>NC_077228.1:28999300-29299300 GCF_027887165.1 Monodelphis domestica | reverse complement strand
GAACAAGTCACTTAAGTCCCATTGCCTAACTCTTACTGCTCTTCTGCCATTGATTCTAAGATGGAAGGCAAGAATTAAAAAAAAAAAAAGAAAGAAAAGAACCAGGGATCTCATTCAGGAGTCTCTAGTGTTCTAGGATTTGATAAAACCAGGACAAAGGCATCTTCTTTTTTTAACCCTTAGCTTCTGTCTTGGAATCAATACTGTGTACTGGCTCCAAGGCTGAAGAGTGGTAAGGGCTAGGCAATGGGGGTTTAAGGGACTTGCCCAAGGTCACACAGCTGGGAAGTGTCTGAGGTCAGATTTGAACCCAGGATCTCCTATCATCTCCAAGCCTGGCTCTCTAGCCACCACCAAACCTTTAGCTAACCCAGAACAATGTCAACTAAACAGAAACATGAAGCATCTAATCCTCACTATTTATATACAAGAATTTTGAGTCGTGGATCCCTTGGGCAATCTGGTAAAGTATATGGGTTGCATCTCAGAACAATGTTTTTAAATGCATAAAATAAAATAAAATGCATACAAAAACATAGATTTCAAAAGAAGCCACTTATATTGATAATATGGTCACTGAATTATTTTTTTACAGTTCAGAGACCTTAGGTTAAGGACCTCTGATCTACAGGAAATCATTCTTCGGCTTTGACTCTACACTATCTCTGCTCTGGGTCAATAGCAGGCAAATAGCTTGGGTGAACATCTTCCTATTGATTTGTCTTGCTTGATATTAATGCTCAGAAGATCACTGAATAAGGTCATGATGAATTGGAAAGTACTCAGAAGGGGACAACAAGGTGGCAAAGGAACTCAAGACCATAGTTATAAGGATGATTGGTCTGAAGAAGAAAAGATTCAGAGAGAACACGACAGTGTCTTCAAGCCATTGAAGGGATGTCACATGGAATAGGGATGAGATTTGTTCCATCTGGCTCCAGAGGATGGAATCAGAAACAGTGAGTGGTGATTACAGAGGCATGACGTCAGGAAAAATCCAACAGTTGAAGGTATTCCAAAGGGGAATGGGTGGCCTCCAGAGGAAGTGAGTTTCCTCTCTTTAAGAGTCTTTGGGAAGAGACTGGATGACCATTTGATGGGTATCTCATACTGTGAACTCATCTGTGTACACTTTGGACTCGATGGATGCTGACATCCCTTCCAACTCTTGAAATCTGTGATTCTGTGGAGTATCTCAAGAGAAAACTTGCCGGTTCCTTTCTAATACCTTTACTAAGAATGTGTTTGATGCATACACAAATTATTGACATGAAAAATGTACAAGTAAGAAAGCAGGCATATGGGTTCATCATTACTGAAGTTCTTTCTCTTAGTTTTGTTTTTTGTTACTAAAAAGATCGGAGATTTTTTTTCTACACCTTTGGTATTCTTCCAGTCTTCAGACACCTTGAAGATCAATCCCTCAGCGTTCTAACAATTGTATCCTCTTCGGTGTTTATGTCTTCTAATTGAGCTATTTTCCTTCTCCTTGTTTTTTTCATTGCCATTTCTATCTCAAGATGCACGTCATTCAGGGCTGTGGTGCTGGAGTTCAAGTTTGTTGACTCCGCTGTCCTTGATGGTGAAAAGAATTTCTTATAAATATGTTTGCAGATTTTTTCCATCTTTTGTTTGTTTGGGCAGCTTTCCGTTTCATCCTTAAATGTCCTGTGGTGACTTTCCTTAGGCCTCTCAGCAAGCTTTTTTTTTAAAATGACTTTTTTGTTCTTTCCATTTTATGAGGTGACACTGTGAAAAATTTTCTATCAGCTTTTAAAAGATATTACAAATGACTTTATTTCCAAACCAGTGTCTAAAAACGTGAATTTAACAGCTGAACTCTTTATTATGTACCTCGATTTAGAGTGAGAAAAGCCTTTAATATCCACCTAATGTCCTCTTCATTGTACATATGAGGAAACTGAGGTCCAGAGAGAATAATAGTCATAAAAATAATATTCTATATAGTGCTTTTCAGTTTGCAAAAAGCTTTAAAGGCATTATCTCTCAATTATCATAGAGAGCACATGAAGTTTGTGCTCTTCCTCTTCCTCCTCTTCTACCTTCTCCTTGTGCCTGTGTCTTGCTTTTTCAATGGCCTTTTCTCCTTAGCTTATTCTCTTCTCCCACAGTAGATTCCCTTTTATAGGATTCTCTCCTGTTCCCCTGGATTTAATGACCACCTCCATGCAGATGCCCTCCTAGGTTTAGATCTCTTAACTTCTCTTCCAAGCTCCAGCTCCGCATCTCCAGCTGGCTCCAGAATATCTCCTCCCGTGCCTCTTAGCTTTCTCAGAAGCCAAAAACAATTTTCATCTTTTTTCTTACAAAACCTGTTTCTCCTTCTGGGCTGGACTTTGAAGGAAGATGAAATTGCAATGGCTGTTCAGGAGTACCAGGGCTCTCCCTCCTCCACCCCCCCCCCCCCGACTCATCCTCTTCAACAATATTTCCTCCATCACTTGCCAGAACCCATTTTTGAAGGCAACAAGGTGGGCTTTAATACTTGTATGAATGTGAACTGAACTGAAGAAGAGAAAAAGGAAGGGAGTAAATGAGCTTATCAGTAGGGACCTTGGGGTAGGGCAAGGCAGGGGAGGAGAGCATAACTTACAAAGGAGAAGTCTTCAGCATTCTGGCACAGGAGCTTGGGGAAGATGGCTTGTCTCTGGAACCTCTCCTCATCTTCAAAGATGTTGCCATACATGAAGCCATTCATCATGGTGGAGTGTGCATGGATATCAATGTAGAACTCCAGGCTGGTTTTCTGGAGAGAGAGACAGACAGACGGACAGACAGACAGATGGGGGGGGGGAGGGAAACAGGAGCAGACAGATAGTCAGAGAGACAGAGAGAGACAGAGATAGAGACAAAGAGAAAGAGAGAAGGGGGGAGGGAAACAAGGATGGAAAGACAGTCAGAGAGACAAAGAGAAAGAGAGAGAAAGAGAGGTGAGAGAGAGAGACAGAGAATGAGAGAAAGAGAGGAGGGAGAGAGAGAAAGAGAGAGAGAGAGGGAGGGAGGGAGAGGGAGGGAAGGAGAGAGAGACAGAGAGAGACAGAGAGACAGAGACAGAGACACAAAGAGAGATAGAAAGAGAGAGAGAGGGGGAGAGAGAGAGAGAGAGAGGGAGAGAGAGAAAGAGAGAGAGAGAGGGAGGCAGAGGGAGGGAGGGAGGGAGAGAGAGAGAGAGAGAGAGAGAGAGAGAGAGAGAGAGAGAGAGAGAGAGAGAGAGGAAGAGGGAGGGAGAGGGAGGGAAGGAGAGAAAGAGAGAGACAGACAGACAGACAGAGACACAAAGAGAGAGAGAGAGACAGAGAGAGAGGGAGGGAGAGAGACAGAGAGAGAGACAGAGACAGAGAGAGAGAGGGAGAGAGAGAGACACAAAGAGAGATAGAGAGAGAGAGAGGGAGAGAGAGAGAGAAAGAGAGAGAGAGGGAGGGAGAGGGAGGGAGGGAAACAGGGATGGACAGACAGTCAGAGAGAGACAGAGAGAGAAAATGTTAGAGACCTGGAGGAGAACTATGGGCTGTGAAGAGCCAGGAGTCTAGAAAACAAGAGGGGTGGAGAGTGCTGTACTCCTCTATCTCATGCATGGAGGCTGTCCTCATTAGAGCACCTTCTTAGGAAGACATATGTAATTTTGCTGGGTTGAGACACTGGTTACTAGAAAGTATTAATAGTCACACAGCATATAATGTAAAGAATGGGGTTTTATATTGATGAAGGCAGAGAAGAACAGAGAGTCGGTTAGGAGAGGCATCAGTTGCTGGTTCAAGTGTCCACTCCAACCTGTCTGGATGGCTGTCCTCTGCTCTTAGCCTCCTCCACACTCTACCCTGGCCTTCAATGCCACTGTTCCTTCAGCTCTCAAATGAGGTCCTCTTCCCTCCCAGCCCTGACATTCCCTTTCTTCTGTTCTAGGGTTCCTTCACGTGCTGACATTCTCTGTTCTAAGACCCTTTCTTTAAGCCCAGATTCTATGCTCTCAAATCCTTCTCAGCCCTGACATTTCATGTTCTATGTTCTAGGGCCCCCCCAGCTCTGGCATTCTTCATTCTAAGGCCTCCTCCCATACCTGACATCTTCTGTCCAAAGCTTGATGTGACCATCTGAGGAGTTTGATCAGTTTGAACTAA
The DNA here is from genome assembly GCF_027887165.1 of Monodelphis domestica. Taxonomy (NCBI): domain Eukaryota; kingdom Metazoa; phylum Chordata; class Mammalia; order Didelphimorphia; family Didelphidae; genus Monodelphis; species Monodelphis domestica. The sequence continues at coordinate 29,295,161 of NC_077228.1, read as the reverse complement.
AATCCAACCCCCCTGAGAATGACACACGGCCACGGAAGGAAGGCCTGGTGGCTGTCAATTCATCCCCCCAGACCATTGTTAGGTGGCCAGTAATGAAGGTCCAGCTGGCCATTTCTCAGTGGCGCTGGCTGTGAAGAGACTTACAGGATGCCACCCACACTATGAGGGAAATGAAAGCCATCATTTTGAGCCTGAGAGGTGAAAGGCAGCCTGATTTACCAGGAGCCCCATAAAAGCCGCCCTTGCTTTTTTCACTTCTCTCAGTTGCCTGTCTTTGCTCTGAGCTTTTGATAGCGGGGAAAAAAAAGGAAAAGGGACAGAAAGGATCCGGTGAGAGATGCTTGTGGCCAAACTGAAATTAGGATCATAGACTGAAGAGAGCTTGGAGGTGGTCCACATCATCGGGATCACCACGGTTGGCTTAAAGATGGATAAAAGAAGGTCCAGAACTAGATTTGGAAGTAGGAAACTTCTGACTGCTTAATCTATTTTCAGTGTGATCTTCCGTGCGGTTCCCTCTTCTGCTTTGGCTTCCCATCAATATTAAGTGGGGAAATTTGAGTAGATAATGTTGAGTTCCCGTCTGACTCTAACTATTATTCTGTGGCCTGTGTTCTAGGTATTCTCTAAAGACCTCCAAGCTCTGACGTCCAGCATCCTCGTTTCTAAGTTCCCACTCGGTTCTGACGTTCTCTATTCTAAGGCCAATGTTCCCCTTCCCCAGTCTGATAGGGCCAACGAGGGCTGTCTCCACTGTGCCATTTGTTGTGGTGGTGGCTGTTTTTTGGTCACGTTCAACTGTTGGTGACCCCATTTGGAGCTGTCTTGGCAAGGATGCTAGAACGGTTGGCCATTTTCTTCTCCAGTTCATTTTACAGATGAGGAAACTGAAGGGTGAAGTGACTGGCCTCGAATCACACAACTAGTTCTTAATCTGTGGCCAGATTTGACCCAGGATCCTCCATTTCTGGGCCTGGCTCTGTATTGACTGAGCCACAAAGCCTCTCCCAGGTCTGACATTGTCTGTTCTAAGATCCTTCCCACCTCTGACATCCTACGCTTTAAGGTCCCTTCCAGCTCCGCCATCCCGGATTCTAAGGGTCCTCCCATCTCAAACATTCAATGGCTTCCTCTAACCGGATTAGAGCGCAGCTAGCCTCATTCTCTAGAGAATACTGGGCCAAGCTTTGCTTATGACTTGTGAACAAGAGCATGAACAAAAGGTATAAAACATATCCCCTTTGCTTCCTCCCTACAGCAGCCTGACAATTTTAATTAAAGCCCAGAAACAAAGTTAGGGCCATTGCCTCACCAGGCCCACAGCTCATCCTGTAATCAGGGACTCGAGAGGAGATTAAAATCAGTGCCAATAAAATTAAAACCACCTGGGGGCATATTTTCAATATAATTGAACTGTGGAGTCAGTTTTTTTCCACCCCTTCCCCCCACCCCGAGCCCAGGGAGGAAATGGGTTTTCCATTCATCTCTTGAGACGCTTCCATCCTACTGTATTGTTTAACAGAGCCCTGAAGTCCAAGCTGAGAGTCCAGGTCTCGGGGCTGCCACTCGCTGCTTCTCTATGTGACGGAGGTCAGGGCTGGGATGGTTATTGGTGTTTTCCTCTCTCTGAGAGGCAGCCAGGGGTGGCAGAGGCAGCATTTCAGCCAGAATGGAAGCTTCTCAAGAGCAGAGATTGCTTCATTTTGTCTTTGAATGCCCAGCGTCTAGCGCATAGTGATCCATCCATTGACAAGTGTTCATTCAGCAGCAAAGCAGTAGTTATAGTCACTGCTTTAATCTTTGTCGACCTGCGTTGGTGAGCGGTTCATGTTTCAAGCACTCCCTTTGGGGGGTGGGGAATAAATAGCTGTCCCATACCTGATCTGCACTGTACACTCAGTGCCTTTCTACTCCTCTTTGGGGGGAAGACAGTAGGCATGAAGCAAACCTAAATTTTAAGTGGTTCTCCCTGGGCATCTGTAGAAATAGAAAAATCCAGAGAATCTGAGAAAAAGCTTGAACCCAGGCTGCAAACATGCATCTAGAGCCAAGGTTTTAAGAAGGAAAGTTTGAACTCTAGCCCTCTGGTGCCGAGCTCGCCAGTGGTCTTACGTCGTTAATCTTTTCTTGCTCCCTTGTGATACGACTGATTATACCCTTTCCATCTTGAACTCGAGGCCATCCACGATCTTCTCCTCTGTTTCTACTTTCTAGCAGTCGGTCATTGCAAGAAGGAGCCACATAACTATGGCTTGGCATCCACTACAAATGGCTCCTCTCAACTGGCCCTCACATACCAGTCTGTTTCCTGGTTGACTTTCTTATTTATTTATTTTAAACCCTGACCTTCCATCTTGGAATCAATACTTTGTTGTTTCCAAGGCAAAAGAGTGGTAAGGGCTAGGCAATGGGGGTTAAGTGACTTGCCCAGGATCACATAGCTAGGAAGTGTCTGAGGTCAGATTTGAACCCAGGACCTCCTGTCTTTGGCCTGGCTCTCAATCCACTGAGCTACCCAGCTTCCCCCTCCCCCTTTCTATTCAATTCTTCTTACTGGCTGCTCCAAACCTTTTCTTCTCCTCTCAAGCTTCTTAGATCGCCCTGGCCAAAACCCTTGAAGAAGAACCAGTGATCTCCTCCAAATGGAAGTTCTTTGTGATGGCATCCATGGTGCCCACCCTTGTACCCCTGCCATGAATTGCATATGCTTACTGAATTGGACAGAATCCTCCCATTTACAACCTGATTTCCTGAGCTTCTGACCTGGACAGCCCAGCCTGCAATGTAGGATATTACCTGATCCCACTCCCCAGCCCCTTCTTCCTTAGTCTCTTAAGGGATCAACATGGCGGCACTTAATGGGAAGCAGAGATTGGCGACGAGCACTGGCCTGGGTTCCTCTGCTCCCAATAGGGTGAAAGGGGGCAGATGCACCCGGAGGGGCAATCAGACAGAAATATAGCCTTTGGGGAAGGGGGGCAGAGAGATACAGAGTGAGGGAGAAGGAAACAGAAGAAATAGAAAGAAGGAAAGAAACTGCCAGAGATAGTGAGATTGGAAAAGATGCCGAGTCAGAAAAATAGAGATGGGGAGACAGAAGGAAGGAGTGGAGAAGAAGGTCAAAGAAAAGGGATAACGAGAGAAAGCAGGTGCCCACACAGATGTAGAGGAGGCAGGCAGAGCTGGGCTGACAAGAAGGATGAGAGGGGGAAAGTGAAAAAGGTGATGGGGGCTGACCGTGGGCAGCAAGGAGCTGAAGAGGAACGGGACCCTCAGGCGCGGAAAGCTTGCATTCCTCACTAGTTAGCCCTGGTTAAACATCAACTGCAAAACCTGTTGTTTCCACATTAGTCAAGCATGAGTTGCAGATTGTTCAGTTACCCACTCTGTGTGCTGGATCTGGAACATTCTATGCTGGGCATCCGCTTTGTGCCTTCTCTGCTTTATTAATTACTTCTGTTGTCCTTAGGAATAATTAATGACCTCGAGTGGTCCCCAGTGAACCGCATCCCCCCCGACATGTTCTCATTCCAGAAGGCACGGACCAACGATGACAAGGGCTGTGCGCCCTGGGGCTCCGGCACTCCACAGGGCAACAAACCCTAAAACATGGCTCCACCTGAGTAGGGAAAGGGACATGCGAAGCTACCAGACCCCAGTGAATATGCCAACCCGGATCCACAGAGCGGGGAAGCTGCCACTCCACACCTGGAGGGCTGCTATTCCGTCGGCTCCACAGAGGCTCCTCTCCTCGCCCGTGGCTTGCCCATCAGCCCCCAGGAGACCCCATTAGCCACCAGCTCTTCGACTGTGATGCCACCTTAAACGTCTTCAAATAAGATTCTTTTCTTGCTTCTGGACTGAGTGGAGTTCGAGCCGCCCATTCTTGGGGCCAGACTCTGCTACCAACTTGGGTGTTGGAAGTAGACAAAGAGAAGCAGAGACAGTTCTCCTGGCCGTCTTCTCCGCCGAAGGAAGTCAGTGTGAGGGCACAGGCCGGAGCAGGTCCCTTCCTCTTGCAGAGCACACTTCCTTCTGGGAACTGGGAACAAGAATCCTTTCCCTGCCTCCCTCACAGGCCTGGTGTAGGACTCCAATGAGCTAAAGGATGGAAAGCCATTTCCATGCCACAGGCCCCTGCTTACATCTGAGCTATCATTGCTTTTCCCAGAAGACCTGCTCATAGTGGGGACTGGAGCATGTCCCCAGCCATGGCTGAAAGGAGTCTCTGGCCTTTGTGTGACAACATGGAGGATATAAGGCTCCCTGGACTAGAGCGATTTTCTTTTCCTTTTCTTTTTTTTTTAAACCCTCACCTTCCACCTTAGTATTGATTCCAAGGCAGAAGAGTGGTAAGGGCTAGGCAATGGGGTGAAGTGACTTGTCCAGGGTCACACAGCTAGGAAGTGTCTGAGGCCAGAAGACCTCCCATCTCTGGGCCTGGCTCTCAATTCACTGAACCATCCAGCTGCCCTGTAAAGGGATTTCTTAATTGTCTCCAGTATGCTAAGCACCGTGTCAGGTTCTGGGGGAGATAGATAGATAGATAGATAAATAGATAGATAGATAGATAGATAGATACATACATACATACATACATATGTGTATATAGTAGTAGTCTCTCTCTCTCTCTCTCTCTCTCTCTCTCTCTCTCTATATATATATATATATATATATATATATATATATATATATATATATATATATATATATGTAGACATTGCCCCCATGGAAATTACAGATAAGTTGGGGGATGATATTCAAACATATGTGTGTGTGTGTGTAAATTCACTATATTACATGAAAATGCCCCCCCCCCAGTTTATTGATGACAGTATCATTTCAAGAAAATGGAATAGGATTGGGAATGAGAGAACTTGGAACCAAATCCTGACTGTGCTACTTCTTGGGTGGCCTTGGATAAGTCACTTAACTTCCTCTAAAATAAGGAGAGGGTTAGACTAGATGGTTCCAATGTCCTTTCAGTCTCTAAATGTTATGATCCACAAAGCTTCAAAGACCTAAAGATGAAGATGAAGTTGAGTGGAGATGAGCCTTTTGACTGAGGCTCCTACTGCTGAGGAGAGAATGAAAAGGAAGAGAGAGGGAAGGGAAGGGAAGGGAAGGGAAGGGAAGGGAAGGGAAGGGAAGGGAAGGGAAGGGAAGGGAAGGGAAGGGAAGGGAAGGGAAGGGAAGGGAAGGGAAGGGAAGGGAAGGGAAGGGAAGGGAGACAGGCAGAAACAGAGACAGACAAACAGATAGACAGAGTACTTTGATACAGAATTTTGGTTACAGATCCAGTGGGTTCTGGGAGGATTCAATTAGGCTGCTAGCTGTCACAGTGACAAGGTCCTTTCTAAGAGTAGGAAAGGTGTCCCGTTGGACCAAGGTGTTTGTGTTCCTTTAAAGCTTGCTTGACTTCTGAATCCTATTAAAATATTGGCCCTGACACTGTTCAGTGTTTAGGATTAGGATTTAGAGTTCCAGGCCTGGAGTTAAGAAGACTGGAGTTCTTGGAATGACCTCCAGGAATTGATGCAGAGTGAAAGGAGCAGAACCAGGAGAACATTATACCCAGAGACGGATACACTGTGGCACAATCGAACATAATGGACTTCTCTACTAGCAGCAATGCAATGATCCAGGACAATCCAGAGGGATTTATGAGAAAGAACACTATCCACATCCAGAGAAAGAACTGTGGGAGCGGAAACACAGAAGAAAAACAACTGCTTGATCACCTGGGGGATCACATGATCACAACATGGAAATAGGTTTTGATCAAGGACACATGTAATAACCAGTGGAATTGCGTGTCAACTATAGGAAGGGTGGGGGTGGGGTAGGGAGGGAAAGAATATGATTCTTGTAACCAAGGAATTTAGAACCAAGTTCTAAATTGACTAAATAAAATTTTCTAAAAAAAATAGACTGGAGTTCAAATTTGGCCTCAGACTCTTAATAGCTGTGTGACCCTGAGCAAGTCACTTCACCTTGTTGGTCTATTTCCTCATTTATAAAATGAGCTGCAGAAGAAAATTATAAACCTCTCCAGTATTTTTGCCAAGAAAACCTCAAACAGAGTTGGTCATGACTGAAAAATGATTGAACAACAAAGGAAGACAGAAGCACTTCACAGAGCTGAAGACTAGTATCAAAGAGTTTGCACAAAGAGCTGTAATAGTGCTAAATGGGCAGGGCAGTTAGGTGGCTCGGTGCATATGGAAGGTCTGGGGTTCAAATGTGGCCTCAGGAACATGCTACCTGTGTGACCTTGGGCAAGTCATTTAACCCCAATTGCCTAAACCTTACAGATCTTCTATTTTGGAACCAAAACTTAGTATTGATTCTAATGATGGACAGGCTAGAAAGGGGAACATAAAGTGTATGTGGGTGTTTGTGTGTGGGTGTACATGGGTGTGCACAGCATGGAGGCTGGATTAAATGCCCTTAAAGGTCCCCTTATTATACAAGATAATAATATTTGATGATTTGAAGACTGCAGTTCTCCTCTCTGAATAAAAATTCTAAAAGCCCAATTGGCTTTCCATTCAAAATATTAGGCTTTCCTTCTTGACTCCTTTACCTGTTTCCTGCCTATAACAAGGACAGATTCAGTTGTCCAGGGCCAGCTGCATTCTCCGCCCCAGGAGGCTGGATGCCCATTTGTTAGATGGAGAATTCCTTTGGTCTCTGGGTTGGATTGGACGGCCGCTGAGATCCCTCCAAACTCTTAAAATCTGTCAGTCTGTGGTCTCGGGGATCAAGGGAGAAGGTTCATGTGTTTGCCTTGAATTTCTTAAATTCAGGCTATTTGAACATAAAAACCTTGAGGATGGATACAAAAGTTCTGGGTGAGAAACTGATGATGGGACAGGCACTGTTTCCCCTGGTTGAAGGTAGAAAAGAGGGAAGCTTTACACAGCGAACAGATAGAGAGTTGGGTGGGCAGGTGGGCAGGCGGTCAGAGTTTGGAAGCAAATGGGCAGGCGGTCAGAGTTTGGAAGAACAAGGCAGAGAGAGAAAAAGGGACCAGAAGGGCTGATGAACATCTGGTAGTAAGGAACAGGGCGGGTGCTTTTCCTATGGATGGTAAAGCCGGGTCCTCGGGTGCTTCCTGTGTCCCAAGGAATGATGGGGACTGTGGATGCATCATGTCACGCTCACACACAGATCGTCTTTTCCATCCGAATGTAAGCTCTGAGGACGGGGGTGGTTTTTGCTTTTTCTTTGTATCTATAATCTTTAGAACAGCTCTTGGCCCATTGAAGATGCTCAATCAGCATCGGCTGAATGATTGATTGAGGTGGTATCTGGGGAGACACCCTAGAATGATGTCAGAGGAAGAAGAGCTACAGGTGGTGGGAGCTGGTGCCTCCCTTCTAGGGGATACGGAAATAGGAGCTTTTCGTGGGTCGGATAGAAGCACCTGAGCCTTCTGGTGGACGTGTCTGCGATGGGATGGAGGGCTGCCTGAGCTCTGCCAGAGACGATGACCGTTTCGGATTCTTGGGGGATTCCCAGGAGAGCACGTGGTTCCTGTAGTAGGAAGCCAGAAAGCCTTGGTAAAGCTCTGGGCAGGAGCTGAAGAATTTACACAAGGCCCAGATGGTGTTTTCCTCACTATTCTGGGCCCAATGCAGGGATATAAGAAGAGAAAGGAAGTTCCAGGAAGTGAACAGTTAGTTAAGAAAATGGTAGCTGAGAAGGAAGCTTGGATTTCTGCCTCAAGGCTTAAAAGAGATGCACAACCTCTTGGCCAGGATGGAGTAGATCTAATGAGGGCTGGGAAATGTGTATTTATCTGGAGTCAGCAATTGGATGGAAGGAATTTTAAGCTGGGGGGGGGGGGACAGAGACAGAGAGACAGAGAGGGAGAGAGAGAAACAGAGACAGAGAGACAGAGACAGAGAGGGAGAGGGAGAAACAGAGACAGAGAGGGAGAGAGAGACAGAGACAGAGACAGACAGACAGACAGACAGACAGAGACAGAGAAACAGAGTCAGAGAGACAGAGACAGAGAGGGAGAGAGGGAGAGAGAAACAGAGAGGGAGAGAGGGAGAGAGAGAGGGAAGGGGAGAGAGAGAGAGGGGGAGACAGAGACAGAGAGGGAGAGAGAGAGGAAAGGAGGGAGAGAAAGGGAGACAGAGACAGAGAGGGGGAGAGAGAGAGAGGAAGAGAGAGGGGGGAGAGGGAGAGAGAGAGAGGAAAGGGGGGAGAGAAAGGGAGACAGAGACAGAGAGGGAGAGATAGAGAGAGGAAGAGAGAGGGGGAGAGGGAGAGAGAGAGAGAGGGAAGGAGGGAGAGAAAGGGAGAGACAGAGACAGAGAGGGAGATAGAGAGAGGAAGAGAGGGGGGGAGAGGGAGAGAGAGAGAGAGGGAAGGAGGGAGAGAAAGGGAGAGACAGAGACAGAGAGGGAGAGAGAGAGGGAAGGAGGGAGAGAGAGGGAGAGACCGAGACAGACAGAAAGAGAAAGAGAATGACTAATATGCTAAGGCAGTGATCACAGAGAGGAGCCTGTACATCATAGGAAAAGGATCAATAGGGAGGGCCAGTAATTCACAAAAGACAATATCCAAAAAGAAAACAAGGAATCACCTCCAGTCTCAGGTGCTAGTGTGCAAATGGCCCAAGTCTGGGGCAATAACAATATTAACCAGATGCCTTAAGACAAGATGATAACTGAAGAGGCTGGGTGGGCACAGGGCTCAGGGCTAGACTATAGCTTTGGAAGGAATTTTAAAAATGAAAAGGATAGAAAGAAAAACAGAACAGAACAGTAGCAATAACACTCTACTATAGGCAGTCAGGTGAAGAAATCCAACAACAAGAAAGGAGAATTGTGATGGAAAGGATGGGAATGAGGATCAATGGAAGGAGAAATAGGAATGATCTTATCTGGGGAGTTTTCTAAACTAATAATAAAGACAATGAGTATTTATTTAGCATTTACAGTAAAAAAAAAGAGAGAGAGAAAGAAAGAAAGGCAAAAACACTCTCTCTGCCTTCTGCCTTCAGGCAGGTCACAGACCATTGGCCTAGAAAGGAGGAGGAAAGAGATGATAAAACCTATCATGGAAGTCTGATGTAGTGAGTTTTGACTAGCCATCTGCTGCAGTGCTTTGTCTCTCTGTCACTCTCTCCCTCCTCTCTCTTTCTCTTTCCTCTCTCTCTCTTTCCCTCCCTCCCCTCCCTCTCCCTCTCTTCCTTTGTCTTTCCCTCCATCCTTCTCCCTCTCTTCTTCTCTGTCTTTCCCTCCCTCCCTCCTTCCCTCTCTCTTTCTATCTCCTCTCTCTTATTTTTTCTCTGTCTCTCTTCTTTCTCTCATGTTTTCTCACTTTTCCCTTCTCTTCCCGTCCATCTTTCCTTCCTTCCTTCCTTCTTTCCTTCCTTCCTTCCTTTTTTCCTTCCTTCCTTCCTTCCTTCCTTCCTTTTTTCCTTCCTTCCTTCCTTCCTTCCTTCCTTCCTTCCTTCCTTCCTTCCTTCCTTCCTTTTTTCCTTCCTTCCTTCCTTCTTTCCTTCCTTCCTTCCTTCCTTCCTTCCTTCCTTCCTTCCTTCCTTCCTTCCTTCCTTCCTTCCTTCCTTCCTTCCTTCCTTCCTTCCTTCCTTCCTTCCTTCCTTCCTTCCTTCCTTCCTTCCTTCCTTCCTCTAAGTGTTTGATATGCATGTTCACAAGTGTTTGATATGCATTCAAGATAATTGCATTCTTCAGGAGATGGAAGAAGATGGAAGATATAATGTGGGAAAGGATTCTGACCAAATTGGGAAGAAATGAATGTTGGGGGTTAAAGTGGCATTGACTTGGGGAGAAAGTGATCCATCTACCTTAGAGTTCCCTCAGAAAAGAGGCAAACTAGGCATAGCTTGTTGCACACTTCCTGAGGGAAAGGATATTCTGGATTCCATGGCCTCGAGTTCTTCGGGAAAAGTCAACCTGGGGAAGATGGGAAGCTCTTGAGAATGATTGTCTGAAGTACAAAGAGAAATAATCCAGTGATGAAGAAGGAAAAAACAAACAGGAGTTGTTTAAAAAAGAGGGGTGTGGATGCCCAGGGTAGGAAACAAGGAAACTAAGAGGGAAAGGGGAGGGAGGATGGCATTTCATGGCAGTGGGGACAGTCAGGGCAAAGGAGGAGAGGCCTGGATGAAGAACAAAAAGAAAGCCAGTGTGGCCACCAGATGGCTAATCCCCTTAGAGACAATCTAGGGAGTTATGGATAATAAAATGGACAGTGATGGATAACAAATAAAAGGTAAAGGTAGGTTAGGGCCAGGTTGTAAAGGGCTTTAAAAGGTAAACAGGGGAGCTTTGACTGGCTTACTTTGTTTTATTACACTTTAAAGATACTGTATATTTTTTAAACCCTCACCTTCCATCTCACAATCAATTTTGTGTATTGGTTCTAAGGCAGAAGAGAAGTTAAGGTTAGGCAATAGGGATTAAGTGACTTGTCCAGGGTCACACAGCGAGGAAGTGTCTGAGGTCACATTTGAACTCAGGACCTCCCTTCTCTAGGCCTGGCTTTCAATCTGCTGAGCCACCCAGCCACCCTGATATAATATTTTTACAAATTAAAGGAATGTGGCAATCCTGCCTCGAGTAAGTCTGTTGGTACTATTTTTCTAATAGCATGTGCTCCCATCATGCATCTGTGTCACATTTTGGTAATTCTCACCATATTTCAGACGTTTCCCATTATTATTAGATCTGTCATATTGATCTGTGATCAGAGATCTTTGATGATACTATTATAATTGCATGAACCGCATCCATCTAGCAAACCTAATCCATCAATAAACGCTGTACTTCCCTGACAGGCTGTTCTCCCTCTCTCCTCGAGCTTCCCTAGTTCCTGAAACACAATAATTCTGTTGAATATTGAATGGTGAATTTGTTGAATGTTGAATAATATTGAATTCAGTAGTGAATACTGAAATTAGGCCGATTAATACCCTCTTATGGTCTCTGCATTCAAGCGAAGAGTCAATCAATGAAGCCAACTTTGCTGCTGTGTGTTTTAAATTGCCACCATCCCCCTAACTTTGAGCCCCCACCACCGGGACAGTCGACAACCATCCGCATCAAGGCAAGACAGCAAAGAGATTCCAATTCACCGACGTCTCAGGGGCAGCAAACATTCTTTTTTAGCATTTAAGTGTTTTTAAGAAGGGCATTTATTTGGATTTGTTTTTGGCAAAATGCTTACTAGACTACAATGCAGTGTTTGTATAAGCCCTGGGAAGCCAAAAACGTTGGGAGAGGGATCTGGACTGAACACAGAACCGAGGCCTCGATGTCTCTGAGGTACGCCTGTAAGTGTTTCTCGAGGCAATGAGGAGTCTGGAATGGATTGTGTAGGGGAGCAACATGGGGAGAGGCCTTTGGAAAATCACTTTGACAGGTGTGTGTGTGTGTGTGTGTGTGTGTGTGTGTGTGTGAGTGTGTGTATAAGTGAGAGTGTGAGTGTGTATGAGTGTGAAAGAGTGTGAGTGAGAGTGAGTGTATGAGTATGAATGAGCGTGTGAATGAGAGTGTGAGTGTGTGAGTGTAGAGGGCAGGTTGGAGGAGGAAGAGGTTTGAAATGGGGAGACCAAGGAGGGGCTGCTGGGAGGGTCTGAACCCAGGTGACTGAGGAGCAGGAGGACGGTGACGCACAGGAGCATGTTCCCGTGTTCTCCATGGACTCCCGCGATCCCAGAGGGCAGACGGAGCAGCCTTGCTGCGAGGAGAGGCCGATTCGGGTGCTCTAGACGAGCGAGTCCTTATGGGGTCCAGAGCTTCTGCCTGGGCCTGGCCTGCTCCAGCACCGACTGTAGGCCGGGCTCCTGTCAGCGTCTCTGCTTTCTCGGTTCAAGCCTGCCCCCTCCCTGCGGATTTCTCCTGTTTCCAGGTTCAGAGAGGCTCCGCACGGCTGCTGCTCCACCCCGGAAGGGCTGCCGTACCAAAGAGGGGACTCTTGTTCTGGGGGCCCCCGACGGCAGGGCCCAGCAGCGATGGGCAGAGGCTGGGAGGCTGACTGGGTTCTGAGGGAAGCTGTTCCTAAAAGGCCTCCATTTCATGGGCTGGGCTGGGTGCGAGGTGGAGCGAGTCCCTGCAAGCCAGCGTCGCCTCCCGGGGATTTCTGTCTGAGGGGACAGTTAGACTCGAAGACCCTGAAAGGCCCTTCAGTGCCAGGAACATCGGCCCAGAAGCTCTCATGCAGCGGCTCCATGCTGGGATTCTTGGGAACTGGGTTCGAATCTTGGTTTTCTGCTAACTAACGGTGACCCTCCTTTATCTGAGCCTCGGCTGGTTCGGGGTGAAAGGTTTATCCTGGAGGGTGACCCGGGCTTCCTGGCTCTAATAATGCCAGTAGGAATTCCTCAGTCCTCTCCTCCTCTGCCCTCCTCTGTCTCCTCCCCCAGGGAGCTCGGCCTGTCCCTACTGAATAGCTGCAGCAGACGGTGGAGGCCCGAAGATGCCGGGGCTGAGCGCAGGCACAGGCCGGCCCCATCCAGAATCCCAGCAGCCAGAGACAGCAGGACGCAGAGGCAGGCCGGAACCTTGTTGAGATTCTACTCACGGCCCAAGTCCCTTCCCAGCCGGCCACCTGCTGTCAGCCTGAGGTTTGTGTGTGAAAAATAGACAGTGTGCCCGGCTGCTGGCAGGCCCTGTTAGCTTCTTAGGGAGGGAGGGAGGGAGGGAAGGAGGGAGGGAGGGAGGGAGGGAGGGAGGGAGGGAGGGAGGGAGGGAGGGAGGGAGGAAGGAAGGAAGGAAGGAAGGAAGGGAGGGAGGAAGGAAGGAAGGAAGGGAGGGAGGAAGGAAGGAAGGAAGGAAGGAAGGAAGGAAGGAAGGAAGGAAGGAAGGAAGGAAGGAAGGAAGGGAGGGAGGAAGGAAGGAAGGGAGGGAGGGAAGGAAGGAAGGGAGGGAGGAAGGAAGGAAGGGAGGGAGGGAGGGAGGGAGGAGGGAGGGAGGAGGGAGGGAGGAAGGGAGGAAGGAAGGGAGGAAAGTAAGGAGGGAAGGAGGGAAGGAAGGAAGGAAGGAAGGAAGGAAGGAAGGAAGGAAGGAAGGAAGGAAGGAAGGAAGGAAGGAAGGAAGGAAGGAAGGAAGGAAGGAAGGAAGGAAGGAAGGAAGGAAGGAAGGAAGGAAGGAAGGAAGGAAGGAAGGAAGGAAGAAGGAAGGAGAAAGGGAGGGAGAGAGAAAGGGAGGGAGGGAAGAAAGAAGGGCTGGAAGGGCTGGGCTTGCCCAGGTGGGACCTAGCAGATGTGGGCCTGGGGTTGCTGTGGCCAGAATGCCTGCGCTTATAGCACTTATAGGAGGGCCCTAGCAAATTTGATGATTTTTCCAAGAATGACCTCCTGAGCTCCTGAAAGAATACAGCCCTGCAGAGTGACTGCCATGGAGGTTGGAAAGAGCATGGAAAGAGGGCAGCTCGGTGGCTCAGTGAATGGAGAGCCAGGCCTAGAGAGGGGAGGTCCTGGGTTCCAATCTGACCTCAGACATGTCCCAGCTGGGTGACCCTGGGCAAGTCACTTGACCCCCATGGCCTAGCCTTTACTCTCTTTTGCCTTGGAAGCAACACACAATAGTGACTCTAAGATTTCCGGGCGGGGAGGGTAGAAAGACAAAAGAAAAGAGCATGGAAAATGGCAGTGGGAGCACAGAAGGAGAGAAGGGCAAACGCCATCCCAGTTTTCAGAAAAGGAAAGCAAAAATCTGCCAGCTCTGGGCCAATGAGTTTGATGCCGATTCTGGGAAAATTCCAGAAAGGATCATTCAGGAGATGGCTGGCAAATATCTCCAAAAGGAAGCAGCGACTGCAGAGCGCCAAGGCTGGCTCCATCCACACAGGCTCCTGCCAGACTCTCCTCATTTCCCTTTTTGACAAGATTATTAAATGGATGGATGAGGGGAATTCGATGGACGGGGCTTACCTAGATTTTGGCAAGGTGCTTTTAAAAAAAAACCCTTTGCCTTCCATCTTAAAATCAAGGCTGTGTATTGGCTTCGAGGTAGAAGAGCGCTGAGGGCTAGGCCATGGGGATGAAGTGACTCGCCCAGGCTCATACCACTACAAGGTGTTTGAGGTCAGATCTGAACCCAGAACCCTTGTCCCTGGGCCCGTTGGCAAGACTTTGGTCAAAGATTCAGACCTTTCTTGGGGAGGAGGCGGAGAGACATGGAGTAGAAACAATACAACCAGGTGGATTTGGAACTGGCTCAAAGAGCAGTTGTTAAGGATTTGAGGCTAACCAGGACGGAGGGCTCTGGTGGAGCATCCCTGGGATCAGTGCTTGGCTCTGAATGTTCCCCACTGGTACTGGTGACTTGGATAAAGGCCCAGAGAACGGAGGTGCCTGTTCTAGGCCTGGCCTTCTAGGAAGGCATCAAGGGTTAGAGTCCAAAAGAGGACAAGGCGAAGAACCTGGCTCATTGTGCCTAATGCTTTGGGACCCTATTTGGGGGGTTTCTTGGCAAAGATCTCCTTCTCCAGCTCATTTTATAGAAGAGGAAACTGAGGCCAGCAGGGGAAGGGGCTTTCCCAGGGTCATACAGCTAGGAAGTGTCTGAGGTAGATGGGGGAGGGGGGAGGGTCTGGCGCTCTAACCACTGCACCACCCAACAGTCCCAGACCTGACTGGGAAGGTCTTCAATAACACATTTAATAAGTGTCTCTGTTTGGAGGGCATTCACGAGAGAGAAAACCTCTCCGGGCTGCCCCTTCTCCCTTGCACAGCTCTTACTGAAGATAATGATCATGCCCGACTGGCTTCTTAATTATAACCAGAGCTCCATTCTTTAGATCCAACCTAAATTGGCCTCAAAAGCTCTAATAGCTAGAAGGCAACTAGATGGTTCAAAGGGGAGAGCATCAGATTGAGTCAGGAAGGTTGAGTGTCTAGAACTGAGCTCCACTACATATGGCATAAGCAAGCCACGGTCAGTGGGACTGCCACCTCCTTCAAGGCTATACTTTTGGCACAAATGAGGATAATGTCAAAGGCATTTTCTTCATTTATTGGTCACCTATCTCTTGGGTTGGTTGTGGATTTCTTTTGAGATGGCATATATGCAGCAATTTCCAATTTCCAAGCTTGAATCAGTGTATAAATGCTAACTTATCGATTTTATTATTCTTATTAAAACATCTACTCTTTATATACTCTTTGGATACCAATATGCTTATTTCTCCTCTAATTTTTAACATCTATTTTGTGTTTATTTTAGGTTTGCCTATTTGATGGCTTTCTAATTTTGTAAATGCATATTCAGCTCATTAATCCTTTCCTTTCTTATTTTGTTAATGCATGTTTTTAGGGTAATAATTTTTCCCTGGAGGACTGCTTTAGTTGCATCACAAAAAATTCTATAATTTGGTATTTTGGTATAATGATTTCATCATTATCATTTTATGTCACATAATTATTCATTGTTTCTATTTGTTCTTTGACATAACTCATTATTTAGGATTTTATTATTGAGTATCCATTTGGGTTTATGTCTTTTGTATGTGTTACCTGAATTCATTAATTCATTAATATTTTTATTTTATTGTGATCTGTAAAGGATGTGTTTGCAATTTTTGGTTTTTTTTAATACTTGTTTCCATTATCTCTGTGCCCTAATATATGGCCAATTATTTTCTAGTTCCACGTGGTGCTGAGAAATACATATATTCTTTACCAGTTCCATTTAAAAAATTCCATCAGTCTTTTAGTCTAATTTCTACAGCAATTCGTTAAATTTTCTATTTTCCTTTCTGTTTATTTTCCTGTTAAAATTTTCCAAAACTTAGAGAGAGAGACATCAAAGTCTCCTGCTATTATTATTTGTGTCTGTTTTCTTGTAATTCAGTTAAATTTTTCTTCCTTAATTTAGATGTTAAAGCTTTTGAAGCATAAAAGTTTATATCATACTGATAATTAGTTTGTATTCTATAGTTTTGCAATAATGTAGCTTCTTTGTTCATCTCTTTATGTTGTGAATTTTCATTTTTTGCTGTCTCACAACATTTTTGTAACTCACTTTTTAAACTCATGTGATGCCTAGTAAATTTTACTTACTGCCTCCTCCCCTCAATTTTTTCTGTATGTGTTTTTGCTTTTTAGATAAGTTGCTTTTAAGCAAAAGATGGTGGGTTTTAATTTTCTTATCCAATATGCCACTCTCTTTCATTTTACTGGATTGTTTAACCCGTTCACATTTAAAGTTATGAGACTTAGGTTAAGTTTTCCTCCATTTGTCTTTAATACTGTTCTCCCCTGCTCCCTCCCCACCCCAAATTAGGATTCTAGTTGTTTCTCTTTCTCTGTAAAGATAGTATTTTGTTTATTCAGTTATTTTTGCTTTAAGGCAGGTTCTCTTGGCCTTACCTTTTGGTCACATACTTATACCACCCCAAATTCCTATTTGTCTTTCCTTTCTTAAGTTTCAGAATTTTGCTTAACTTATTCTTTTTTTTTATTTAGTTATCTAATTCTTTCCATTTAAAAAAGAAATTTCATTTAAATACTCAAGTAAATTATCCCTTTAATTTCCTTTGCTTATTAGTTTTTTTTAAATTTCTGAACCTTTTTCTAAAAAGAATTTCTTTCCTAATTTTCTTCAGTAATTTTCTTCCCTTTCAGGATACTCTAGACTTTTATTCTTTGATTAATGGTTCTCATACTTACTTATTTCTTCCCTAGTCTCTGTATTCCTCCTGGAATTAAATCTTTGAGGCACTTATTTTGAGTTTCTTCTTCTAAACAATTTTCTATATTATTGCCTTGCAGATTTTTCCCCTTGCTCCTTTATCTCTATTGTACCTGGAACTATTATCTTCTTATCCAGGTAACTCTGCTTAGAAGCAGCTGGTGGCACAGTGGACAGAGCATTGGGCCTGGAATTAGGAAGAGCTGAGTTCAAATCCACCCTCAGATAATAGCAAGGCAACCCTGGGCAAGTTACTTAGAATAATAATAGCACCTACTCCACAGGGGTGTCGAGAAGATCAAATGAAATAGTATTTGTAAAGCTTTTAAAGCAACCTTTGGCACAGAGCAGCCACTTGTAAATGTTTGTTCTCTTAATGGAACCCAAGAAGGGATGCCCATCAGTTGGGGAATGGCTGAACAAGTTGTGGTCTATGACTGTGATGAAATACTATTGTGCTCTAAGAAATGATGAACAGGATGATTTTAGAGAAACCTGGGAAGACTGACATGAACTGATGAAAAGTGAAGTGAGTAGAACCAGGAAAACTTTGCACACATTAACAGCAATATCGATGATCAATTTCAAAAGACTTAGCTAATATGATCACCCTAATGATCCAAGACAATTCCAAAGGATCCATAATGAAAAATATCATCCACTTCCAGAGAAAGAACTGATGAACTCTGAGTGCAGAATGAGGTGGATTAGTCTCATTTTCATTTCATTTGTCTCATTGTCTCTGAATTTTTATTGTTTTGTGTTTTGCAATGTGGCTAATTAGGCAATGTTTTGCATGATTTCACATATATAATGGGTATCATATTGCTTGTCTTCTCAAGGGGTGGGGAAAAAAGAATTTCACACTCAAATTTTAAAAATTGAATGCTAAGGGGGAAGCTGGGTAACTCAATGGATCAAGAGCCAGACCTAGAAATGGGAGGTCCTGGGTTCAAATGTGACCTCAGACACTTCCTAGCTGTGTGACCCTGGGCAAGTCACTTCACCCCTATTGCCTAGCCCTTACCCCTCTTCTGCCTTTGGAACCAACACACAGTATTAATTCCAAGACAGAAGGTAAGGGTTTTAATAAAAAAAAATGAATGTTTAAAAAATGTAGTGTAATTGGAAAGATTTAATGAAATAAATAATCTATATATTTTTTAAAACACATCCCAAGATCATATTCATTTTCTTGGTTCCTATATCACACTAACAGGGCCAGGAAAAAAAAAACATCTACTAAGTTCCTGGTATGTGCCAAGCCCCTGTGCTCACTGCTCTATAATTGTTGTCTCATTATTATTACTTTATAGTTGAGAAAATGGAGGCAGAGAGAGATTAAGTGATTTACCCAGAGCCACCAGCTAGTAAATAGGCATCTGCATCTGGATTTGAACTCTACTCTCCTGACTCGAGGGCACCTCCTAGCTACCTCTAAATGGGCACTTTCTTTGAAACCTGTGAGATTTAAAATGATTGAGGTCTTAAACTGTAGTGATTAAAATAGTGGAAGATATAAATTGTGATAGATATAAGAGAGGGTGAGTAAATTTGACCACAGAAAATATGTTTCACAACAGTATCTTGGTTTTAAAATCAAATATAAGGTGGTCGCCAGGGAAATATTCCCAATTATTCAAATACCCAAGTCAATTGGGTTTTATAGAGATTTGAATTAACAATACAATGAGTAATCAAAGAAAGAGAGAAAGAGTAAGAAAGGAATAAGTATGAAGGGCCTCAAGCCAATATGGCCTAGACCTGAGTCTCAAGAGAGAAATCAGTCAGTTTTTTAACACTCACCACAAGGTCTGACTAAACAAGGATTCTAGTAACACCAGGCCAGCTCCATCTCAGCTGACTTCACCAGAGAGCCTTCCAGCCAGAGACTGTTCCAAAAGGCCTCTCTCCAGAGCCTCCAGAGGGACAGAGTCCCCTTAGAGGAGCTCCAGCGAGACCTCCTTAGAGATTGTCCTCCAAGAGCTTCCCTTCTCCAAAGCCTCTCTCAAGAGATTCTTCCCAAGCGATCCTCATCAGAGATCCTCCAAAAGGATTTCTCCAAAAGAATCTCTCCTCAAGAGTTTCTGCTTTTTCTTATATAGGGGTTTTTCTTCCACATCACCTCCCCTAAGTCCCTACATCTACCAATCACTGTAGACGCTTTCCAAAGGACAGCCCATCTAAATTCCTGCTAAGTCAACCAATCTCCTCAGTAAGTCTGAATCAGAAAAAAATGCTGCTGTGTCGACCAATCTCCTCAGTAAGTCTGAACGAGAGAAAACACAGCTGAGTCAACTAATCTCATCAAGAGAAAACTTGCCCGACCCTTTTAGGTACCTAGCATCCCATTGTATCAATTCTAAAAACAAGGCCTGGCTCAAAGAACTCCTTGCCTTATTATAAGCATGGGTCCAAGTACTTTCATTGTTTAGCAAGGAGTTTTTTTTTCCCTAAAGCAGTCTTAAGTATGGTTGGAGTAGAGGTCCTCCCATTTCTGATCCTAGCGAGTTCTCACATCAAAATGGGGAATGTTTCTCAGTAGGGAATTTGTTCCAATTAAGAATTCCCTGATGGGGAAATTTTTAACATTCTCAAGTCTGAGAGATTTCAAGATTTACAAACCTAAAGTCTTAGAGATTTTCTTTCCTGGCTTACTATGTGTGTGAGTGCCACAGAGAGCCAGAACATGGGCTTCTGGCCCTCAGCTGAGGCTGGCTCTCTACCCACTCTCTATTTCTCACTGATAATAAAAATAGTGATGATAATAATTAGCATTTATAGGATAACTTTCAGGTTTATAGAATGGCTTATACATGATCTTATTTGTTCCTCACAATAACCCTAGAATGTGGGAGGGGGGATAGATACTACCATTATCTCCATTTTGGTGGTGGAAAGTGAGGCAAATTAAGGTTAAGTAACTTAAGTGTCTGAATCTGGATTTGAAGTCAGGTCTTCCTGACTATTCATTGAGCAGCACAACTGCCAAGAATGATGCCCACTGAGCTCCTAGTCCCATTCTTTTTTCAAACAAGCTTGTTTCTGCTTGGCTTAGGAAAGGAGAGCTACACCCAGTGGCACTAGGGGGGATGGGGGAAGGGGAAGGAATAGAAGGGAGATTACCCATGGAGGGGTAGATTTTGATTCAATATTAGAAAGACCTCTCCATCACCTCACCCCTAATATGTCTTTGTTTCTCCTGACGGGAGATCTGAGGCCTCTCCCAGATGTCTCTCCTTCCCCCTCAGCGGACTCTGCCAGCTTGCCGGGGTTCCTGGGCGTAGTTTCCTCCCTAACCCATCCCCTTGGCTCTCGAGGCAGAGGGAAGGGGGCCGGGTGTTAGCATCACTCACCGGGTCGTTGTACATCTGGATAATGAGCTGTTTCACCCCATACAAAGTCGGGTGGGCCCATGGGGAAGGGTCCAGCCAGTGACGATTCAGATCAAACCCCATCAGGGAGCACCTGGGAAAGACCAAAGAGCAGCACTGTGAAGACTGGATTTATCTCTCTCCTGATTGTAACAATGAAGGTACTGAGCTCTTCCTTTACTGTGAAGATTAAATTGTAATCCTGTGTCTAGTTTTAGATTTTAATCCCCAAAGTGTAAACCCAGTACTTAAAGTAGATCTACCCATTTTAACCATAAAAAGGTATGAACTAACCACAAAAAGGTGTGAACACCCATTTCATACATTGAGTGGGAGGTCTGTGACCCACGTGTGAAAGAGTGGGCAGTCCTGGAGAAAAGCATGTGCTGTGATTGGTAGATGTAAAATTTAGGGGAGGTGACACAAGAGAAAAAGGCCTTTAAATAGAGGAAAGAGAGGCACACAAAGAATCATGCAGTCACTTGGAGTTGGAAGACACTTGGCTGTGGAACTGGACCCCTGGAGGAGCTTATGCAGGAGACCTCAGACTGCTTTCTTTTTAGACAGTCACCATGGTGAGTGTAAAGACTGACTCAATTTCTTGCCCTTTCTGGAGGTGTGAACCTCTGAGAAAGGCCCATTATCTTGAAACTCCTTTCCCCTGGCTGGGGCCTAGAAATTTCTACCTGGCTCAGAGGAAGCCGGAGCTTTCTCTCTCTCTCTCTCTCTACCTCTCTCTCCCCTTTTCTCTCTTCCTTAATATCTTCCTATATTATAAAATAAATGACTATAAATTTCATTTACTTGAGTAATTCATTTTGGGATTTAGAAATTAAATCCCTGTCAACCACCAATTAAATCTATTCAGTCAAACCATATTAATCTAACAGCAGTCAGGCAGGGCCTGGGAAGAGGTCAGGTGGCCCAGAGCAGCATAACCCTGGAATCTCAGGAGAAACTGAGACACCAAGAGAGGACCTGCCCAAGGTCCTGTTGCTATTAGGAGAGAGAGGCAAGAGTAGGGCCAGGGTGCTCTAATTCCAAGTCCTGGACCCCCTCCATGACCAGAACTAACATGAAACCAAGCATCAGGGAACCTAGATTTTCAGTTCAATTCCATTCAATTTGGCTCATTTCAGTTAGTCACTGTGCTCACCTGTAGGGATACAGAGAAAAAGCTATTCTGAGGCAGCACCTGCCCTCAGGGAGTTAGACACTCTACCAGGGAGACTCACCATCACCCCAAATTAGGACAATATAAGGATCGGGATGTGGGAACAGCTTATTCTTTGCTGAGCCCCAAAGCCTTTGGGGAAGCAGCCTGGTTTCTATCAGCACCCCCCAATGCTAAATGTAAGGGAAGGGTACTGGGGGCAACTGATTTCTATGACACTGCTCCATCTTGGTTTTCCTCCAACCTGTGTGATCGCTCCTTCTCAGCCTCCTCTGCTGGCTCCCTAACTGGGTGTTCTCCAAGGGTGCCTTTTCTTTTTCTGACACTCACCTTAAGGCTATATTCCATACCCGAAATATTCTCTCTCCTTTGGTGGACTACTGACCTTCCTGGCTTCTTTTAAATCCCAGCTACAATTCCACCTTCTCCAAGAAGCCTTCCCTCTGCTAATTCTCTCCTATTATTCCTGTCTAGAGTTTGTTTTGTATGCATTTGTTTGCATGTTTTCTCTCAATTTAACCTGGAAGCCCCTTGAGGACAGGGACTGTCTTTTGCCTCCATATATCCAGCGATTAGCATAGTGCCTGGCACATAGTTGGTGCTGAATATTGATGAGTTACTGATTGAGCTATTGTGGGTTCTCATCAACTATTTGGTAATATCCTGCTGGTAGTGCTGCCTGCCTCAAATGTCTCCCCACTCCAATCCATCTTCCATTAAATCATGAAGGTAATTTTCTTGAAACACGGCACTAACCATGTCACTCCCTTACTCAATAAGAATACAAATCATTTTAACTTATTGGGTCCCTTAAAAAAGTCTTTTTGTATGTTTGTTCCCCCCTCCTTTCTTAATTACCTTTTGATGATTCTCTTGAGTTCTGTGTTTGGGTATCAAATTTTCTATTTAAGTCAGGTCTTTTCTTTATGAATGCTTGGAAGCCTTCTATTTTATTAGATGACCATACTTTCCCCTGCAAGAATATAGTCAATTTTACTGGGTAGTTGATTCTTGGTTGTAGACCCAGTCCCCTTACTTTCCAGAATATCATATTCCATGCCTTGGATGCAGCCAGGTCCTGTGTTATCTTAACTGTGGTTCCATGATATCTGAATGGTTTCCTCTTAGGAGTTTGTAGTATCTTTTCCTTGGTCTGGTAGTTCTTGAATTTGGCTATAACATTCCCAGGCATTGTCAATTGGGGAATAAATGCAGGAGGTGATCTGTGGATTCTTTCAATCTCCACTTTTCTCCCCTGTTCAAGAATGTCAGGACAGTTTTCTTCAATAATTTCCTGTAGAAGGACGCCCAGGCCTTTTCTTTTGTCATGATTTTCTGATAGTCCAATAATTCTTAAATTTTCTCTTCTGGATCTATTTTCCAGGTCTGTAATTTTATCAATGAGGTGTTTCATATTTTCCTCAGGTTTTTCATTCTTTTGATTTTGTTTTATAGACTCTTGTTGCCTAATGAAATCATTTGCTTCTAGTTGTTGGATTTTAATTTTTTTTTAAAACCCTTACCTTCCATCTTGAAGTCAATACTGTATATTGGCTCCAAGGCAGAAGAGTGGTAAGGGCTAGGCAATGTGGGTCAAGTGACTTTCCCAGGGTCAAACAGCTAGGAAGTGTCTGAGGCTAGATTTGAACCTAGGACCTCCCATCTCTTGGCCTGGCTCTCAATCCACTGAGCTATCCAGCTACCCCCTGGATTCTAATTTTTTAAAGACTAAATTTCATCCCTGGCTTTTTGGTCATCCTCCTTCTTGTCTGTTTTTCTTTGTAGGTCATCTTTTATTTTCTTTGCCTCATTTTCAATCTGGTCAATTCTGGCTTTCAAGACACTATTTTCTTGTTTTGGTTCATGTGCCTCTGTTTCAGATGACTTATTTTGCTTTTTAAGTTCTTTTCCCAGTTGTCTTCTGCCTCTCTTATTTATTTTTTGAACTATGTTTTAAGTTCTTACAAGGCCTGAATCTAATTCACTGGAGTTTCTGTGTTTTTGCTTGGTGTTCCTTGGTCCTCCTCAGTTTCAGTTGCTCTTTGTTCATTACCTGGATAGAAGCTGTCTATTGTAATTTCTTTTTTTTTGTTTGTTTTCTGTTGTTTACTCACATTTTTTCCTTCTTTCCCTCCTGTCATTGGCTATGATCTTGCTCCTCTGATTATTTGCTGGATCTGTGGGTTTGGACTATTTTGTCCTGAAGGGGCTTCTTCTCTGCTCTGCTGGTTGACTAGATTAGGCTGCTAGAGTATTAATGAGCCCTGAGATCAGATCTTCCCCAGCTGGCAGCAGAAGCTGAAGGTATGGGTGAAGGTGTGGAGGCTGAAGGGAACTGGGCTTTCTGCTCTGTTATCAAGGTATTCTTTAGTGGTTGCAGCCTTTGTCCTAGGATCCAAGTCCACAGGATTCTTATGGCTCTCAGCACAATCGGTGAGGGGAGGGTATTGGAGATTGAGCTTCCCTGCCCTCGGAAGGCTTCTTATCTGCCCTATTTATCATTTCTTTTAAACTGGATCCATGATTTCATTGGTTTGGGGCAGCAGTTCTCAAAGTGTCGTCTAGGGACCTTTGGGAGTCCCCCATGAAGTCAAAATTATTTTCATTGTAATACAAAGACATTTTAATTTCTAACCATTTAAATTAAATTGAAACCATTGCTTTTAATCTGGTAAGGACTGATATAACTCACACAAACAAAAGCTCTTGGGGGGGGGGGTGTCCTCCATGATTTTTAAGAATGTGAAGGGGTCCTGGGAGCAAAAACCTTGAGAATGGGTGTTGGAGGAACAAGCTGGGGAATGAGCCTTCTCTGCCAAAGCTGATAGGTAGGTCCCTGTTCTGCAGCTTGCGGGCTTAGAGAATGGTCTGGGCACCAGAGGACGACAATGGCCTAGCCCGGATCCCAGAGTTCATGTGTATAACAGGCAGGACTTCAGTCCAAAACGTTGGGCCTCCAAGGCCAACTCTCCATCTCTTTGCCCCAGCTCGGGCCAGGAGGCTACATGTTAGAGGCACTTGGGAACTCCTGGTGATTGGTCAGAGGAATAGCACCCTCGCCCCAAAGACTGGAAGGTGAGAGCCGAGAGAGGCCTTAGAACTGGGGGCGGTCAGGGTTGGGAGGTGGCTTGGAGATAACTGAATGCAACCATGTTATTTTACAGATGAGGAAGATGAGGCTTAAGGAGAAGCACCGTATCCCCCCAAGGTCAAGGAGTCAGTGTGGAGCTGGAGCAGGAAGCCAGCTCTGCTGTCTACCAGTCCTGGGTCTTCCTGCTGCAGCATCACCTGAAGCATCCATCCATCAGTGCCCGAGTCCCTCCATGCCCCAGCTCTGGGCATGGCACAAGGAGAAGCTGGAGCTCAGGGTGGGAAAAGGCAGGGATCCAGGCAGTGATAAAAGGAGTTGGGGCAGGGCCTAAGCCAGCTCCAGGCCCCAGCGGCCCCTCCTCGAGGCCCTCCACTTCTGCAGACTCAGCCACTTTCCCAGCCCTGCACCCCCCAACTTCCACCACGAAGCCGCCTCCACACACAGGCTGGCCATCTGGGCTTTTTCTGGGAGCCTCAACATGAAGGTGATTTAAATAATTGGTTTTGGCCGAGAGCTCCGGCGGGTCGGTTTCTTGATTAGACTTCCAGCCCGCGGAGAAACCTGGCCCCGGTGATAAAGGACACAGAACGCCAGAGGAGAGGCGCGTCTAGCTCTAGGGTGCAGGCTGGGGTGGGAGGCCCCCTGGCTAGTGCGCCGGTGACCTTGGGCAGGGCAGCCCCATCTCTGTCTCATCTGAGTCAGCTCTCAGAGGACGGATGAGGCCAGACTGTGAGGCCGGGAAGAAGGCTGAGACCATGGCGGGCCGCCGCCAGCCAAGGCCACTCCCGGCGTTCTCAGCCTTTCCACCCGCCCCAACTGGCTTCTTCTGCGCAGGGAGCATCGGATCCGGAATGGCACTTCCTCTGTCCTTCTTCCTCGACCCTGACTCTGGTCCCCGTCTGAGCCCAGAACCACTGAGAACTCCCCGGCTCTCCCCTGATCCCTCCTCGACCCCGGCCCGAGCCTGAGCTCTGATCCCCACCACAGATGGAGTCACATCTCCCATTTGTCCCAGATGGAAACGGGGCAAGTGAGTGCGGCTCTCCCCAAGCTGAGGCCACCATCTTCAGGGCCCTGGGTGGGTGAAGAAGAGGGGTGGCCAGAATAGAGCTAGAAATGCCTTCCCACCGCCATGCAGTCCAAACAGAGCCAATACACCAAGCGAGGGGAGTTCTGGTTGACCATGAAAAGATCTCCAAGGATGGGGAGGGCTCATGACCCAGGATCGGGCAGGGGCTCTAACAGTCTTCCAGCCCATTTACAGAAAGGGAAACTGAGACTCGGAGGGGTGAAAATCTCCCCGGGTTCCTACTAAGTTCATGGCAAAGTGGGGACCAGAAGCTGGTCACCTTCCTCAGGACTGACTCAGGGAGAGCAGGGGGGTGAGCCTGTGCAGCCCATCTCCAGGCCTGAGCTCCGCACCCACGCCACCCAGCTCTGGAGGACCCCTTGCACCAAGCCTTGGCCAGGGCCACGTCTGTTTCCCGTTGGCCTGGGAGCTCCTTGATGGGAGGGTTCGTGCTTTTGTCTTTCTCTGGGTGCCTGGCACTCTGCTTATGTGGCGCTCCACAGCGTGGCCCCCTCTCTGATGGGTAGGTAGAGGCAGGAAGGGGAAGCCAGGCTCCCCCACCTCCCCAGCTCCTCAGAGGCTTTGCTCAGGTTCTCTGAACCCCCATTTCCTTATCTGGCTCTCATAGAACAGGAGCAGCCAACCATGGAACGTGGGAGATGGTTCTTAACCTGTTTGCTTCAGTTTCCTCATCTGGAAAATAAGCTGGAAAAGGAAATGGCAAACCGCTCCAGTATCTTTCCCAGGAAAACCCCCAATGGGGTCATGAAGCGTCGGACACTGCCCCAAAATGACTGAACAACAGCACCGTCTCTGCCCTCGCGGAGCTCACGGTCTGATGGGGGGGGGGGGGAGGGAGACAGCGGCCAGGGACAAACAAGACACACACACGGGAATCAGAGGCCGTCCCACAGGGAAGGCCTCGGGTGGGGAGAGTGGTGTGAAGGACCAGGAGAGGCCCCCTGTAGAAGCTGGGTTTGAGCTCAACCTTGAAGGAAACAAGGAAACCAGGGAGGCCATGAGGTGGTAGGGAGGAGGGAGGACTTGGCAGCCACAGATCTGGGCCAAAGGCCTAGAGATGGGAGCTTCATGTTTAAGCCCCTTTGGTTAGATCACTATTGCTTTTATTTTATTGCAACTAAAGCATATGGAGGGGAATAAAGTATAAGAAATATGGAAAGGCAGAAGGGCCAAAACACCAAAGAGAGGAAAGGAAGAGGGAGCCATTGGAAGTTACTGAGAAGGGAAGAGGGGGAATACAGTCAGAGCTGGATGGAGTACGGACAGGAGAGGGGAGACACTCAAGATAGCGGGACCAGCCGGCAGGCTACAGCAAGAGTCCAGGCATGAGGCCAATGAGGGAGGACAAACTCCACAACAAGAGGGGCGGCACCTGCCTCATCTCTCTGTGCCCACACGGCCCACATGATACCTCTCGTTCTCCCAGACACTCTCCCTACAGACCCGTGTGAGGATGAAGAATTCTGAGAGCCTGCGTTCTTGGTAAGAAGATCGATTTACCAATCAGGCTAGCAAAAACCAATAACTGAACGGCCAGCGATCTTTCTTGGAGACCAAAGATCCAAACGTACCACGTCTTGGTCATTGAATATGATTTTGGAAGCTCAGCCCGTTCCCTAAGGAGCAGGTGGTCCAGCATCCTCCCAGGCCCTCCCCAATTCCCTAACGGATGACGGAAGCCCCCGCCGGGTGCCAGGATTGCAACTCTAGAAGAAGAAGTCAGGGGAAGAGTGGTGCTGCCTGCTCCCTCCAGGGTAGGCCTCAGGGACTCCATCTTGCTGCCCACACACAGTCCTGGCCTCAGCTGGTTTTTATCTGCCAGGCAGGATAGAACCCACAATCTCACTTTTCACTCTGGGGAGGGAAATGTGAAAAGCATTCCTTGAATTTCCCAGGCACAGAGCGGAGGGAGGAGGAAAGAGGCCTAAAGGACAAGCCTGAGCTTCAATTCAAAATCCAGAAATAAAAATAATTCGATGTAAGAACTCAATCTTCTCATAAAAGAAAAGTTTCCTCCATTCAAAGAAGTCATTCAACAAGGAGAATTATAGAAAAGTTAGACCCGAGATATCATCTAGTCCAATCACCCCATTTTACAGATGGGAAAACAGGCCCAGGGAGGGGAAGAGATCTATTCCCAAGTCCACCCCTACTTCTTCATGAAGGTTCAGTGTCAGCTGGCTATCTCTCTTTCATCTCTTCATAGTGAAAGTATCTGGGAGGACGTTAGACTGGTCCAAATCTCTCATTTATTTGTTTATTCATTTATTTTGTTTGTTTATTTATTTTAAAACTCTTCTCTTCCATCTTAGAATCACTACTGTGTATTGGTTCCAAGGCAGAAGGGTGGTCAGGGCTAGGCAATGGAGGTTAGGTGACTTGCCCAAGGTCACACAGCTGGGAAGTGTCTGAGGCCAGATTTGAACCCAGGACCTCCCTTCTCTAGGCCTGGCTCTCCATCCATTGAGCCACCCAGCTGCCCCCTCTTCGAGGTCATTTTAGAGGGGAGGGGACTTGTCCAAGGTCACTCAAGCCGAGCTGTGGCAGGTGCTGCAGCTTTTCCACCCGCCAGGCTCGATCTTATTCCGAGCACGTCTAAGTGACATCAGCCGCCCTCCTGTACAAACAGGGCTCTCTATTTCGAGATGACAAGATAAACGACTTGGCTGGCTCTCTCTTCTTAATTAGGTGTTTGTCATGTGTACTCCACGGAGCCTGGGATAAGCAAACAGCCCTGGACCTCGGCATCCATTTATTGGGCTTATTTATGTTCCTGGGCAGAACCAATCGATAATTGCCAGGTAGGGCCTCCCGCTGCCGCTGCCTAACCGGGATTTAACGACAATTACCTTTTGTTACCATAGCGATGGGCCCGGTCCTTCCTGGCAATATCTCTTCTCCCCCTCCGGCCCCCTCCCGCCAAGCCCAGCTTGGGGAGGGGAGGCTGGAGGCTGCGCTGAAGCATTACCATAGTAATTGCCTCTCCGTCATCATAAAGCGAGCCGGGCCCCCAAAGAGATCTCAAGGCTGCAGCATTTCTCATCTGCCAGAAAGCAGGCGGAAGCTGAAGGGCCTGAGGAAGAAGGCAGAGAAGAAGGGGCCTCCTGCCCAGCTCCTACCTGGCCAACAATCCCTTGATAGGGAGTCGTCTTGCAGGAAGACCTTCAGAGATGGGGGGCTCACTACCTCCCAAGGCTCTCAGCCTTAGAATGTTGTTTGGTCAGTCTTTGCATCTTATTGACCTGACAATGTTGGCATGTCCAGAAGGTAATACTTGGAGGAGGGAGATCTCTGAGGTGTTCCATGAGACTAGAGTCCAGCCTCCCCCCTGTCCCCCCCCCACCTTTATAGGTGCTGTGGATTCAGAATTGGGAGACCAGAGTTTAAATATTAGCTCTGACTCTTCATGCCTTAGAAAATCACTTGACTTCCCCAAGACTCAGTTCCTCCCTCTGTAAAAGAAGAGGACTAGATGACCTCTGAAGTCCTTTCAAGGCCCAAACAGTGACCCTAGGAAGGCCAGAGGCATTAGTAATTTTCTGAAGATCTTTCAAGTGGGAAGGAATAGAGCCATGATTTAAACCCTCTTCCTCAAACTCCTGATTCCAGGCTTCTCTGGACCACAGATAGATCCAATACCAAATACCAAACCTAGGAAAGTAGCCCTTGCTTGCTTCCTCTCTTGTGGAGGTACTCCAGAGCAATAACTCCAAGTTGGAGGTACTCTGTGCATCAGTACCTGCTTGCAACAACAGCCTGGGAGCCCCCACTGATGTGTGCATGTTTATCAGTCAGACAGGAGCCATATTAATTCAAACAAAAGACATTTAATCAATTTTGGGGATTGGATGGGATTGGACTGGACTGGTTTAGATTGGAACTAGATTGGATTGGAACTAGACCTGAAATTTATTGATCTGGAGAACTTCTTCTACCCATATAGGTTGGGATTTTCATGACTGATTATTGTTGTAGAGAGATGTCCAGAGCTCTGAAAAGGCAAGTTGCTTGCTCAGAATCCCATAAACAGTATGTGGCATGGGAAGGATGGGAACCCAGGTCCTTAGTACTGAAGTGAGCCTTCTCTCTACTGTAATCTACTGCCTCTCTCAGCCAGCATAGTAAATAAAATGAAAAGAACTCCAGCCTCTCTCCCATGTTACCAAACACCCAAGGGGAAGAGCACACATGCAAAAAACACAGATGGCCACAGAACACATATGGAGGGAATAAAAATAGTCAGCAAGTAGACATGAAGAGCCATGTGCGACATTTGTGGCCAGGATAACTCATACCTTTGACAGTCCAGTGGATCCTATATCCCTTAATACCTTTGAGAGCAAGGTCTGAGCTGACGTGTCTGTAGTCCCAGAACTAAACCCCAGCCAGCTCTATGTAAGAGATGATTAAAGAATTTTAGATAGATGGAGCAAAGATGGAGCAAAGAGTTCTCCCCAATTCACCTCCAAACAACATTAAAATAAATCCTCAAAATGAACTCTAGAGGGGAAAACCAACAAAAGGACGGAGTGAAGCAATTTTCTACTTAAAACAACTTGGTAGGTTGGCAAGAAAGGCCTGTAGTAAGACTGGAACAAAATCCAACATAGGTTGTGCCAGCAGAGGCCATACCAAGAAAGCTAGCAATAGACCTTGAGGGCACCTACACTGAGTGACCAAATTAGTTTCCAGAGCTCTCAGTCCACTAATAGAAAAGGGTTTAGAAAACTGGTCAGAAGAATATTACAGGGGGCTCTTTGCTAGCATGGGGAGCAAGACTCTGTTGCATTGCCCATATGATAATCTGGGTCACAATCCTGGGGTAGGGAAAAGCAGTAGCAAGAATAAGAACAATAATTAAGATTCCAGGGTTGAAAAGGAGGCTTGTGGTCGATCACAGACCCAGCACAGGCTGGGAGACCACTGCAACATCTGTATTCCAAAGAGATAAAAAAAAGAAGGAAGAAAAAGGAAAGGAAAAGACCTTATTTGTACAAAAATATTTAGAGCAGCTATTTTTGTGGTAGTAAAGAATTGGAAATTGAGGAGATGTCCATCCATTGGGAAATGGCTAAACAAACAAGCTGTTGTAGATGATTGCAATGGAATATTATTGGGCTATAAGAAATGACAAGCAGGATGATTTCAGAAAAAACCTGAAAAGACTTACACAAACCGATACAAAGTAAAGTGAGCGGAACCAGGAGAAAACTGTACACAGTAACAGTAATATTGTATGATGATCAACTATTCTCAACAATTCAATGATCCAAAATAATCCCAAAGGTCTCATGATGAAAAATGACATCCACTTCCAGAGAAAGAACTGATGGATTCTGAGTGAAGACTGAAATATACTATATTTCATTCCCTTCCCTTTTTTTGTTTAAATTCTATTCCACAAAATGACTAACATGGAAGAATGTTTTACATGATTGCACATATAAAATCTATGTAAGATTGCTTACCATCTCAGGAAAGGGAGAGGAAAGAGGAAGAGAAGGAACTTAGAATTCAAAATTTTAAGAAAAAAAGTTTTAAAATTGTACATATAATTGTAGGGAAAAGAAAATATTATTTTTAAAAACCTCATAACCAAATGTAGAAAAATAGAAATATTAAATGCATCCATTTCAGATCACAGGGTACTAAAAATTATATTTGCTAAAGGACCCTGGAAACATAGCTTAAACATTATTTGGAAACTAAATGATCTAATCTTAACAAATGAGTATGAGTCAAAGAAAAAAATCATAGGAAAGTCAATAATTTCATTAAAGAAAATAATAAGAATGAGACAATGTACCAAAATTTATGGGATCAGGCCAAAGAAGTACTTGGGGGAAAATTTATATCTCTAAATGTTTATAACATTAAAATAGAAAAAGAGAAAATCATTGAATTGGGCATGAAAATAAAAAACCCTAGAAAAATAAAATATTTTAAATTCCCAATTAAGCACCAAATTGGAAATCCTAAAAATCACTAGAGATTAATAAAATTGAAAGTAAAAGAGTTATCAAACTAATAAATAAAACCAGGAGCTTGTTTTTTTTTATCAAACACACAATAAAGCAGATGAAGTATTGGTTGATTTGAAAAAACAAACAAGGAAATCACATTACCAGTATCTAAAATGAAAAGAATAAATTCACCACCAAATGGAGATGAAATTAAAACAATTATTAGGAACTATTTTGACCAATTATATGCCAATGAATCTAAATGGATGAGTAGCTACCAAAAATAAACTTCTCAGATTAACAGAAGATAAAATAGACTACTCAAATAATCCTATTTTAGAAAAAGAAATTGCAATATAAAATTCTTAGGAATATATTTACCAAAACAAACTCAGTAACTATATGAATGTGATTATAAAACACTTCATAAATAAAGTCAGAACTAAACAATTGGAAAATTATTAATAGCCCATGGATAGGCCAAACCAATATAATAAAAGTGACAACCCAACCTAAATTAATCTACCTATTCAGTGCCATACCAATCAAAAACTATTTCAAAGAAATAGAAAAAAATAATAAAATTAACATGGAAGAACAATAGGTCAAGAGGATCAAGGGAACTAATAAAAACAATATGAAGGGAGGAGGCCATACCTGATTTCAAACTATACCCTAAGGCAGTAATCATAAAAATGATGTGGTGTTGGCTAAAAACAGAGTAGTGGATCAATGGAATAGGTAAGAAAATGAACAAATAGTACTTAATGAACATATTAATCTAGTGTTTGACAAATCCCAATATCCAAGTTACTAAGGGAAGAAATGACAAAAAGTGCTGTGAAAATTAGAAAACAATATGGCAAAAACTAGGCATAGCCCAACTTCTCACACCACTCACCAAGATAAAGTCAAAATGAATTCTTGACTTAGAAATAAAGGGTAAAAAAAAGGCAAATGGGGGGGGGGGGATTTACCTGTCAGAATTATGAATAAGGGAAGAATTTATGATGAAAAGACATAGAAAACATAATGAAAAATGAAATAGATAATTTTGATTACATTAAATTAAAACATGTTTGCACTGTGAATTTCAAAACTACTCAACCCTGTTCAAACCATTCTTTAGAGGATGGGATATGGCTATTTCCTGATCAATAACAATAGAGATACTTGGAATGACAGAATCAGGTCTTGGAAACTACAATCTCCACCCTACTCAGGGTAACAGGATTTAGGAAGGGCTGCAGCAAAGCTCAAGATTTAATTATTTGAGAATATGGCCTTCAACAGACATGTGCAAAGGGGACAGCTCTCTGGGCAGTCCTGGGTGAAGCTAGAGCCACCATTGGCACAGGTGAGACACAGGAAGTGAGGTAGAGGACAGCTGAGGAGTTCTGGGGACTTCCTGTGTGAAGGAGAGAAGGTGGTTGGAGCTTGGTGCTTGCAGTGGAGGCCCTCAGACTGTTTCTTCATTTTGGTCACGTGAGTGATAGGGACTGATTTCTTTTCTTTGCCTCGGCTATCCAAGGCCTTGGGCCTTTGGCCCAGTCTAAGCAGAGTGGGTATTTAAGCCCTATTCCCTTATTCCCTTCTCTCCCCTTTCTCTCTCTCTCTCTCTCTCTCTCTCTCTCTCTCTCTCTCTCTCTCTCTCTCTCTCTCTCTCTCTCATACCTTTCTTCCTACTGTTTGTAATTAAAAACTCCATAAAAGGTTGACTGCTGACTTGAGTTTTCATTTAGGAACTACATAGCTGAATTCCTTGGTGACCTTAAATTAATATATATCAGTCTTTTAAAGTGATTTCCATATCACAGCACAAACAAAACCAATGCAACCAAAATTAGAAGGGAAACAACAAATTGAGGGGGAAAATTTATAGAAAATGTCTCTAAAAAGGCCTCATTTTTCAGATATATAGAGAACTGAATCAAATCAAAAAACTGAATCAAATATAAAGCACTCTTCAATTGATAAATGGTCAGAGGATATGAAACGGTAATTCTCAGATGAAAACATTAAAACTATCATCATGAAAAAAAATGCCAAATCACTATTGTTTAGAGAAATGGAAATTAAAACAACTCTGAGATACCACCTCAAAACTATCAGATTAGTTAATATGATTGAAAAGGAAAATGATAAATATTGGAGGGGATGTCAGAAAATTGTGACACTAATACAGTGTTGATAGAACTGTGAACTGATACAACCATTCTGGAGAGCAATTTAAAACCACGTCCAAAGGGCCATTAAAGTATGCGTACCCTTTAACCCAGCAATACTATTACTGGGTCTCTATCCCAAAGAGATCAGAAATAGAGGGAAAGGACCTACTTGTACAAAAATATATTTAGCAGCTCTTTTTGTAGTGGCAAAGAACTGGAAGGTTGTTCATCAATTAGGGAATGATGAAGAAGTTGTGGAATACGGTTGTATTGGAATACTATTACCCCAGAAGAAATGATGAACAGAATGAGTTCCAAAAATCCTGGAGACTTTTTGTTGGAATCTGACTGAAGATGAAAGTTCACGATCCTTTACTCTATTTCATTCATGATTTTTTTTTTATTGTATGTGTGATATATATCCACTGTCATGGCATGGTCAATAAGGAAATATGTATTGTATAAAGGCACTGGTATAACCTATAAAAGGCCACATACCACCTAGAGGAGTGGAGGGAAGGAGGAAGGGAGGGAATCTGAATTACAAAATATCAGAAAACAATTGTTAAAAATTTTCTATATGTAACTGAAAAAATTGAAAGAAAATAAAAAATAAATTAATATTTTTTAAGAGAAAAAGAAATTGAATAAGATATTGATGCCCCTGGTCCTCAGAACCAGATAGATTCCCAACTGACTTCTGCCACACATTTAAAGAACAATTAATTCCATAACTATGTAAACTATTTGGAAAAATAGGCAAAGGAATGCTACCAAATTCCTTTTATGATACAAATATGGTGCTGAACCTACCTAATCCAGGAAGAAAAAAAAAGAGAAAAAAACCCTATAGACTAATTTCCCTAATCAACATTGTTGCAAAATTTTAAAATAAAATTAGCAACAAGATTATAGCAATATATCACAAAGATCATACACTATGAGCTTTTAGGATTTATACTAGGAATGTAGAGCTAGTTCAATATCAGAAAAACTATCATCATAATTAATCATATCAATAACAAAATCAATAGAAATCATATGATTATCTCAATAAATGCAGAAAAAGCTTTTGACAAAATACAATACCAATTCCTATTAAAATACTAGAAAGCAGAGGAATAAGTCGAGCTTTCCTTAACACAATAAGTAGTTTCTATCTAAAACTTTTGGCAAGCATTATCTCCAATAGGGATAAGCTAGAATCCTTCCCAATAAGATCAGGGTGAAGCAAGGATGCCCATTATTCAATTTTATACTAGAAATACTAACTATAACAATAAAAAGAAAGTTAACACAAAAAAATTAAAGGAAGTAGAATAGTTAACAAGAAAATAAAATCATTACTCTGCAGAAAATATAATGGTATACTTGGAGAATCCTAAAGAATCAACTAAAAACCTAGTTGAAATAATTAACAACTTTAGCAAAGTTCCAGGATAGAAAATAAACTCACATAAACTTTTGGCATTTCTACATATTACCAACAATGTCCAGTGACAAGAGAGAGAGTTCTGTTTTAAATAACTTTCAGAAATATAAAATATTTGGGAGGTTATCTGCCAAGACAAACCCAAGAAATGTATGAACACAACTACAAAACCCTTTTCTCACAAATAAAGCCAGTTCTAAACAACTGTAGAAATATTAATTGCTCATGGGTAGGACAAATATAACAAAAAATGATGTTTTATCTAAATCTATTTACTTATTCTGTGTCATAATAATCAAATCACCAAAAGAATTTATAGAACTAGAAAAACTAATAATAAAATTCATCTGGAAGCACAAAAGATCAAGAATATCAAGGGAATTAATGAAAGAGACATGAAGGAGGGTGGCTTAGCCATACCAGATCTCAAACTGTATTATAAAGCAGTAATCATCAAAACAATCTGATACTATTTAAGAAACATAGTGATCAATCAATAGAATAGGGTAAGTACATGATACATAATGACCATACAAATCTAGCATTTGTTAATTCCAAAGATCCAGACTTTGAGAACATGAACTCACTATCTGACAAAAAATGCTGGAAAAACTGGAAAGTGGTTTGGCAGAAAATAGATATAGAACAATGTTTCACACTGTATACCAAGATAAGGTCAAAGCTGGTACATGATTTAAACATAAAAACATTACCATAAGCAAAATAGGGGAAAATGTAATAATTTTCTTGTCAGATCTATGGGTAAAGAAAGAATTTATGATTAAACAAGAGATAGTAAGCATTACAGGATATAAAAAAGATCATTTTGATTACATTAAATTAATATGTTTTTGTACAAACAAAATCAATGCAGCCAAGATTAAAAGGAAAGTAGAAAACTTGGGGGGGGGGTATTTACAAGAAATTTCTTTGATAAAGGTCTCATTTCTCAACTATATTGATAATTGAGTCAAATCTGTCAAATTAATCAAATCATTCCTCAACTGATAAATGATCAAAGGATATGAAAAGGCAGTTTCCAAATCAGAGGTATCTATAATCATATAAAAGATGTTCTAAATCACTCATGATAGGGAAATGCAAATTAAAACAACTCTGGGATACCATTCCACATCTATCAGATTGACTAATATGACAGAAAAGGAAAATGACAAATGTTGGAGGGAAGATGGGAAAACTGGGACATTCATGAACAATTTGTGGAATTGTGAACTGTTCCAACCATTGTGGAGAGTAATTTGGAACTGTGCCTGTAAGGCTACAAAACTGTGTATGCCCTTTGACTCAGATATACTACTATTAGGCCTGTATCCCAAAGAGATTTTTTTAAAGAAAAGGAAAAGGATGTATTTGTGCAAAAATATTTATAGCAGCTCTTTGTGGTGGCAAAGAGGGTGACCATTCATTTGGGAATGGCTGAATAAATTGTGACATACTATTAGTGATGGAATACTCTTGTGCTATAAGAAACGATGAGAAAGATGCTTTTAGAAAAGCTTGGAAAAACTTACATGAACTGATGAAAAATGAAGTGAGCAGAAGGAGAACATTGTATACAGTAACTGCGATATTGTATGATGATCAACTGAGAATGGCTCTGTTATTCTCAGCAATATAGTGATCTAAGATAATTCTGAAGGACATGATGAAAAATGCCATCCACCTCCAGAGAAAAACAGAAAAGAGCCACAGAGTTGGGAATCGGACCTAGGGTCCGTCCGGCACTCGTTCCACGGTACTCTATCATCCATTATCACTCTGGGGATTATCTGAGAATTCCTCCAACCGGAGGCTGAACATGGATGAATGAGTGTGTGTACAGGCACACGTTAGTATTGGGCTTCTATTCCCAGCTTGGCCACAAGTTGCTTGGTGACCTTGGGCAGGAAGGATATTTCCATTATTTGATCCTCATTTTTCTCATGTGTAATGTGAGAGAGTTGATGGGCCCCTACACTACTCTTAACCGAATCTGGTACTGGGATGGTCAGTCCAAAGCTTGTGTCTTAGGATGCTTTTTTCCTCCTCTTTCTGCCTTCTTAAAGCTCCCACCCATGGGCTTTCTGGGGGGGGGGCAGCATTCCTTACCTATAATTTCCTAAGTAGACTCCATCAGGGTTCAACATTGGTGCAATCTTGAAGACCAGGTGCTCCCGCAGGACTCGGGCAATGGGATGGTGGCTCACAAGGAAGTCAATGATTCCTGGGAAGAGGAGAGAAGATGCAGAGTCAAGAGATATAAATGGACAGTTTTGGGGTGAAGAAATCAAAGCTATATATAATGATAGGAACAAGTGCCCTAAACTGTTAATGATTAGAGAAATGGGAATCAGACAGCTCTGAGAGGATATGACCAACGTTGGAGGGAAGGTGGGAAAATGGGGGCACTAATATACTGTTGGTGGGCTCTGAACTGACCAAACCATTTTGGAAAGCTCTCTAGAATTATGCTCAAGAAATTGTAGACTTGTGGATAGCTTCTGATCCAGCAAGACCACTATCAGGCTTATTTCCTAAGGTGATCAGGGGAAAAGGAAAAGAGCTTCTCTGCTCTAAAATACTTAGAGCAGCTCTCTCTATGGCGGCAAGGAGCTGGAAATGGAAGGGACGCCCATCAGCTGGAGAATGGCTAAACAAGGGGAGGCACAGGATTGGGATGGAAAACTCCTGAGCCCTAAGAAATGACAAACAGGTTAATTTTGGCAAAACATGGGGATGCCTGCATGAAATGATGAAGAGTGAAATGAGCAGAACCAAAAGAGCATTACATACAGCAACAGAAATATTCTTGGAAGAATGATTTGTATGTTTTCCTCCAGAGAAAGGACTGATAAATAGATATAAGTAAGACCTAGTTTTATCTATACAAACATCTCTTTGTCAGATGATGCCTCTCTAATGAGGGGAGAAGTGGGGGAGGGAGGGAGTTAACTGGGGATTTTGATGGAACAAACAAATTAATTTTTTAGAAAGAGACTTAAGGGGCCAGAAGGATTAAGCGCCGCTGTCCTTGGTGCTGCCTGGGCCCTGTTCAGGGATGGCTCTCCTCAGAGCACAACTGCTTTGGAAGGACTGACAAGGGGGAGAATGTCCAGAGAAGGGAGTCAGGATGGGGAGGGCTTGGGGTCCCTGTCCTGAGAGGAACTGGAGGACTCTGCCTTCAAGGAGAGGTGGGGGGGGTAGAGGAGGGAGGAGCTGACATAATGGTTTTCTTCAGGTGTTCTAAAGGGCATCTTGTGGAGAGAGAGAATTTTTACTTCAGGTATAAGTTGGACTGGGCACCTCTAAGCTCCCTCCCAGGTCTGGGATCCTGGGAGTCTGGCCATGCCTCCCTTTTCTCCCTCCCTGGAAGTTTGGCTGAGGTCAGTGGCTTCTCTCTGTCCAGCTGTCCAGATGCCGGTTGGGCACTAGCCCCAGACCTTCCCCTGGCTGGTTGGGCAGCTGCCTTCCTTCTTTCATCCTCCCTCCCTGCTTTTAATAGCTGCCTAATTGGCAGGCCAATTAATCTGCTCATCTGTGAAGAGGAAATTTTGGGCACGGAGGAGCTCGGCTTCCAGAAGTCCCTCTCGAAGGTAACATTAACGGGACCTGGCTTGCCGAGCACCCTGCAACATGATGTCAGGCCGCGCTGGGAGCCCAGGTCAATTACTGGACAAATTAAGCAATTATTAGCCACTAACGAGGGCGGCTGGCATCATTACCCTTCCTGTTTACAGCAAACTGCTATTTTCAGATGAAGACCAACAAATAAATGAGGAAATCTGCTTTGGTGTGGGCTCATCAGACAAAGAGACATCATGCTGGCTGTTGTCTCCTAATGGGTGCTTGACCTCCCTCTGGGCAGGCCTGGCGGCTTAAGCCAGGACAGACCAACAAAGAGATTTGGATCTCCATTCCACAGGTTATCACCACCCAGCTGCCCCATGCCCAAAGGACCTGAGCCCCAGTGTATCCAGGGCCTGCGGAAAGAGCCCTTGATTTCAATCCCAGCACTCTCACCAGCTGGACAGGCTTGGCGGTGGGTGCCCCTTCTGGGCCTCGGTTTCCCAATATGTAAAATGACTGAGCTGCACTGGATCTCTGAAGTCTTTTTGCCCATCATTGCTCCACAGAGACAGGCATTGCCTAGCCTGCTCCTCTGAGTCTTCTTCTTCCCCCCCATCGGCCCGGGGCTCTGAGAGGGAAACTGCTGCCTCGGTCTTCCCAGGTGTGCAGTTGAGAGGTGGGGGACGCCGCTGTCCAGAGCATCCCAAAGCAGGTGCTTCACCTCCAGATTCTGCTCAGCCCCAAAGCGCAGGGACGAGGCACGGGAAGTGAGCAAACGCCTCCATCGAGGGCCCTTTCCCGGCCAGGGCAGAGGTCCCTGGTGCCTCGGGAGAGCTCAGAAGCCAAACTTCAGAGCTGGGAAGAGGAAGTGGAGGCAGCGAGTACAGACGGCTTTCTCTGAGCATCTAACCCAGGAGGAAACAGCTCGCTAGAATGGAGGAACCGAGAGGGGCCTTTTCAAGGATGAGGAAGATGTGGACGTGCTGGCAAGCATCAGGGAAGGAGACCCGAAAGAGGGAGAGATTGGAGATGATTAAGAGAAGGGAGATGACAGGACACAGGCTGCCGAAGGAGGCGCAAGGAGAACCACCCCATCAGAGCCTGGAGTGAAAGAGAAGATAGTGAGCGATGGCGGCAGCAGGCGTGGAGGAACTTCTTAGAAATTGGAAATTAGAGGGGAGCTAGAGAGGTCAATGGACAAAGAGCCAGACCTAGAGGCGGGAGGTCCTGGGTTCAAATCTGACCTCAGACACTTCCCAGCTGTGTGACCCTGGGCAAGTCACTTCACCCCATGGCCTAGCCCTTACTGCTCTTCTGCCTTGGAGCCAGTACACAGTAATGATTCTAGGATGGAAGGTGAGGGTTGGTTTGTTTTTTTTTTAAGAAATTGGGAATTAGGAAAAGGCTCCAATTTCTTAAGTGAAACTTAGGATGATAGCATGGAGGATGGGATGCTTGAATGGAAATGAGAAGGTTAGGAAAGGCAGCAGTGGAGAATAGAATAGAGAATTAATGAGAGAGAAAAAGTGACTCGGCCAAAGCTACTCAAGTCCTAAGAGGGAGACACTGGATTCAAACTCAGAACCTCTGACTCCAAATCTCTAAAAAGTCCATGTTTGTGGCATCCCTGAAGTCAGGGCAGAGCTAGAAGCCATGAGGGAGAAACTACAGAGAAGTTCAACATGAGATCATCAGAGAGTGAATCACAGAACAGTTGGCATTAGGAGGGAGTGAGCTCCCTGTCACCAGATATATGGGAGTCTGGCCAACTCCTCTGTCCGGATGG
This sequence comes from Monodelphis domestica, assembly GCF_027887165.1. Taxonomy (NCBI): domain Eukaryota; kingdom Metazoa; phylum Chordata; class Mammalia; order Didelphimorphia; family Didelphidae; genus Monodelphis; species Monodelphis domestica. The sequence continues at coordinate 29,254,840 of NC_077228.1, read as the reverse complement.
CTGAGAGGGTGCCCCCGGTAAAGGATGACCCCATGTCTTCTCAGGCCCCTCCACCTCTGAGCCTCTGTGATTTTATGGATTCAGCTTCCATTTCTCCACTGAGGAGCTTACTTAGCTAAAAGGGGCTTTTGAGGCATCACTAGCTCATTTAAGGGAGGAGGAACCCGGGGCCCAGAGAGGGGCAGGCACTTGTCCAAGGTCACACAGTCTGGGAGGGGCAGAGCGAGGGTGGGAGCCTGTCTGCAGATGACAAATGGGCCAGGGCTAGACTAGACGTGGCCCGGAGCTCCCCGGCTCTCCCAGTCTAGGACTCTGTGACTTTGGGAGGCCCTGCGAGGGTCCGAGACGAGCATCTGCTCCGAGGCGGGTGCTGGGGAGGCGGGCTGTCCTCCCCGAGCCCGGGGCCAGCTGCTCTCCCCTGGCTCTTTGGAAGCGCTTGGCCTCCAGACTTCATTCCTTCTCACAACAGCCGGCCAGACAGGTAGGAGGTGGGAATTGGGCTCCCAGACAGATGGGAGCGGCGAGGACGGAGGCTGCCCAAGGTCACGGGCTGACTTATGGGGAGAGAGGCTCCAGCTGCCCGTCCACAGCCGGGCCAAACGCTGGCCCCAGGCTCACGGGAAGGGCCTGGGCGTGGCCTTGGGCGCCATGTTGGAATCCCAGCTGGTGTGTCTCAGGGCACATCCTTCGCCCTCTTTCTCGGTTTCCTCCTCCAATCCAATGAGGGGCTTGGAGCCAGCTCCCTGCCTGAAGGTGGGGAGGGGGAGGAGTGCTGGACCCTCTCAGCAATGGCTCTTTAGCTGCATGGCAGGGCCTGGGCTTTGTCCCAGAGCCGTCACCACTGGCTGCTTCCTCACCTGTAAAAGGGGACAAGGACAGCAGCGACCTCTCAGGGTGGTCGTGAGCAGGACCAGATCGGATAGAGACCCATATTAGACATCAGATAGTCATATCCTAGTCTAGTAATTAGATGATAACAGAATTACCAAATAGTCTACATAGTAGTTAACACTGTGATTAGGCCATGAGCCTGGAGCTGGTCTCGGTCCTCCGGCCACAAACGGAGTCTGGGGAAAGAAGGGCAAAGCGATGGGCTGAGCTTGAGAAGGGACAGAGGCGGGAAGGAGGGAGAGAGCAGAGACTACGTCCCGACTCCCAGGTGACTGACTCCTAGAACAACGGCGCTAACGTCTTCATTTTACAGAGGAAGAAACTGAGGCCCAGTGCAAGGGGAGGACTCGTGTGGGGTTACCTGCAAGTCAATGGCAGAATTCAAACTCAAGTCCCCGACTCCTAATCCAGAGCATAAAGTAACAAAACATGCAGCCAAGGAAATATGGTTATCGAATAGCTGGTCCTACCTGTTAGGGATTCAGTTCCACAAACACATATTGAAGACCTCCAGATACAGAGAACTCATTACCTCCTATGGTAGCCCTTTCCACTTTGGTATAAGTTTCACTGTTAGGATGTTCTGGCCCCAAAGCCCAAGAAGGTCTCTTCTAACCCTATTCCTCCCCAGCTGTTCCCAGCTCTGCCCTTTCAGGCTAAGCAAAGTTGGTGTTCAGTCCGGTTGGACTCTGTGACTCCGTTTGGAGTTCTCTTGGCAAAGATTCTGGAGTGGTTGGCCATTCCCTTCTCCAGCTCCTTTTACAGAGGAGGAAATGGAGACAAACGTGAGGAAGCTGCCCAGGGGAAAAGTTAAACAGGGTTCAACTTGCCCGGGATCATACAGCTAGTAAATGTCCGGGGCCAGATTCGAATTCAAGAAGAGGAGTCTTTGGGATTCCAAGTCCAGTGCTCTCCTCGCCAGGCAGAAAACCTGAGGTCTGAGGATAATTATCCTAGCTGGGAGAATGGGTGATCCGAACACAGATCCCAGCTTGGAAGCTGTCAAGTCACTCCAAGGGAGGTTAGCAAAGGCAAGGATTTTTCTCCCCATTTTACAGAACAAGCTGAGGTTCAGAAGAGGCAGCTTGGTTTACAAAGTATAACTTCTAAGCCCTGGGATAGCCAGTCAAGGAGCATTCATTAGGCAGACACACACAAAACCAGAGGGAGAAGAAGCGGACATTCTGCTCTAACCCTCTCTGTGTCAGAGGGAGAAGAACTGGGGGGTTCGTGTGAAAAAAACAGTTTACAGGCATGTCTGCACTCCTGTTCCCTTACAAAGCTTTAAGGATTTCTCCATAATGAAATCAGGGGAGCAGCTTGCTTTTGGACGACAAAAGACTGGTAGCCCTTATAATGCAGGTTTGACAGCCCTGACGTACAGACCCAGGAGGAGACAGCTTGGAGGAGTTGGCCCCCATGGCCAGAGGTCAGAGGAGGGAGATTTCGCTCTTTCCCCCATTGCCTCCCCCATCAGTGGAGCTTTTCAAAATGTAGAAGACAATATATTCAGTAGGGAGGAGACAGAGACAGAGAGACAGAGAGAGACAGACAGACAGACAGAGAGAGGGGGCGGGAGAGAGAGGGGATAAGAGAGAGGGGTAGGGAGAGACACACACACACAGAGAGAGAGAGAGAGAGAGAGAGAGAGAGAGAGAGAGAGAGAGAGAGAGAGAGAGAGAGAGAGAGAGAGTCATTGAAGGTGACTGCCAGGAGCATGAAAAGAGAGAGAATTATGGGTTTCAGAGAGAATTAGCCCTAGTGGTTGGGAATTGAGCTGGGGAGAAGAGCAAGCCCAGAGAGCTCAGCTGAGTAACCTGCCTAGCAGAAACCTAAAGCCAAGGTGGAGCATCATGAGGACATTCTTATAAAAGGAAAGATATTGGTGCCCTGCAGAGATGGAGGTCTGGGTTACCTTGGCCACGTGTGTTCATCACACATGTACCTTTCCACAAGTACATGCCCATGATAGCACTGAGTTCTATTTGTAGGAGAGCGTGACCCAGGTCAATGATGGAAAGGGAAGATGTTAGATGGCTGCGGTTCTTATCTTGTCACCTTAGTAAATCCCTTTGCTTTTGAGCTAATGGTGTCTAATGACTAGCTATTATAGATAGCAACACACTGATGGGGGCTCATAGTGTCATCACTAGACCTACTGCCCAAGAAGGTATAATTTGGTAGGGCCAGAGGATTTAGAACAGAAAGGAAATCTGAGATATTACAGGGGAGAAAATGGGAAAGTAACCTGCCCATGGTCACCCAGGTATAGTTTTAACAGCAGGATCTGAATCCAGGTCTCTGTTTTCAAGTCTGGTGGTTTAGCTTCCAATCCACACTGCCTCTCTGCTTTCTCTGGCACATGATGTGGCCTCCCTGAAGGGGTTTGATCAGGGGAATGGAGGGGCCTGCTTGCGTGAGGAAGTGGGAGTAGCAGAGGAGAACCTGCACAAGACAGTCACGGCAGGGCCCCTTTAAATAGTGTTTAAGCCTTGGTTTCCGGATCATTACCTTCAGGCTGCAGCATGGGGAGGCTCTGACCCAGCGCTGCAGCTGAGATGCTGACAAGCAGCAGGACTGTGAGTCACGAGAAACATATGGTCCGAGTGACAGGAATTCAATTTTGCCAACTTCTGTGGCTTCCCTGTTGGGATAATCAAGGTCTGCTCATCCTCCCTTCATTTTCAAACTCAGAGCTTTGGGTCAGAGAGGCCAGAGGGAGCCTCTAGGCTAACCTCCCTGTCTCCATGTTTTACAGAAGAGGAAACTGAGGGCCAAAGAAGGAAAAGGACGTGCCCAAGGTCATCCAGGCGGTGGGGGTAATATTTAGAGTCAGGCCTGTGACTCCAAACAGTGGGCTCATTTCCACTGTACAAAGGTGCCTCTTCCAAGCTTAAAGGACCCAGAAGCACAGCCAGCCAGAATGGGAGAAAGAAAGAAAATGGAATGAGAATGGGCAGATCTCAGTTCCCACAACTTGGGTATATCACATCATGCCTTGCCTGAGTCTCCTCTTCTGCTGGCAACACGTTCCCAGCTTCTTCAAGCGTCCTGACTTGTTCCAAAACGCCGCTCTCTCCCCCAGGGCCTCTCTCTGAGCCTAGCCGCACAGATGCTCTCGGGAATGACGTGATGCCTGTTGTACGTAGAGCTGGAGCCGGCAGAGCCGAGGAGGTCCATGCTCCCACCTGGCCGCATCCGTGATCCCATCAATTTAGTCGTCTACGTGTTCTTCCTCCCACTTCCCCATGGCAGGGCCTCCCCACTTCTGGAGGATGACCTCTTAAGGCGAGCTACCCAGCCCCATCCCAGAAGAATGAGAGGATCCAAGCTGGAACCAGAGCTACGGGAGGGACTTCACAAGAGCCCAGGAATCTGTCCTCCCCAAAGGGTTCCCCATCCTCCACTCATGGGGCAGCTGGCTGGAGAGGCTGAAGACCCGGGTCTGACTCCTGTCCCTGCCACAAATCGCCCTCACAAGCTCAGACGAGATAAATGAATTCTGGTCCATCTGGGCCAATGGATTCTTGGGTGTTTAGCCAGCGAGTGAAGCGAATGACCGTCTCAGGGAAGAAAATGAGGCTTTTCCGCTTGGGCCCCAGAGGGTGGAGGTTGGTGTAAGGAAGGGGCAAATTTAGGCTGGGGGCTGGGGAAAACCACTTAAGAATGAGACCCAAGTGGCCTGGGTTGCTTCCAGCACGAGGGAGCTCCCCTCTAGGAAGACCTCCAGGCAGAGACTGGCTGCCACTTTGGGGGGATTCCTGATCCAGCATGGGCGCATTGGAAGATGCCTTCATGCTTCCTAGAGTTTGGAGACTGGTTGTGAGGCTCCAAAGGGGACTCCATAGAAAAATGGGCGATCCCTTACACTGGCTGGTGGGAAGAGCTTGAATTCTCCCTGTCCCCAACCATGGGTCTGGGCATCCTAGAAGGTGGAGAAGAGAATGTCACAACTAGGAGGGCCCTTGGAACATGGGCCAGGGAATGCCAGGGAAGAGAGGGCTCTTATGACGCGGAATGCCAGAGCTTAGAGGGGGCTTTCATACAGCTAGACGGGGCATTAGAACAGTGTTTGAGCTAAGAGGGAACCCAAAACACGAAACAGAATTCTGGAGCTTGAAGGAATCCTAGAACACAGCATGCCAGAGTTAAAGGAGACTTGAGGTACCACAGTTGTGGTCTGAGATGCTCCAAGAAGCTCACCCTGAAGGAATGCCTGGGACCAGACCCTAGAGCTAGTCCAGTCTCCAAGTCATTGGCATTGTTTCCCCTGATCCTGTTCCCAGTTCCAACTCCACACCATAAGCCACCTTCGCCTTCTTGAAGAGCAGCTGGCAGTGACTCACCTCCTGGCATCAGCCCTTCCTTGACACTCTTGGTAAAGGGAGTCACTGTCTTCCCACCTTCACTGTTCTCTACTTCCACTTTTGGAAAAACTGCTTCATCCATTTATTCATCCATCCATCCATCCATCCATCGGTCCATCCATCCATCTGTCCATCCATCCGTCCATCCGTCCATCTGTCCATCCATCCATGGAACACAAACAAGAGCTGTTGTTCAGCCTGGTCTGACTCTTTGTGACTCCATTTGGGGTTTTCTTGGCAAAGATTCTGGAGTGGTTTGCCATTTCCTTCTCCAACTCATCCTTGAGCCTTAGTGCTGGCATTAAACATGGAGGCCATCAAATCTACTCTCAGCCAGGCCTGGAATCCCTTCTATAATGTGGATGATAAGGAGCCATCTGCTCAGAGACCTCCAGTGATGGGGCACTCACTACTTCCAGAGGCAGTCTGTCCATTCCCCTTCAGACAGCTCTCACGACCAGGAAGCTCTTCCTCACACTCTTCTTCCCAAAGAATCTTTGGGCTCCAATCCTGCCCTACCTGTGTGGCCTTACAGAAGTCATTTCCCCTCTGGGAGCCGTTACGTCTCTTGAATGAAGGCTTTGGCTCGTATGACCTCCAAGTTTCCTGGCAGCTCTGCATTCTATTCAGCCTCTGAACCGGAAGGCTCATCGCTCCTAATTCCGTGTTCTGCGACAACCCGTCCACGGAGGGAGCTGATGGCGGCAGATGAAGGGCCTGATGCTCAGAGACCTTAAGTGTCTTGCCAGAGGTCACACAGCAAATGAGCTGTGAAATTGGAGAGAGGAGGCCGCTGGGCCCTGAGACATTTCCTGCGACATTATTCCTCCGAAAAAGAGAAAATAGCTGGGCAGAGCGAGTGTGGGGCTTGATTTTTAAACTGGAATGGGAGTCAGAAGGGATGGGGGGGGGGGGTAATCAAATCCCTGCCCCAGCCTCTAGCCCTGATTAGAATATCGCTGCAGAGTGGGCGGTCAGCGTCTGCTTGAGGACCAGCCCCACGACCTCAGTGAATGCCAGGCCGTGCGGCTCTTGGGGATCCTCTGGAGAACCGACGGGGTGGCCTCGAATAGAAGCGTGGCTGGGGGGGGCCCCGGGGTGGCGGGACTCGAGCCAGCCAGCCTCTGGGCAGACGCACATCTCCTGCACTCCTGGGGCGCCCCAGAAGGCCTGCAGGATTTGGCACGAGGGCCGTCTTCAAGGCCCCGAAGGGCTGTCTGTCGGGGAAGGATTAGAGCCGCCTGCTTGGCCCCAGAGCAGGCAGAATCTACAGGGGGAGGTTACAGGAGGCAGAGAAGTTTCTAACTGTCAGACATCCCACTGAAGAGGCTGCCTGGACAGGTAGTGAGCTCCCCATCATCGGAAAGAGCCCTCCCTCGAGGAGTCTGTAGGAGAGAGGGCAGTGCTGATGATCACTCGATGCCCTCCGCAGTCCTTCCCTTTGAACATTCAGTCTGAGGCCACGCAGGCGGAGGAGGCTCAGGACACGCCCAGAGGGGGAGGGGACCGGAAGGAAGGGCGCACGCATGCGCGGGGCTCTGGGACACTCACCCTGGCACACAAAGGAGGAAGGAGTCTCCCCGGGGTGAATTCGGCCTGTAATGAAAACCACCTTCTGCTCAGAGCCTTCCTTGAGGTTGTCTGCGAAAGGAAAGAAGAGAGGCGTCAGCCGGGTAGGGCAGGGGGATACGCCGAATGGTGGCTCAGAAGGCACGTGGGATCTTTTGAGAAATACCCAGACCAACACACAGTGCTGCGGATTGAGCTCTGGGTCTAGAAGTCCTGAGTTCAAATTCAGCCCCAGACACTTTGGGCAAGTCATTGAACTTCTGTCTGCCCCAGTTATCTTGTCTATAGCACAGAGCACCGTACTTGGCATGGACCTGGCATACAGTAGGTGCTACATAAATGTTTATTCCTTTCCCAATTCATTTCATTCAGTTAAGCACAGAGGAAGCGGCTCCATAGATGCTGAACACTGACTGTGTGCCCTGCTCTTGGGGACACAGACAGAGAAATAAGCCGGGGTTCCTGCCTTCTCCGACAAGACCCAAACCAACTTCTTTGGAACTTAGTCAGTCCCTTAGCAAGTGCTTATTAAGCAGCTCCCCGGTGCCAGGCACTGTGCTGGAAGCTTGGGATAAAACCAAAAAAAGCTCCTGCTCTCAGGAAGCTTTGACTCCATGGAGAAGGTGACCTGGAATACAGAGGCGCATACAGACCCTCCTGAAAGTGGAGGGCACCAACAGAAGTAGGTCACAGTGCCTAAGCCGAGCCTCCAAAGAAGCCAGGGAATCTAAGAGAAGGCGAGGGGGTGAGGCACAGCCAATACAAAAACATGGAGATGGGAAATGGAGAGGAACTTTAAGGAGGCCAGAATGTCTAGGTCCACGCATGTGGGAGAGGACTGGTGCCTTCTCCCTCTCCATACACCTGAGGACGTTTCTCCCATCACCTGCCCCTCTGCCCAGCAGCCCAATGGGAGCCCACCCTTCCTCCCTCCCTCCCATGTCTGGGGTAAGGAGCAGGCTCACATGCCTCAAGGGTGCAGTTTGGGCACGCAGTTTCTAAAAGGTTCGCTAGCACTAGTCTAGGTAGGAGTATAGACAGAAATCAGGTGGAACAAACTTGGAAAATTGGAAAGGACCAGATTGCCAAGATGTTTCAATATTATTTCATCCTAGAGGTAATAGGGAGCTGCCACGAGGTGAGAGCCCTCCCTCCATCCATTCCTTCATGCTCCCTTGTTCCTGGCTCCCCCACTCCACTCACCCAATCTTACAGATTTGGGGAATTCATACTTCCTTCTTGGCACACCACCAGATCCCACATCTGTCTCTCCTAGGATTTCAAAGTAGGAGAGATTCAAAGATGATCTAGTCTAAGTTCCTCTTTTTATAGCTGGGACCAGAACAGGGAGATGATGAGGCGCTCATTACCAGAGCAGGAATTCAAAGTGAGATCGCCAGGAAACGTCCTACCACAACAGGCCACCCCCAAATCATCCCTTGTCTTCTCCAGATAAAATTAGTGAAGTGGTCAAGTAGATAGAGGATTGGAGTGGAGGTCAGAAAGACCTGAGTTTGATACCCACTATAGGTACCAGCTGGCTGATGCTGGGCAAATGACCTATCATTCTTGGCCTCAGTTTCTCAATTATGCCTTATAGAGTTGTTGTAAACAAATGCAATAAATAATATTTAAAATGCTTTGCAAATCTTCTATAAATGTCAGATATTATTATTGCCTTTTGGCTCCTCCTCCCATTGGTGGCACCATTATCCACAGAATCCATCAAATCACCCCATACGACCTAAATTAAACAATAAAATTCTAGTCCCAGTTACCATAACCATGGAATGTGTCTCAATTTGATGAAACCTATCAAGCATTGCAACCAAGTGTGAAAAGGTTTTGATCAGCTTTGATGCCTCTAATGTGTCACTGGATAAACTAGAATGATAGTACAGAAGAGGGGTCTCCAGGTTAGGGCAGGAAATCTGGTCACGTGCCCTGTGACTTCCATAAAACAGCAGTGGCAAATGAGAAAAGTATTTTCCAAACCCTCTGAGAGGTTGCTCTGGGGGAAGGGGAAGAGCCCTTTGGCTTTGATCTTCTTTTGCATCCTTCCCCATTGACCTCATGAAGAAAGACCTAATGAACTTCAGAGCTCCAGAAGATTTCCCATTTTTCCATTGATAACCTTGTCTGTCATTGGAACAACTGACAGTCATGCATCCAGAACCAAAGACAGACTGGACACCAGTTGAAAGCTCTACAAAGAACCCAATAAAGAAGATACATTCACTCTGCCTAAGGGAAAACAGGAGCTATGAGTTTTCCCTTTGTTGCACATGCTTTCTTGGCTTAAACTTATTTTCTCTCTGGATTATATATATACTTATGAGAGAGTGTCAAACATCTGGGAATTTTTTGGTACCAATTATTCTTACTGGACCATCTTTGTAAATACTCCTTTTAAAAAGCCATTTAATTCTGGCTCACTAAACAGCCATCTTGGGTAAGGGGGAAGTATACTGATGGGGGCTCATGAGCTATTAGACAAACAATCCCAACCCCTTAGTACTACCCACTGAACTCTCAGGTGTGTAGTAGATTCATCTATGCAAGTGAGAGTTAGTAGATACAGAGTAAGTGCTACTTAAGTTAATTCTTACCTCTGACACCCTATTATCTTAGGTCCCTCCCATCTCAGAAGTTACCAGTTTTCCATGCCCTGAGGTCCTCCCTGGCTGACATGATGTGTTCTGTGTTCCAAGATCTCTAAGCTCGGAGATTTGACATGATGTGTTCTGTGTTCCAAGATCTCTAAACTCAGAGATTTGGGGATCAAAAGATGTCTCTACCAGCTCTGAAGTTGTGTTTGATGGCTCTCTCCCGCTCTGACATGTTGTGTTTTAAGTCCTAAGGTCTCCCTAAACTCTGACATTCCCAATCCTGTGTTCTCAGATGTCTTTCAATCCTCTTCCATAATTTGGAGAGGGCTTATACATCTTCATGCATATGTGGATATATCTACGTAGATACACATATAAGCATGTATATACAGATGTTCAGGGCAGCTCATAGACCTGGAGTCAGGAAGACCTGAATTCAAATCCACCCTCAGACACTTACTAGCTATGTGGCTCTGAACAAGTCACTTAACTCTCTTTGCTTCAGTTTCCTCATCTGTAAAATGTAGTAGCCAGAGAAGGAAATGGCAAAACCACTCCTGTATCTCTGCCAAGAAAATCCTGAATAGGGTCACAAAAAGCTGGACAAGATTGAAATGACTGAAAAACAAATACGTATGGACACATGCACATACACACAGACTAAAGACTGCGCAGGACAAGAGATTGTGGATGGACAAAGAGGCTTCCTCCCATGAGATCTTCGTTGAAGTCAACATCGTCTGACCTCCTGGCTCAGGCTTCCTTGGGACGGACCTTGCGCGATGACTCAGACTTTAGACCCCCACCTTCCCCCCATCTGTGATATTCCCTAAACCTCCCCAAAACAGCTGGTTCACTCCCTGGGCAGTCACAATTACTGGCCTTCCTGAGAGCTGCTCTCTTTGCCCAACGTGGCAGCTGGCAAGCTATGGGTGCCATCACTAGGGCACTGCCCTTGTGAGTGTGCCCATTGGCTGCCCTCATGCCCAAATGATTTGGCTCTGGAATACTTGTGCTGACAGAGGGAAATGTAGATTGCGCCTTCCGTGTGCACCCTAATTTTATGCAGCCCTTGTGTCTTCATAAAACGATAACGCTTGGGCTAATAAAAATGAAGCATTCTGGGGCTAATGCAAGTGAATGTTTATGTAGGCAGGTAACAAATTGGTTTGTCATTTAGCAGCCCATAAAAAGCATTCTAATCACCGGCCGGCAGACGAGATTCGGAGCTTCTGCTGAGCTCGGGGCTTTCCGAGGACAAATAATTCTGAAGGGGTGCGAGATGGGTACTCGTGGCACCCCATCCTCCACTTCCAAGCTTCATCATCCCCAAGGGAGGCACCAGGGTCCTTCTGGTGGAGGGAGTGAGCCCCAAACAGCACCTCAGTTTGACCTGGGTAGGAGGGTGTCCCTTCCCTTCCCTAAGCTTTTATCTCCTTCTCTGCAGAATGGGGAAATGAGGCTGGAGGACCTCAAAGACCCCACCTTCCTGTGCCACTCAGATTCAGGGATTTGGGGGGTTACATTAAAAGAAGAAGCTGGAAAGTCACTTTTAAGGGAATCCCAGAATCTCAGTCCTGGAACAGATCTCAGAGGGTGCCTCGAACAACATTCTTCTCAGCCAAAGAATCCCCTCTACAGGCCTTGGGACAGTGGGGCTGACCAGCCTTTGCTTGAAGGTGTTCAGGGATGTTGGGGTCCCAGAGAGAAGCTTGCTTTCGGAGTTGGCCTGTTCCATTGCTAGACAGCTCCACTGGTCAGGAAGTCTTTCTTGATTGGAAGCCTCAGTCTCCCTCCATTGAATTCCTTCTCCCACCCCGGTGCTCCTTGTTCTACCCTTCAAGGCCAAGTTGATGGTAAAGGTCTTTGGATCTCTGCCATTTGAGAATCAGTTGAAGGATCTGGGGGGAGGGGGTTTCACTGGGAGAAAAGAAGACACATAATGGCAGTCTTCCAATGGAAGAGAGAATGGCCGTATCCTGCTTGGCCCCAGAAGAACTCAAAACCAGGAGCAGAAAAGGTATTGGTAAAGCTCTTCCAGTGTGGGAAGACCTTCCCTTGCTCCAGGCAGAAGCTGGTTGATCATTTGTTGGGGTTCCAAGCAAAGGAAGCCTATTGAGGTGTAGGTCGGACAAGATTAGCCCAGGTGCCCCTTCCAGAGCTGAGACTGTGAAGAAGGGCGAAAGGAAGAAGGCAGAAGCCCAGGAACAGCTCTTTTCAGAGACTGGCATCCCTTCGTCACTCCATGCTGACTCTACCAGTAGATGCTGGGATTTCCCAATAATACTCTCATGGCCAGGGCAGGCTAGTTAGTGACTGCTTAGTTTGAGGAAGGCATCCACTGCCACTGAATGTGGACCTTTTTTGCTCTTGGGCCCACAAGGAGTGAAAGAAGACACGAAGGGAAGGAGAGAGAGAAACTAAGCAGAATGGAGAAGGAAGAAACAGCCCATATCATATACCTTAGAACAGAAAACAGAACATCTAAGCCAAGAGGGATTGCGGAATGCAGGAGAGCTGAGCTTTACCCACTGTCTATCTCATCTACCTAAGCCCTTCCATTTGACAGATGGGGAAACTAAGGTCTGTAGAAGGGAGATGACTTGCCTGAGATCATTCTCAGCATTACTCTGTTGCTTAAATACTTCCTATCATCTGATCGCTTCTCTAGACTGAAAGGACCTGCCCACCTGCTAATACCCTTTCAGACTGAGCTAGCCAAAGCGCCCCTGTTGGATGACTTGGAGTGGCTGTCCCAGGATGGAGCTGACCTCCTTGGAAATGTTCCTCATCCACAGTCGGTCTCCAACTCCTCGGATTCCCGTAGGCAGCACTTGCAGATGGCCCAGAGACCTCCAGCCAAGAGCTTGTTCTCTGCTGCCTGAGGGACTCTGAACATCTCTGCAGTGCCTGGCAAGGTTGGCAGCCAGTTATCAAGGAGGGCTGCCGGAGATGGGCACGGGGAAGCGGATCCACTCCCACGGGAGGGATGTGCAAACCATAGCCAGGAAACAGTGGGCTGTACCGCCGTAATGGACTTCTTCCAGAGTAATGAGACGAGAGTTCAGCCTTACGGTTAATGGCAATAAACAAGCCATCTGCTTTCCCATGAAAGCCCGTCTAGATATGGAGAGCACCATGGTGAGACTCTAGAAGGAAGTGGACAAGGGCAACATACCTAAAGTTAAAGAAGCCACTAGCTATTAAGAACATCTCTTCACTGATGACTGGTTTGGTGCAACTCAAACACCTTCCATGGCTCCCCATCTCTTCCCTACAGGATTAATGTTTGCATTCAAAGCCCTCCCAGCATAGCCCCCATCTAGAATTCTATTTTAGCTGCCAATTATTGCCTGTCTTGCACTCGGCCCCAGGCAAACTGAAGTCTTTGTCATCCCTTGGATATGACCTGGCACTTTTCTATTGGTATGCCAAGGGTCGTGCTGCCTCTTTGTTCTCGAAATGTCCTACGCTCCCCCTCTGGCTGGTGGATTGGCTGAGCCTCAAGGCTCCACCAGCATCTGACCTCCTTAAGGAAGGCTTCTGGATAACTCCCAGATCACACTCCTCTCTCTATCCTCTGAACTCCTCAAGAAGCATGGACTCTCCTAGGTGGATGATAAGACCCAAACTGAGAGGGCGCCTGGTCCCCGAGTCCTAACTACAATACTCCCACAGGATGATCACCGGACGCGGATGCTTGCCATCTTCCCCCCAAAGGCATTTATTCTAAAATTGGATCAACAGGAAATTAGTCCTTGGATTGATGGAAATCTACCCCATATCTGCAACTCCGCTTTCTCTGTGGACTCTTTGACCAAGTCGCACAGGCCCCTGGGACTTCCTTGAATTCAGTACTCTATCTCTGGACTCTGTGCCCCTTGCTGGAAAATCCTCCCTCCTCCCCTCTGCTTCCTGGCTAAAATCCTGCCTTCTTCAAGGAGTCTTTCCCAGTTCCTCCCCATTGCAAGAGCCTCCTCTGTGTGACTGCCTTTCCATTGACACAGTGCGTGTATACCATGTATACGTATATATCATCGATGGATGTATCTGGAATTTGCCAGATGTCTCTCCCATTATATTATGAGCTCTTTGAGTTTGTCCGGGACTGTGCTTTGTGCCCATCTCTGTATCCCCAGCTTCCTGAAGGGCTGCTTCTATCTGAACTCCATCGAACGAGAGGAAAGCAAGATGAAAATAACAGTAATGATCATAATAACATCCATCTCCCAGGCAGCACCAGGTCCTCACAGACTTGGGCTCATTCACACAGGGTGGGAGGCATTTCCTGGCAAATCGCCCCAGTAGTTCATTGTGTCCTCACCCACCCAGAGCCTAGGGATTTTTACAGTCAGCGTAGGTCTAAATAAAGTGAGAGGGTTGGATTAAGCGACTTGAAAGGTTCTTCCCAGCTCTAGTTCTATGACTGCTTGAACCCCCAATTTGGCAGCACAGGCTGGTGCTTAAAACCAGGTAACCTGGCACTCAGCCCTGCTCTGTTGGTGGCCTCAGCTCTCTCTTTGTATGTGGGAAATATCATCCCTGCTTGCTCCTCACAGCTGGGCAGTGGGCTCTACATTCCTCTATGAACCCCACAGGAGCAAAGGCACCAGGCACAACTTTATGTTGGGTCCCTGATCACTGTGTCTCACCGATTCCTCCTTTACACTCTGGATAGCAAGACTTGACTCCTTTATCACTTCCGGGATTGAGAAGCTCTCTCCTCAAAGCCCTGAAAGTGCCTGTGTTATCCTGCTATTTTACAGAAGAGTGAACTGAGGCTCAGGGAGGGGAAGGCAGCCAAGACCAGTCTGCCAATCAATCACCAAGTGTTTATTAAAATGCCAGGTTGTGTCAGAGACAAAAATGAAACAGTCCCTGCCTCGAGGGGGCTCAAATTCTTTCAGATGGTGATGCCGTCCATTTGTCACATGAGTTAAAGGGCATGGGCATTTTAAATTAAATTAAGTTAAATTAAAAATTTTAAGGGCATTTTTCCTGAAAAAAGAAGAGAAGGGAAGGAAAGGGAAAGAAGAGAAGAGAAGCAAAGAAAAGGGAAGGGGAGGAGAAGGGAAGGGAAGGGGAGGGGAGGGGAGGGGAGGGGAGGGGAGAGGGGAGGGAAGGGAAGGGAAGGGAAAGGGAGGGAAGGGAAGGGAAGGGAAAAGGAGGGAAGGGAGAGGGAGGAAAGGGGAGGGAAGGGGAGGGGAGGGGAGGGAAGGGAAAAGGAAGGGGAGGGGAGGGGAAGGGAAAGGGAGGGGAAGGGAGGGGAAGGGAAAGGGAGGGGAAGGGAAAGGGAGGGGAAGGGAAAGAAAAGAGAGAGGAAGGGCAGGGGAGGGGAGGGGGAAAAGGAGAGAAGAATGACATGAGAACTATCTTCTAGTATATGTAAGGATGTCATAGGGAAGAGGGATTAGACTTGTCCTAAAGGGGAGCAATAGGCAAAAAAGACCAAGAGGCCAATTCATGTTGACATCAAGAAAAGCTTCCCAACTTTCCCAAAATGGTAGACTCCTGTTCTCTAGAGTTATTTAAGTAAAGAATGACTGGTCCATTGGGCTCGACAGTTCTGAAATTCGAGAATTCTGATTCTGGGCCCAGTTATGACAAGTTTCAGTTAATGAAAAAGCCCCATTTCTGGGCACACCACTCCCAGTGATGGGTACAAACAAGCCACAGCTGAGCTGTTCCCCTCTGAAAACCAAGAGAAGAGTGAGTGGGCAGATGAGAGATGCCCAAGGCAGCTGCTTCAGTGCAGTGATATGGATACCATCAGGGCCCAGAGTCAAAAGCCCATCTTTTTCCGATAAAGGTGGAATTTCTGTGTGAAGAGCAGTTTTTTTCCCCATTGAGAACTTCATTTCCTCCTATAAAAGTCCTGCTTTTAATCTCAAATCCCCACTGGCGTCTTCATCTAAATCCAGGAAATGCTGTCGGGCTTTAGCGATTAAGTCGAGTGAAGGTGATTTTTTAAACCAGCATTTTTGAGGGAGCCACAGAAGGTAGCTTATTTTAAGTTTTGAGAAAAAAAGGATCAAGAGTTTTAGCCTAATTCTGCTGCTTCCTGCTGACGTGTATCAGAGTAAGTTCCTTGCCTCCTGTGGGGCCTCAGTTACCCTTTCTGAAGAATGAGAAGGTCTCCAATCCACTCCACTCACATTCTATTTCTGACATATCCAAGCTCTGTGACCCTGGGCACGGCACAACCTCTCAGTGCAAACTGGCAACTAATTAAGACTCCTAAGTTACAGAAGAGCTCCTGATCCGAATCCCACCGGCCACTTACTGCCTGTGTGTGACCTTAGGCAAGTCACTGTTTCCTCTCTTGTATTAATGAAGGAATTGGACTAGATGGCCTCTGAAATCTTCTCCACTCCTGCCATTCTAAGATCTTGGTATAAAAGTTGGAGGGCTCCTCCTCTCTCTTACAAATAAAGATCTTACAAATATGGCATTCGAAGCCTCTTCACAATCTTCATATTGCATTACTGAATCATATGGAGTTTGCAGTCCACTAAAACCCAAGGTCTTTTTCAGAACAAATGTTCCTAAACATAATTCTGTGAGGCAAGCTGAGTAGGTCTCCAGAGTCCATCGTGATGTTTCTGCCTCCACATCCTTGCTTATAATGGGACTTCTATGTGCTCTGGATCACCTTTCCTGGGGAAATCCTCTTCACAGGGATCTAAGATGCCAATGACATAGAAGTTCCCTCCAATGGTGCTGACCACAGCCTGTCCATGGCTGGAATGGATGGGAAAGCCCACCAATCCTTGGAGAAAGACAGAGAGAGAGAAAGACAGAGAGAGAGGGAGAGAGAAAGAGAGGGAGAAGGAGAGAGAGAGAGGGAGAGACAGAGAGAGGGAGAGACAGAGAGAGAGAGAGACAGAGAGAGAGAGAGACAGAGAGAGGGAGGGAGAGAGACAGAGAGAGAGGGAAGGAGAGAGAGAGAGAGGGAGAAGGAGAGAGAGAGAGACAGAGAGAGAGACAGAGACAGAGAGACAGAGAGACAGAGAGAGAGAGAGGGAGGGAGGGAGAGAGAGAGGGAGGGAGGGAAGGAGAGGGAGAGAGAGAGGGAGAGGGATAGAGACAGAGAGAGAGAGAGAGGAAGGGAGGCAGGAAGAGAATGGGAGACAGAGAGAGACAGAGGCAGAGAGACAGAGACAGAGAGAGCAGGAGGAAGAGAGGGAGAGAATAAGACAGATAGACAGACCAAGACAGAGACAGAAAGAGTGGGAGGAAGGGAGGGAAGGAGAGAATGAGAGGGAGACAGAGACAGAGAGACAGAGACAAAGAGATTCAGATATTTGGGAGAAGGATCAGGGAGAGTTCATATGGTCAGCTCCCATTAACAGGACGATGGATCAGGGCTGGAGTCAGGAGATCTGAATTCTCAGCTCGATTTGAAAATTTCCCAGATGTGTGACCATGGATAAATCAATTCCTATTTCTGTGTCTCAGTTTCCATGTTTGCATAAAATCATATCTGTACTCTCTACTTCATTTAATGAGAAAGCAGTTTGCCAACGCTGCGTCACTGGGAAGGTAACTCTTCTCATGATTTGTGGTTGGGCTCATCTGAATGAGAACAGGCCACTCTGGCCAATGTTGATCCCAAGGGAAGACCAGGCCCAGGGTGTCCTCCCTCATTCCCCCCCTGGGCTTGGGGTGGTGGTCTTTCCTCCCATGACTCCTTATCCCTGAGGGGGTCAGTCCCAGGACCCTGCTATTCAGCCCCTTGTGACCCTGGTCCTTTCCCATCTTCTCTGAGCATCCTTCTCTGTAATGCTCAAGGCCTGATTTGCAAGCAGTCATTTTCATTCAGAGGCTGAGAAATCTTTATTATTCTACCATGGCTGAGCTACAGAGGAGTGACAGTGGGAAGATGTGGAGACCAGCCAGAACCAGGGGAAGAATTTTGCCAGGTGATGCATTTGTGCAACCTTCGACTAAATTCTCCATCCTGGAAATGTTAAGAAACTGAATTTGGACACGCACTTGTTGACATCTGGCGTGCTCGCGGTTACAGAGGGTACAGACGGAGGTAGTCGTGAGCCTCAGCCCCGAAGGAGCTCACAGGCTAACAGAAAAGGGCAACGTAAATAATTACAGCACAGATTCGTAGGAGAGATGCAGCATCACATACATCTCCCCACTTGTGCTCGGGGAATCCAGTCTGAGTGAGGGAGACAGAGAGGACTGACAGCAGAAACCTGCCCTCAGGGACCTCACAGTCTGGGGGGGTGAAAGAAGGCTGCCCTTAAGGACCCCTCAGTCGGGAAGATAGTCAGATAAATCACAAACAGGTGGTTTTAGTGGACAGTGTCAAGTACCACTAGAAATCAGGATGTTTGTTGAGAGAATCAAGTGACTGGATATGGAAACTAGATGTTCTGGGATCCAATGTTAGGACATCTGTGTTGGACTCCAAAAGGTGCAAATCCCAAGCACAGATTGTGAGAGGTAGACAAGGACTCGCCCAGCCTTTCTCCGTGGGCCTGGTCTAATCCGACGGGTCAGAGCCAGAATTGACTTTCCCTGGGAAGTTGGCCCGGACCCATCCCTCCCCCAAAGGATACTGGGACAATGAATTCAGAATCCAAGAGCGAAAGGTGAACTTTCATCCTGTCAGAAAATGAGAACAAATTTAATTGAAACATAAAATCATTTCCCGTGTTCCCAGCCCTCGGCTCCTAATTAATGCTTGGTACAATTTCCAGGCCTGCAAATAGATCAGCTCTATCATGTCAGTTAAATCCATTGGAGCGGAAACCAGGCATGAGTGTGGCTCCTTCATTGCTCCTATTTCCTACACGGCAGCGATGGATGGGGATGAGTCTGCGGTGGACAAAGGCTGCCCTTGGGCAGAGGGAGCACCAGGAGCCTGGTGTGAATTTTAGATTTACTCCACCCTGCTTAGTCTAACAAAACAGGAATGTCTACACCCCTACTTAAGAATTAAGTATTGAGGATGGCCTATGACAGACATGTGCTAGCAAATGACATATCAGAAACAACTGACAGACCCCTGGGCTGGCCTAAGTCAAGCTTAAGCTACCATTGGTACATGTGAGATGCAGGAAAGTGATGTAAAAATGGCCTATATATTTGGTGTCACTTCCTCTCTCCGGCCTCTTTGCACGGAGAGGTGGCTGGCGGCAGCATGCCGAGTGTCTTGGCATCTTGGCATGGCGGCAACTATTGTCCGGGTTTGGCGGTGAGTGTCCTTGATACAATACTGGGGGAAGCTTAGTAAACTACTTCAGGTGAGGCGTCTTCTCTGAGCTCTCTCCGAGTTTAGGCTGATTCCTATCTCCTTTACCTTCCAAAACACTATCCTGTTAGGAAGCCTCTAATCTTCTGAAAAGACCTCGTGGCGGAGGTCTTTGAAACTTCCCCCTGGCACAGGCTAGGCCCGAGAAATCCTATACCCTTTCCCTCTCTCTTCTTCTTAATTCCTTCCCTCTATATTAATTAAACCACCATAAAATTTCCAAACTGACTTGGGTATTTTATTTGGGATTTTCCCTGGCAACCAATTAAATTTATATTCAGTCACAACCCTAAATTTACCTTTACACTGGGGATGCTCAGCAGAGCTGCTTCCCTGTTCCATCGGGGTCAGAAGAAGTTTTTCCCTTGATAGGTAGAAAATGTGGCTGGACTGAGACACTTCCTAGCGAGGTGACCTCATTGGCTAGCCTTTACTGCTCTTCTGCCTTAGAACCAATAGATAGATTTTAAGACAGAAGGCCTTTTTTCCTGGGAATGCCAGCCATGGAGGGAAGCTCCCAGATGTTGGCGGCCCCAGCCCCGAGCGGAGCCTGGACCAAGAGTCCTAAGATCGTAGCATTAGAAGTGGAGGACAAAGCAGTTGGCCAAGGTGGCGAGCCCAGAGGTGACCTCCCACACCACACTGCCTCCCACACTGATGCGGATGCAGGAGAAAAGCACAGCCATGGCATGGAGAGTTGCTGAGGCTGGGGAGCCCCCAGGGGCAGCCTATGGAGACCCTCAAAGGTCTCTGTTCTGTTGTGTTTCTTTGAGGGGTGCTTCTAGAGTGGGGTGCCAAGAGAAGCCCCTGCCTAGCAGTGGTGGCACCAGGGCCCAGCACAGGACCATTTCTCTAGGGCTTGGATGCTTCCTGCCCGACCATTCTCCAAGGGCTCCGGCTCCGGCTGCTGGACCCTGATGAAGAGACACCTTGATGGGGAGTGAACAGAATTCTGGAAAACTTCTCCCCAGGAAAGAAGCTGAGGCCAGGCCAGGCCAGTCTCGACTCTCCTCCCGGATGGCCTATCATTGTCCAGCTCTACAACTTCCATGCATTTGTGATTTCACGGAATCAGGAGCTCTGGGGGAACCGCTCTTCTTCCCTCCTGCAGATCGCCATTTCTCCTCTAACTTATAGTCCTGGGGTCCTGCCTGGGGGCTCTGAGAGGGCAGGCCATCTTGGATGCATCAGAAACCAGATTTGACTCTGGGGCTTCCTGACTCTGGGGTCAGAATAGCTGGGTTCAAATCCTGGATATGTGACTTCCTGGCTGTGTGACCTTGCCCAAGTCCCTTTCCCTTGGAGGATCTCCATTTGCTCATTTGTAGAATTCAGGAAGGGAGCCAAGGCTGGCTTCTGAGACTCAGGATTCTATGGTCTTCTCCCCATTGTCCTGGGTCGTTGGCATCTAGAAGCCTTGGCTGGGGGCACCCTATGGCCCCAGGTACCACCCTCTCATGTAGCTTTCAGCCTATAAGAATTATTCTGACAATGGCTGACAAAATCCTTTCTCACAGCAGCATGGCTCTCGGAGAGCTCCTCAAGTCAGATGCTTTCTGGATGGGTGACCCTGAACAAGTCACTTCCTGTCTGTCTGTCCACCTCCATTTCCTCCTCTGTCAAATGGGGATAAAAGTTCTCGGTGGCACTGGCTGCTGTCATTATAACCCGTTCAGAACCTCACGCAGTGCCTGTCTCTCTCTGAGTCTTGATTCCCTTTACAAACACAGGCCTCTAGGATGTGGGACGGAGGGCACCAGGTCTGAGCAGTGGCCTGGGATCGCTGCCCTTCCATGGTTGGGCCTGGCCTCCCCCAGCCCCATCCCTCCCGCCTGGCACCTGGAGCCAATGGTTTGAGAAAGTCCCGTCTGCCCCCTCTGAGCGCTGGCCCATCTCCCGGCCCTCTACGGAGGGAGAAACAGAGGCCCAATGACTTTCCCTGGATCTCAAAGCACTGAAGGGCCCATAGACGCATCCAGAGACTTTGATTCTTAGTGACCAGTGAAGAAATGGGAGTACTTTAGGGGGCTCTCATTTAGAGACCCAAAGGAGCGGATCAGGATGGTGTGTGTGTGGCAGGGGAAGGGAGGGAGCAAAGAAGCAAGTGGGGGCTTGGGGTGAAAAAAAGCCTTTCTCACCATCAGAGCCATCCCTAAGTGAAAAAGAATACCTTAGGAGGTAGTGAGCTCACCGTCACTGGAGGGTTCTGAGTGGTAGAAGGGATTCCATTTAGAGAACTTCCAATTCTCATATTGATGTGGTCCAGAAAAAATGAAGCCTCAAGAGGGGCCACACATTGGCCAAAGTCTCCAAGAACACAAGGGACCTCCAGATTCACTTTGCTGCCTTAGACACACCTCCCCCATTTGATTAGGGTCCCCAACTTACAAAGAAGGAAACTGAGGCCCAGGAGTGGGGAGTCATTTTCTCCACATGGCACAGAATACCAGTTGGCAGACTCAAGTTAGAACACTCACACTAGAAGCTTTTCCCACTCCCCTTCTCCCCCAACACACACACACACACACACACACACACACACACACACACACACACGCACACACACACACGCACACACACACATACACATGCCCTCCCATGCACACACCACACGCAGCCCTAGCGAACAGGTATCCTGTCCTGGGAAATGACCTTTTCTTGTTTCCTTTTGCAGAACTGAAGCTGGGAAACACTACCAGGCTCTCATCATGAACACAACAATTAGCAGTAATGGGTAGCTGATGTTTTCAGGCTCCAATTTCATGCAAATATGTTCTACTTCCCTGAATTCTGGGAAGGGGAAAGAAGCCTGGAGAAACGTGGGTCCCCCAAGCCCCTGCCCACCTCCAAACCCAGGCTATTTCCAGCAAGGATGCTTTCACAAGACCCAAATGCTCCAGTGCAAGGAGATGAGCACAAATACAGAGACTCAGACTCGTCTCCCAACAGCCCAGGAAGCAGAGACCTCCCAGCTTGGCTTAGAGCCACCAAGGACTTTAGAGCATAGAATAGGGAATGCCAGAGCTGGAAGGAATCTTAGAAAAGGGAATGCCAGAGCTGGGAGTTTTGTTTCAAAATGACTCCCTTACATGCATTTTCTGTTCCAGAAGAACTGGCATATGAAAACTTCCTACATGATAATCTATCTCTGCCCTTTTTGCTTTTACTCAGGCTATCCACTAGGTTTGGAAGGACCCCTCAGGCTTTGAATGT
The DNA here is from genome assembly GCF_027887165.1 of Monodelphis domestica. Classification (NCBI taxonomy): domain Eukaryota; kingdom Metazoa; phylum Chordata; class Mammalia; order Didelphimorphia; family Didelphidae; genus Monodelphis; species Monodelphis domestica. Next base: position 29,232,920 of record NC_077228.1, on the reverse strand, counting down.
TCCATCCTAGAGGTATGGAGTGTGAATCTTAAAATTTCTCAGACTTGTGAATGATACAAATTCTCAGACTCTACCTTAGAACATTTGGTTAAGACCATTCCCCATTTTAAACAATGAAGGTACTTGATCAGGAATGTGAGAACTCTAACATTACTCCACCCATACTTAAGCATACTTTAGGGGAAGATGAAGTTGTGAACTCCTTACTGAACAATGAAAAGTACTTAACTCATACTTATAGTGAGGCAAAAGCCCTTAAGCTAAGTCTATTTTTAGATCTAATACAGAAAGGTGCTAAGTACCTATGAAGGTCAAATTAACCACTAAAGGTCAGGCAACTTGAAAACTTGCAAGGGGCAAAGAGGTATGAACTTACTCAGAAGTTTTGATCTACCCAGAGAAGTTGAGAACTAAAGAAGATGTGAATTAAGAATGGTCAGTCCTGTGAAAACGTCTACTGTGATTGGTAGATGTGAGAACTTAGGGGAGGTGACATAGGAGAAAATTCTCTTTAAAAGGAGGTCAAAAAGGCCTCTGAAGGAGCTTGCCAAAGCTGAATTGGAGCTCAAACTAGTTGGAATAGTTGGGTCTCTCTGAATACTAGAATTTTGCTTGGAAGGATCTTGTGGTGAGTTGATAAAAGACTGGCTGATCTCTCTCTCTCTTAAGGCTTAGGCCTAGGCTGGCCTAGCCCTTTCCCCATTATTTTCCTCTTACTCTGTCTCTCTCCCTTTCTTTAATTCCTTTATTCATATTAATTAAAATCTCCATAAAACCCAGCTGACTTGGGTATTTCATATTTGGAAATTTTCCCCATGGCAACCACTTTATTTTAAATATAAAATCAAGACACAAAAAATTATCTTTACAGTTTTGGCAATTCCAAGCCTTGAAACCATATTTTCACGGTCACAGTTTATGACAACCACTCTTTTAACTGTTACAGGAGTCAAGATGGCAGAGAAAAGGCAGGGACTTGCCCCAATTCTCCTTCAAACAACTTCAAAATCATGCCTCAAAAATAATTCTAGAGTAGCAGAATTCACAAGAGGATGGGGTGAATAATTTTCCATGTCAAGCCAAGTCAGGAGTCCAGCAGAAAAGATCTGTCACCCCAGGCTGGGTGTAGAGCACAGTCAAGAAAAGGTGGTACCAGAGAAGGTCCCATCTTAGCAAACCAGCACAACTCTTGGGGGCAACTGAATCAGCAGCATCTGCTTCCAGAGCTCTCAGCCCACAGAAGGTAATGGGATCAGATAAGTGGTCAGAAGATTACAGGGGACTCTTTTGCAGACTCCAGATGCAGGACTGTATTGCGTCATGCATAGACAGATCTGAGTCACCCTCTTTGAGAACTAGCACACCAGAGCTTGTAGCCAAGTGAGAGTGAGGATTCTATCAGTTCCTGGGAGGGAAAGAGTGCTTATGGTTGCTCACAGACTAGACACAGGCCTGAAGGAAAGAACTCTTTAAAAAGTGGAATTGGCCAAATAGAAATGGATGTGCAAAAGTTCACTGAAGAAAATAATTCCTTAAAAATTAAAATTGGGTAGGTAGTAGTTAATGATTCTATGAGACGTTAAGAAACAATAAAGCAAGATTGAAAGAATGAAAAAAAATAGAAGAAAAGGTGAATTGTTTCCCTGGGAAAACAACTGACCTGGAAAAGAGACTGTAAAAAAATAATTTAAGAATTTTTGGACTACCTGAAAACCATGATAAGGAAAGAGTCCAGAGGTCATCTTTCAAGATATTATCAGGAAAACTGCCCTGATGTTCTAGAACAGAGGATAAAATAGAAATTGAAAGAATCCACTGATCACCTCCTGAAAAAAAAACCGTAAATGAAAACTCTTAGGAATAGTATAGCAAATTCCAGATATCCTAGGTCAAGGAGAAAATATTGCAAGCAGTTCAAAAAGAAACAACGCAAATATTATGCAGCCATTGTCAGGATAACATGAGATTTAGCAGCTTCTATTTCAAAGGATCAGAGGACTTGGAATATGCTCTTCCAAAGGGCAAAGGAGCTAGGATTGCAACCAAGGATCACCTACACAGCAAAACTAAGTATAACTTTTTGGAGGAAAAAAATGGACATTTTGTGCAATAGAGAACTTTCAAGTATTCCTGAAGAAAAGGTGAGAGCAGAATATTAAAAAAATTGACTTTCAAATATAAGACTCAAGAGAAGCATAAAAAAGGTAAACAGAAAAAAGAAATCATGAGGGATTGAATAAGAAATGTATACATTCTTACCCAGGGATATAATAGTTGTAATTCCTAAGAGCTTTATCATTATTAAGAAAGTTAGAAAGAGTATACTTAGACAGAGGGAATGAATGTGAGCTGAATATGATGGGATGATATCGTAAAAAAATAAAATTAAGGGATGAAAAAGAGAAATGTACTGGGAGAAAGGGGAAGGAGAGGTAGAGTGGGAGTAAATTATCTTCCATAAAAAGCAAAAAGGAATTTTTACAGAAGAAGGTATGATGGAAGAGGTGGGGAGGGGGAATGTTTCGTTGGAATTGATTTAAAAAAAGGAATCATATACACACTCAGATGGGTATAGAAACTAATCGTACCCTATAGGAAAGTAGGAGGGGAAGAAGATAAGAGAAGGAGAGGAGGATAGAAAGGAGGGAAGATTGGGGGAAATAGTGATCAGAAGCAAAATACTTTTGATGAAAGACAGATGAAAGGAAAAAGAGAATATGATAATTGGGGGAATAGGATGGAGAGAAATACACAATTATCACGAATGTGAAAAAAATTATAGTGCTGTTCGAAGATCGAAGAAAAGTGAGGACCCACATGTACGGAAAGATTTATAGCAGATCTTTTTGTGGTAGCAAAAATTGGAAATAGAAAGGATGCCCATCAGTTGGGGAAAGTAGTGGCATACGATTGTGATAGAATACTATTATGCTATGAGAAATGACAAGCAGGATGCTTTCAGAAAAACCTAGAAAGACTTATATGAATTGCTGCAAAGTTAAGACAAGCACAGCTAGGTAGTATACTGGAGAGAGCACCAGGCCTGGAGTTGGGAGGACCTGGGTTCACATCTGGCCTCAAACACTTCCAAGTGGTGTGACTGTGAGCAAGTCACTTAACTCTAATTGTTTAGCCATTGCTGTTCTTCTGTCTTAGAATTGATACTAATACAGAAAGTAAGAGTTTTTACTAATTTTTTATTTTAAAAAACCTTTACCTTCCATCTTAGAATCAATACTGTGTATTGGTTCCAAGGCAGAATAGCAGTAAGGGTTAGGCAATGGGGGTTAAGTGACTTGGCCAGGGTCACACAGCTAGGAAGTGTCTGAGGCCAGATTTGAACAAAGTAAGGTTTGTTTGTTTTTTCTTTTAAGTTGAAATGAGCAGAACCAGGAGAACAATGCACACAGTAATGGCAATATTGTACAATGATCAATGGCAAAATGCCTTAGCTATTCTCAACATACAATGATCTAAGACCATTCCTAAAGAGTCATGATGAAAAAATGCTATCCATCGCCAGAGAAAGAACTGATGGGGTCTGACTAAACCATGAAGCATACTTTCAAAAACGTTCTTATTTTTCTTGTTTTTTTAAAAAAAAAAGTTGGTCTGTTTTCTTTCACAACATGACTAATGTGGAAATATGTTTGCATGACTGCACATGTATAATCTATATCAAACTGCTTGCCATTTCAGGGAGGGGAAACAGGAGGGGGTGGAAAAAGGGAATTTGGAACTCAAATTTTCCAAAAAATGTTAATTTTTTTTACATGTAACCGAGAAAAAACAAAATAGTAAAAGAAAAAGAATAAATGTTCCCTCCTTAGATTCCCTCTCTTCTTTCAAAGGATACCCACGTTCCCATATCATACATAGAACTTCCCTGGTTCCAAGTTATTATTGCTCTCTGTTTCTAGAAATCATGTTGTATCATTTGGCAGTGACATATTAGTAAATTTATTGCTTCTTCCATTCCAACTCCAAAATCTAGACCTCCCTTCCCACCACCCTCATCTCTGCAGACTAGAATCCCCTTGAAGGCCAGGACTGTTTTTATTTTTTGTTTATTTTTGTCTCTCCAGCACTGAGAACATTAACTAGATGTTTGATGTTAAAAGGCATTGATTCTAGGGGGAAACTGGGTAGCTCAGTGGATTGAGAGGCAGGCCCAGAGATGGGAAGTCCTGGGTTCAAGTTCTGCTTCAGACACTTCCTAGTTGTGTGACCCTGGGCAAGTCACTTGCCCCCCACTACCTAGCCCTTACCACTCTTCTGACTTGGAACCAATACATAGTATTGCTTCTAAGATGGAAAGAGAGAGTTTTTATTTTTTTTTAAATGCATTGATTGACACATGTAAAACCCAGTGGAATTGTGCATCAGCTACGGGAGGGGGCTGGAGGGAGGGGAAGGAAAGAACATGAATCTTAAAACCATGGGAAAATATTCTAAATTAATTAAATAAAATTTTCCAAGAAGAAAAAGATGCTTAAAGAATGTGTTGATTCCTGGCTTGTATTCCAGTTTCATGTCAATATTAGAACATGAACACAGTAAGGGCAGGGATGGGGTCTGCTTCTCTATCTCCTACACTTGCTGCCTAGCATGGGACATTGTGCACAGGGTAGGTCCAATAAGCACGTCATGAATTTCAAACATGCTTTCCATTCACTCTCCCTGGTCTTCACTCCCTCGTCCCACCTTCATTTAGTGCATTCATTCATCCATTCACTCATTTGTTCATGAATGAATGAATTTAACAACACTATATTGAGCACCTATCATGTAGAGCCTGTACTGGGTGATGGGAAGCTAACCGGCTAAAAGAAGGCGGCACAGTCCCTAATTTTGAAGAGATGGTGATGGAGCCTGGCAATACAACACGCAGAGATAAGTCTCTACAAAATAAATTCCTGGTACCTGAGGAGAAGGTACTTGAGGGTCCAGGAGAGACTTTGACTAGAAAGTGGGGCTTGAGCTGAGCCCTGAAACCATCGAGGGATTCTAAGAGATGGAAATGCCACGTGAGGATATTGCAGGAATGGGGATGGAGTGCTGTAAGGGAGGTATGGCATGTTAAGAAATCTAGTTTGGGGAGCAGCTGGGTGACTCAGTGTATAGATGGGCAGGCCTAGAGATGGGAGAACTTGGGTTCAAATCTGGCCTCTGCTGCTTCCTCGCTATGTGGCCCTGGGCAAGTCACTTAACCCCCTTTACCTGGTCATTATCACTCTTCTGCTTAGGAACCAAGCCTTAGTATTGATTCTAAGATGGGCTTTAAAAAAAGAAGCCCAGTTTCATTGGGTGTATGTCTTCCTCCCCTCTGCCTTTAAGAGCGCAGTTCACGGGCCACCTCCTAAGTAAAGGCTCTCCTCATTCCTCCAGCTGCTGGTTAGGGTCTTCTCTCTACAGACTCCTCCTAAAAACGACCTCATATTTGCTTTCGGTATCCGTGTCCTGGTTCATGTCATGTTGTCTCCCCCAGTTGCATGCAGACTCCTTAAGGAGAGTGACTCATTTAGTTAAGTGTCTGAGGCTGATTTTGAACTCTTGAAGAGGCATCTTCCTGACTCTCCATGGCACTACCTAGCTGCTGTTCCTATGTTACCTTGGGCTAGTCCTTTTGTCCTCTGGATCATGAGAGGTTAGACTCTGTGACTGCTAAGATGCTTTCCAACTCCAGGCTTCCCTTATGGTGAAGAGGAGGAGGCAGTGTGGCTCAGTAGATGGATTGATTTGGATCTTATCTCTGACTCACTAGCTGGGTCACCACAGGAAGTTACCTAGTCTCCAGGACTCCATTCCCTCTTTTTTTTTTTAACCCTTACCTTCTAAGAATCAGTACTGTATTCTAAGGCAGAAGAGCAGCAACAGCTAAGCAATGGGGGTTAAGTGACTTGCCCAGGGTCACACAACTAGGAAGTGTCTGTGGCCACCTAGCTGCCCAAAGAAGGGAGTGGAGCAAGATGACCTTTGTTTCTTTACAGCTTGTTGATTCTAAAATCTTCCACTGGCTCACTTTATCCTCACAAGAGATCTCTGTGTTGGCTTCCCATTTCTCCAACTTTTCTGGAGTTACTGTCCCTCTATGGGCCTCAGTTTCTTCCTCTGTAAATTAGGAATAATAATATTTGATTGAGGATCCTGGGGTCATCTAATAAGATCTCTTTGTTACTTAATTTTTTTCATTTTATTTTATCTTCAATTTCAGATTCACTTCTTCACTCACCCATTGAGAAGGCAAGGAATACCGAACCCATTCCAAACATGAAGTCACACAAAACACATTTCTGGATAAACCATGTTCTGGTGGGAAAAACAAAACAAAAGGGAAAGAGCCCTTTCATTTTACAGAGGAGGAAAGGTATTTGCCCAAAGTGATATGGATAGCAATATGGGAGCCAGGATTTGAACCTGGGACTCCTTGACTCCAAAGACTCCACTGGTTTGGCCACGTGACGCCCAGTCCCTGAATCCCAGAAGTCTTGCCAGATCTCAGTCTTAGGTGATGCCCTCCTCTCTTTAAGCCTCTTTCCTCTATAAAATGAGGGAATCGGGCTAGGCTTCTTCTAAGGTCCCTTCAATAGTATGATCTTCTAAATCTCTTCCCTTTGCCTGGGATCAGAACAAGTTGGAGAAGCAGGACGTGGGGCAGGGAAAGCCGTGGGATCTTAGGGTCAAAGCTAGAAGAGACGGTGGGAGACAGACAGATTTTAGTGAACTTTCTACTGACCAGAACCGCTCAACAGTGGGACTGACTACCCAAGAGGATAACAAGTTTCCCATCACTGGAAATATTCAAGCAAGGATGCCCACTTGTCATGGATATTGTGGAGGGATTCCTACATACTGGAAGGGGGAAAGAATCTCTGAAGCCCCTTCCATTTCTATGGCTTTGAGATCAGGAGACTGCCCAAGTTTGGGGCTGTAAGATGTGAAACTGGGATTCTATTCCTCTTTTCAGAAATCTACAATTCTCACAGATTCTAGGGTTTGAAATTTCTTCTGATTCTAAGATCTTCAAGTGGAAGTTTCTTTTGTCTCAAAGATACCTTGAATCCGTGTGACCCTGGGTGAGTCACTTCCCCCCCACTGCCTGGCCCTGACCACTCTTCTGCCTTGGAACCAATCCACAGTACAGATTCTAAGACAGGTCGGGGTTTAAAAGAAGAACGATAGAAAAGATCCCTGGAGTGGAAGATGCCGTGTTCTTGGGCTCCCACCCTTCAAGGTTCTGCCGGGTCCTCACCATAGCCCAAAGCCCAGCCTCCCTGACACCTTGTTAGCTTGCCAAGCCTCCCAGGGCTCAGAGGAATGTCCAGAGCTCTCCAGTTTTCCTTCCCCAGCTGGTAGCAATGACATGGAGACATGTCTGCTTTGCCTCGCTCTAATCCTCCCCAAAACAAATGGCAGATCCAAAGGGGTCGTGGGTGGGGAGGGGGCTCCAAGTGTTTTCCATTTAGAGTCCATGCATTATTTACACTGCCATTATTCCACCCAATTGGAGTTCATCCTTTCATCCTAATTTCAGTATAATCAAAGGCAATGAATATTTAATCAGGCAGCCTTCCAGCTCATTAACATATGGCCCAGGGACTTCTGGGCTGCCTCCCATCAAATGCACGGCATCTGCCCCTCCTTCCCCTCCCCTCCACTCCACCATCCTCTGTTCCTCCAGCCCTGGGTTCCCGGCTCTAAAGTCAGCTCTGGAAGCACCTCCTGAGTGCAGGGATGTGTGTGCCTGCTGGGGACTCAAAGGTGGAGGAACGAACGAACGAATGAATGAATGAATGAATGAATGAACGAATGAAAGCCCATCTATTAAGCACTTACTTTGTGCAAAATATTCTTTTAAGCATTGTAGATACTTTTGCAAGGAAGAGACATAGTGTCAACTCTCAAAGGGCTGGAGACAACCCAACCAGTCCGATGGACCCAGGGCCGTGGCCCACAGAGCTTGGCCTCAACCCCGGGCTCTAAGAGGTGACCCAGTGCCTTGGTTTGTTCTGAACGGAGCTTCCCACCAGTCTCCCCCTTCCCAGTCATTTCCAAAGCAGGCTGCCTCTCCCCATGCCTCACTTGCACCTCTCAGAACCCTCCGTTCCCATCAGAATGGAAGCTCCTCGAGGGCAGAGGCTGTCTTGCTTGCTTGGACCGCATTTGGATCCTCCAGCATGGCATAGGGGCCTGGCGCAGAGCAAACACTCGGTCAGAGCCTTTCCATGCGTTCGGTTAGGAGCCTTTGGTCTGAGTCTTGATTCTTGCCAACGACAAAGCCACTGCCCATCTCTAGGCTGGACTTCCCTCTTGGCTGATGGAGACAGTCGTCCGTGCTCCCACCCACCTTGGAATGGGATCGCCAGGACCCAGGACGGGGCTGGCTAGGAAAGTACTTTGTCAAACACTGCCTCTGACTAGGGGGATCTGTAAGCGCCAGGCTAGGTGCTGCCCTGGGCCCACTCCTTCCTCAACTGCTGGGCCTCAGTTTCTTCCCACATCAAATGATCAGAAAGAGGAGGTGGGACTGCCTGATGAGGTTCTCTCTCAAATCCAGACTCCCTGGCCTCATGCAAGTATAGCAGGCATAGATCCACATAGGCCATGTTTTCCCTCCTCAGCGAGAGGGCACAGAGTCAGGAATGATCTGGATTAGAATTCTCCTTCAGATGCTTACCAGCTGTGTGATGCTAAACTCAACCTCATTGAGCCTCAGTTTCCTAGTCTGTAAAGTAAAGGGATTGGGCTGAGTGGCCCCCAAGACTCTTTCTAACTCTACATTTTTGGGCCCTAGGACCCATCTGAAGGTCCAGGGAAGAAGGGTGAGAGAGCCGGACCTGTACTTTCCGAGGATGTGGCCCCTGGTAGTCACCTTGAGTGGGCAGAGCCCTCAGAGGCACCTGGTCCTACCTGTGCCTGAGCACAAATCTCCCCTTCCCCCAACAACCTTTAGGACAAAGGGTGAAGCCACCTTGAATACCTCTATGGAGGGGGAGTTCACTACCTTTCAATGCTTAGATAACTCAGATTGTTGGGGAGGATTTCCCAGCCACCAGCCTAGCTTGGCCTCTCTATCATTTCCTCCTTTTGTGGTCAAGCAGGAAAGGACTAATCCTTTTACCTGGCTATCCTTCACAATGTCCCCAGGAGATGGTGATCATGGCCCCTCCGAGTCTTTTCTCTAGGCTTCCTTCTGTCTCCCTCCCTAAGGCACGGACTTGAGGTCCTTCCTGATGCAGGTAGCTCCCCTCTGGATATTCCCTCTAGCTCATCAATGGGCTACCACTAGGGGAACTCCACGAGTCAGACAGATCTTTAGCAGCCCTTCTGGGACTGAGGCTCATTGACCCCAAGTCTCCCCTTAAGCACCTTGGACAGGGATCGATCGGTTCTGGGACTCTATGAGGAATGAGTGAGTGAGCCAGCCTGATCCTGTCTCAGGCCTGTAATGAAGGGCTCCCGGGGTTAGACGCTGGGAGCCTGGGCCCTTTGTCCTGGCTTTCAAGGTCCTCTTTAATCTGGCTCCCATCTGGTTTTCCCATTTGTGATTTTCTCTCCTCTACAGTCTGGCCAAACTGGACTGCTTCAGGACAAATTGAAGATGGAAAGAATCTTGGAAGTCCTTTCAACTCCCCTTGACATTTTACTGGGGAGGAAAACTGAGGCCCAGAGAAGTCCTGGAACTTCTTCAAGGTCTCAGAAGCCATGAGGGGCCGAGCATGGGTCCAAATTGATGTCCTTTGATCCCAAATCCAGAGCCACTTTCCCGAGCCTTCACCTTGTTTCTCTGTCTCTTGCCTCCATACCTTTGGCCAGGCTAGCTCCAAACCCTGGAACATAATCCCTCCTCATCTCTTGAGCTGCCTTGTTTTACAGAGGAGGACATGGAGGTCCAGCATCCAAAGGGTTGTGGCACATTGGACATTCTGACTCAGGTCCTCTGACAGGGTGCATAGTCTTTCTGTGCTGATCCTCTGAAACCTCCTTCCTTCACAGATGAACTCAGCTGCTCCCTCCTCCATCAAGCCTTCCAGCTGAAAATGAGCTCTCAGTTCTTTATCCAGCTGCAGCCCCTCTCCTGAGCCTCAGTCTCCAATCTCTAACTATTCTTGCATGCCTCGAGCTGGAGGCGTTGTTGACACTTTGGGTTCCCCATGGTCCATGATCTTCTGGCTCCCAAATGCTCTCCTTTCCCACACTTCCTTATTACTGTCTTCCCCGGCCCCTGGGCTCACAACCTGGAAGGAATCCTGATTCCTCACTGCCTGTCACCTTCCGATCAATCTTCTCCTTTTAGACATTGCTCAAAAGTGCCTCATTCTGTCCTCTGGCACTGCCATCTCCCTCATCCCCTGCACCACAACCGCTGTTGTCATTGCTGGTGGCTGTGCCTGTCTCATGTCTCTTCTGGCTCCACTCCATCCATCATTCAACCACCAAAGGGATGGCCCTAAAGTGTGGGTCTGACCCTATCATGCCCCCTTCCTCAATAAACTCCAGTGGCTCTCTATTACCTTCAGGATGAAATATAAAGCCCTTCAGAGCCTTCCAGTGTTCTTTCACAAACCCAATCCAGTGACACTGGCCTTGTGGCTTCTCCTTCCATAAGACATTCCATCCCAACTCTGGGAATCTTTTCCACGCCTGGAATTCTCTTCTTCCTCGTCTCTGCCTTCTGCCTTCCTTTAAGTCTCTGGTAAAATTCTGTCTTCCACAAGAGCCTCTCCTGACCCTCCAGGGATCTCCTCTGGTGGAGTCTAGCTCTTCGGTTTGTGCCCCCTTGCGGGCCGTGTCCCCCGTTAGACTCAGAGCTTCTGGAACTGGGAATGCCTGGCCCATAGTAGGCCTTTGATTTTCCTCTCCCTTCAGTAGAGGCCTGGCTCTTGCCCTTCTCAGGACTCTCCTCCCAACATTCGGTCTCCAGCTCCCCACACAGCAGTTTTGGCTGGATTTTGGATGTTGGACTGGAAGGGACTTGTCAGAAGTCATTTTACAGATGGGGAAACTGAGGCCCAGAGAGATTTATGGGTCTTTCCTAGGGTAGAGCCAAGTATTTGAACCCAGGTCCTCTGAATCAGGGCCTGTTGCTGTCTCCTCACAGAACGGAACGGAGAGGAACTGACTGGCCTCTCTGCTCTACCTGAGTCCACACTGACACTGTACACCACTGGCCCAGACCTGGGGCCATCTCGAGCCCAGGTCAAGGCCAGCCAGGGCAGTGAGTGGAAGTTCTGGCCTGCCACCTGGTGGCCGGCCCTGGCACTGCACCCAAGAGGATGCAGCCCCGGGCCCTGAGGTGCTGCCTTCTGCCTGGGGAGAGGGGGAGAACCACGCATGCGTGTAGGGTTCTACAAAAGGAAGGACCCAGGAAAGGCTTCCTTACAAGGGGTGACCAGAGCGGGCCTAGGGTTTCTGGAGGGTTCCGGTGAAGGACTACCTTCCAGGCACGAGAGACAACTAGTATAAATGAATGGAGATGGAAAATGGAGGGTTGAGTGTGAGGAATGGCAAGGTTCCGTTTTACAGATGAGGAAACTGAGGCTGAAGGAGGTTAGGGACTTGTTCACCCAGCTAGCAAGTGTTTAAGGCACGATTTGAACTCAGATCTTTTAGACTCCAGGTCCAGGATTCTATTCACTGCACCACCTAGATGCCTCAGGATTTGGCAATTGATTGAATGTTGGTATTAGTATTGAGGATGCTAAAGGTCACAAACCTACCAGTTCTGAAGTTCCCTGCTCTAAGGCCCCTCCCCCTCTGACCCTCCCTATTGGCCCTCCCTCTTCTAAGGCTCCTCCCCCTCTGACACTCCCCGTTCTGGGCCCCTCCCAATCCTGAAGCCGCGGGTTCTAGAGTCCCCCCATTCTCTGTTCTAGGATCCCCCCTCATTTGCTTTGCAAGCACGTCCCCTACATTCCTGTCCCTTGGCTGAGCTCCTCCCCGCCTCCCGGGTGGTTTCCAACCCAAATACCTTTGGAGCCACGGCCCAGACCCCCACAATAGGGGCGGGCTGCCAACGGGCATGACGGAGAGAAAGCAGACGGAGAATGTGCCTCCGCTCTCCTTCCCTCCCAGACCGGCGCCGCTGCCTGCGGAAGAGCCAAGCTGGGGGTGGGGGTGCGGGCCCCCCACTTCTGAGTTCCTGGTCAGTCCGTCCCCAGCCATCGGGCGGATCCAGGGCTAGGCCTGCAGTCCGGAAGCCCTGAGTTCAAATCCAGCCGCACAGGCTCACTAGCTTCTGGGATCTGGGCCAAGTCATTTCCAGCGGCCTGCCTCTGTTTCCCGCACTGTAACGGTCACAGTCTGGGAGGGAGGAGTCAGCACCTCCATTTTCCGGACGAGAAGCGGGGCTCCCCAAAGGCCTTCAAGAGGCCACCGACGCCCTAAGAGCTAGCAGGCGCCTCTGGGGAGCTCGGCGGGCCTCCAGCCTCTGACCTGGGATTTGAGGGCAGCTCTGCCCAGGCCAGCCCTTCCCAGGGCCTCGGGCCACTCGGAAGTCTCTCCTCCTCCTCCCGGATTTCACCCCGGAAGACAATTTGCCCGAAGGCGCGGATGTCCCGAGCCCAGTATTAGAATCCCGGCTTGGCCCCCTCCAAGGCTTCTCTTTGGACCACTGAACCGAGATTGCCCTTTGGGGACGGGGCCGTCCCGGAAGCTACCCTAAACTGTCTGGGATCGGGGCAGCAGAGAAAGCCTGCACCGGAAGGGTGCGGGCGAGGTCAGGCCGCGATCCTTCCATCTCTGAAATGGGCGCCATCGCCGTGGCTCTGGGGCCGGAGAGGCACAGAGGCTTGAGAAGAAATCAACTCACTACGGGGCCGCTGCCTCCAGGCCGGCCTTCGGCAGGCCCCTGGGAGCCTCGGAAGGCAGCCAGTAAAAGAAAACAAACACTTAGGGCCCGCCTTGCCCCGAGCTAGAGGTGCCTCCTGCCCGCCTCAGTGTTTACATCCCTAAAACAAATGGGTTCCTGGAGACCATCTCTGCAGGCGCCACAGTGGAGGGAGTGGCCAGCTCAACGCTGGTGCCTCCGTTTCCTCAAGTGTCAAATGGGCGGCAGAAGTAAATGGCAGAAGGCTCGCGCTCCGAGCCAAGAAAACTCCAAGAGGGGATCCAAAGGCCGCCGCCAGAGAGGAGCTTGAGGAGCACCACCGGCCCCTTCCCTGCAGCATCCAAGTGTAAGAAAGACAACGCCAAGCCGACATCTATGGAGGCGTCCTGGGCGCGGCCCTTCCCCAGCATCCCCTTTGGCCTTTCTAACCACCCTGCCAGGTGGATGCTGCGATCAGACCCATTTTACAGATGAGAAAGCAGAGGCAGGCAGACGTGCAGGGCCTGGCCCAGGGCCAGAGAGCGGCTCCCCCTGACCTCAGACCCAGTGCTGGGTAAGCCATGAAGCTGCCCCTAAGAAAGGGGGCCCCTCTTGAAGGAGAAAGGAAAGCCGGCTTCCTGCCCCCCCCCTTGTGATTTTACACATAAGAAAAGTGAGGGGTGGGGAGGGGAAGATGGGGGGGGGGGCGGGTCCAGTCATTCCTTCCTTCCACAATACTTCATCAAGACTTACTCTGGCCCCTGGCTGTGTGACCCTGGACAAGTCACTTGACCCCCATTGCCTAGCCCTGGAACACAGCACTGATTCTAAGACGGAACTGAGGGTTTAAGAAAACAAAACAACACTTAACTCGGTGCTCCCCGTCCAGCCCCTGCTCCATGGGAAGGGGAAAGCCTGAGAAGCCCATTTTAGAGATGGCAAAGTCACCAAGTTATTTCTGGGGTGGCCCGGGGTAGGGGGGCCTTGAAAAGCCCGGGACCTCCACCCCGACAACAAAACGTTTATTTATTTTTAAATCCTGTCCTAGAATGGCACAGAAGGGCATTGAAGGCCAGGCAAAGGGGGTGAAGGACTTGCCCAGGGTCACCAGGCTAGGGTGTGTCTGAGGCCGACTGGAACCCGGGACCTCCGGGCTCCAGGCTTGGAGCTCTATCCACGGAGCCACTGTGCTGCTCCTCCAAAAAAGCACCTATTCCAGATTTGTTCTGAGAAAAGGAGGGACTCGAACCCGGGTCTTCTCGGCCTCAGGGACGGCTCTCCACACCCCGCTGCTTCCCTCTCCCTCCCCAGGGGAATGAGGGTACCCGTGGAGGCCGCAGGCCTGGGGCCCCAAGAAGGCCCAGGGCTGCCTGCCCGAGCCACCCACTGGCCAGACGTTTCCGGGTGCCGGTCAGACGCGGGGGAGGCTCAGGGGCCGTCGAGTCCCTCCAGACCACAGTGGCCGAGGCGGGCTTCGAACTCAGCGCTTGGAGGTGGCGCGGCAGAACAATAGGCTGGCGGCGTTTCCCCGGCAAACGTGACCCGGCAGGGCGGCATTTCTGGGCCCCTCGGCCAGCGCCCGGGGACCCCAAAGGGCCGGCAGCGGGGCGGGTCAGGCCCGGACCGGAGACGGGTTCTGCGGCGCAGCGACGGGCACTTCTACGTCCACCAATAAACGGGTCAGCGGCTCTCTGGGGAACCGCCCCATCGGCCCCCCGCAAGGACGCCCGGCCCCTCCCAAGCCCCTCCACCCGCGCTCTCTGCCCCGACAGAGTCCCCGCAGCTGCGCAATGGCCTCCCTTGGGGGGAGGGGCAGGGGGGCGCCCAGAGGAACCCGCTCCGGAGAGTGAGGGGCGTGGACGGACGCGCACGCACGCACGCACATGCACACCCAATCGCGGCTACGACCAGAGCCGGGGCAGCCGCTGCACCATCGTGGATCAATGCCCACCTGGAGGCGGGAGGCGCATCTTCCTGAATTCAAATCTGGCTTCGGGCGTCTTAGCGGGTCCCCCAATTGGCCTCCGATCCCTCATCTATAAAATAAGCCGGAGAAGGACGTGGCCGAGCCCGCCCGTGTCTGCCAGGGAGACCCCAAACGGGGTCCCAGAGTCGGGTAAAGCACCAGCCTCCCCTCCTCACCCCTCAAGTCTGCCTCCTCCTCCCCCTCGCAATCCCGGCGGAGCCCCTCCACCAGGTATCCCAGCCATCCCCGCGTCTGCACTGCCACCCCCAGCACCTCTTCCGGCCGCCATGTTGGCTGGCTTCCAGCCACTTGGGTTCAGCATGGGAAGGGACCCACTCGGAGAAACAGAGCCCGATGTCCTCCCTTCCCGGACACTTTCCAGGAACTCTCCGTCTACACCCGCCGCAGAACTCCTCTGGCTCCCTGGCTTGGGGGGCTGCTGAACACATCTCCCACCATGCTGCTGCCCTCCTCGGGCCCCTGCCCGCCTCCCCTTCCCTGCTTCCTCTTCTAACAACCCTGATCCCCTGATCTTGGCATTCAAGGCCCCTTACAGCCTCCCCCCTTACAATCCCAGCCTCATTCTTGCTCCACTCCTCCGACCCTGTGTTTTTTGTTCAACTGTCAGTATGCAGAGCTTCTCTGTAGCTCCCCCCAATCCCAGGGACGACTTGCCTGGCCTACTCAAGCCTCCTAGGCTTAACTCAAGGATGACTGCCTCCAGGAAGCCCTCCCAGATCACTCTCACCCAGATATAGCCCTTCTCTGCCTTGAATTAAAATAGAAATAACAACAGTAACCATAATTATGTCTGGATTTTATAGAGCACTTTAAGGCTTACCATGGGATCCTCATAACATTCTGGGAGGTGGGTGCCACCATTATCTCTATATCATGGAGGAAGAAACAGAGGCCAACAGTAGCTTGGCCAGTCACACAGCCCCTAAGTATGGGAGGCAGAATTTGAACTCAGATCTACCTTTCCTTCTGTGCCCCCTTTCTAATCAATGGAGTCCCACCCTCACCTCCCCTGGCTCTCTGAGAGGCCTGGAGCTCCCAGAGGGCAGAGCTTGGGGCATCTTCTCCCCCCTGTATCCTTTCTGACCCCCGCCTCTTCTTGGGGACCCCCTTCAAGTGAGGGGCTCCTCTGGGCTGGGAGGATGGCACTGTTCCAGCATTCGGTCAGCCCTGAAAGCTCCTGGGTGCCTGCAGTGAGCCTCGAGGGCAGGGACGGATCTGTCTCAGCCCCAGCTGGGCACAGCCCTGAGGAATGGAGCAGAAGAAAGCAAACAAGCTGAAGGCAGCAGTCCTGAGTTCAAGAAGGAACCGCCTGGATACATCATTTATTCTAGACGACCCTTTGTTTGTCTGTCTGTCTGTCTGTCAAATGGGGAGAACACCCCTTGCACAGGACTCCTGGCTTTCTCCACATGCTCGATGGCCAGGAATCTTGGAGCATTTCCGTCTCCACAGAATCCAGGTTGGGGAGTCCTAGAGGGCTGGACTTCTTCTTGAGAGGGGCACCGAGCCAAGAAATGGGACAGGAGCCAGAGGAAGCCAGTTCGCCAGCCTGGAGGATGAAGCTCTGCGGAGGTTCTAATGGGATGAGAAGGGAGAGGAGCGGGGGTGGCATCCGTGGAGATGCCAGCAATGGAAGTCAGCTCTCTGGAAGCCTGGAAGGGCTCCCACAGTCACCCCAAGAAATAGGAAGGGGGCCTGGGTGGGTCAGTTATTAGCCCCATTTTAGAAGATAAAGGGAGGCCTACGGAGGGGAAGGGTCTTGCCAGAAATTAGCAGAGGACAGCCCAAAGCCAGGGCACCAGACACCAGTCGCCATCCTCTCCTACTGAACTATACGGCCTCGTAATAATACTAGGAATAGTCTACGATGCTCTGCTCCTCTTGTCTTTCTATCCCTTCACTTTGAATCATTCCCCACTCTCTCTTCATTTCCTCCAATCTCCAGTAGGGAAGCGACCCTCCTTCTGCCCAGGGAACCATCTCCTTGGGCCCTCAGTCTCCATCCTCCCCATCTCCTCTCGGAGAATGCATCCTTCATCATTCTGCCTCTCTGTCTCTCTCCAATTTTCAGCTTCTCCCTATGTCCCGGCTCCTTCTCTGTCACCTGACAGGCTCACGGCTCTGCTCCACCACCCCCCAGACCCTTGGGGTACCATCATCATCTTTCTCAGCTACAATAGGAAAAAACCAGACTCTGCCTCTGCTCTCCCTTATTCCTCAGTCCCTTGTGATCCGGCTTCCCAGCTTCTCGGTCAGTTGAAACAGCTCCAAAGTGAACGATGATGTCTTAACTGCCCATTCTGACGGTCATTTCTCAGATCTAATTCTTTACTAGATGTGTGACAAGTCACTTAACCCTGTTTGCCTCAGTTTCCTCATCTGTAAAATGAGCTGGAGGAGATGGCAAACGACGCTGGGATCTTTGCTCAGAAAACTTCAGACGGGGTCATGAAGAGTCAGACACAACTGAAAATGACTGGACACAATGTCCTTCTCTGCCGGACGCTGCAGGCCACCTTCTCCTCCTCCCAGGAATCTCTCCTGGTTCTCCTTCTACTTCTCAGACCATGATCCCTCATGGGGTGTACCTTCTGCCTCTCTCTATACATTTTCTCCCTCTCTAAGACCTCTTCGGGACATCCTGCTGGGGACTTAAATATCCGTGTAGAAGTTCCTGTCAGCTCCCCAGCCTCCCATTTCCTCAACCTCCTCGAGGCCCACGAGGTCCTTCTTTGTCCCTCCTCTGCCCTGCTGATCATAAGGAGCTTAAATTCATTTATTCTGTTTAATTAAGAGCAGAAGAGTTAGGGCAAAGCTGATCCCACTTTCTTAATTAGGAATTCCTTCGTCTGACCATCACTACCAACACTCGACTTCTTCCCCCGTCAGGACCTCCGTTCCCTCCACCGATCAGTATATCCCTGGTTGTTCTGGCTCTGACTTCATTTTCCTCCCTCTCCACCCATTGGTTCCCCATCCAGCTCTGCCCTGTCCTCTGCTCCTCTGTCCTGCCTCAGGCTACGGTCCTATCTGGCTCCCCACTTTGGGAGCCAAACTTCGAAAACACCGTCTCTACAGCCAAGGGATCTTGTGTGCTCGACCATGCAGATTTCTTATCTATGCCGCTTGCCTATATAGTGATATGTTCCATGTAATGTGTCTTATGTCACACAGCGTTCACTTGTTTATATATGTAACACATATGTTACGTGTCCTGTATATTGTTTGCTTGTTTATACATTTATGTGTAGCATGTTATTTTATAGCATA
Source organism: Monodelphis domestica (assembly GCF_027887165.1). Lineage (NCBI taxonomy): Eukaryota > Metazoa > Chordata > Mammalia > Didelphimorphia > Didelphidae > Monodelphis > Monodelphis domestica. The sequence goes on along the minus strand of NC_077228.1, from coordinate 29,214,855 downwards.
GATTTCTTATATCCTGTTTGCTTGTTACCTATAATATATTTACATGCTATATTTTATGTCGCGTATTTCATAGTTTACTCTTTATACATTTATGTCATGTATTACTTATATAGTTTGCTTGTTTATATATTTACACGTTATTATACACGTCATATAAATTTTTCTTATATATTGTCTGCTTGTTTATATTTGTTACCTGTAATATGTTTACATGTTATATATTTCTACGTTACTTATTATTTGCTTGACTGGATATTCTTATAGATAATCTACATTTACATTTTATTTTTTCTTAAATATATTTTGCTTGTTTATGTGTTACACATAGTATATATTTGCATGTTATGTATTATACATATTATATTGATTACTTGCTTGACTATATCTTTCTTATATATTTATATTTTTTTCTTTTTGTCCCCCCCAAGAAGCGAGGAGAGAGTTTCCTGTTCCTCCTACTCAACCCTTTACCAACCTGGCCTCCCACCTCTTTCCCTCGGCTGAAGGGGCTCTGCAGTTACCAAGGATCTCCGAATCTGCTGGGTTTTCGTCAGACCAAATCTCTGGCCACCTCTCTGCTGCCTTTGGCACTACTGACGGACCTTTCCTTCTAGACAGGGTCTCCCTTCCGGGTTGGGCTTCTGCTCTCTTGGTTTCCTTCCTCCCTCTCTGATTGCTTCTTCTACTCTTCTGTCAGCTTCTCATCCATATCGCTGTCCAAACTGTGGGTATTCCCCAAGATTCCATCCCAGAATTCTCTATTCTCTCCTTCCTCCCTCTCTGATTGCTTCTTCTTCTCTTCTGCCAGATTCTCATCCATATCTCTGCACTGTGGGTTTTCCCCGAGATTCCATCCCAGAATTCTCTATTCTCTCCTTCCTCCCTCTCTGATTGCTTCTTCCTCTCTTCTGCTGGCTTCTCATCCACATTGCTCTCCAAACTGTGGGTATTCCCCGAGGTTCCGTCCCAGAATCCTCTATTCTCTCCTTCCTCCCTCTACTCCTGGCAATCTCGTGAGGTCCCCTGGCTTGATCATTTCTAACAAACAACTGAATAGGAGTCTCTGGCCCTGGCTTTAGTCTATGTGTCTCTTCTCCATCACCATCTGGCTACTGACCTTCGCTGCATCTCGCCCTGAATTCATTCTCTAACGGCTAAAGCAGGCGGGCAGGGAGTAAAGTGGATGGAGCTCTGAGCCTCAAGTCACAGTTTGAATCCGGCCTGCGATACTTCCTAATGGTGTGACCCTGGGCAAGTCACTGACCCCTGTTTACCTCAGTTTCTTCCTCTGTAAAATGAGCTAGAGAAGGAAATGGCGAACCAATCCGTTACCTCTGCCAAGAAAACCCAGACATGAGTGAAATGACTGAGCCACCGAGGCATCAGCATCCTTCCACTGACTCAGACATGGGACATCCAGAACTTCCTCCTCTCCCTCACCTTCATCCAGTGTGTTGCCAAATCTTGGTGTCTCTCCCCCACGTCATAAAATCCTCCTTCTTCTCTGGGTTCAAGGCCCCGTCACCTGGCCCTTGGAGGGACGCGCCTGCCTCCCGATTGCTCTTTCTGCATCTTCTCTCCTCATTTCAGTCTGTCTTGCACCCAGCTGCCCACGGGATGTCCCTGATGGGTAAATCCAAGGCGGCCGCCGCTCCATAGCCTTCCCACTCAGTAAATCCCAGGAGCTCCAGTTCTAGCCTCACGTTCCTCCGCTGACGCTGGCCCCAGCCTCCCTGGACGTTCCCCTCTTCCTGAACCTGGATACGGCGAAGCCGGCCTCCTGTTTCTCACGCAAGATGACCCTTCATGTCCCGTCTCTAGGCCTCATCCCTGGAATGCCCTCCCCCCTGCCTCCTGCCTCCTTTCTCTTTCCAGATTCAGCAGGAGCACCAGGTTCTTTGTCGTCACCCCCGAGGGCTGGTGTCCTCCTTCCTATTGCACAGAGTCACTGGGCTGGCGGTGCTGTGGAAGGAGCACCGAGCCTGGAGCAAGACGGACTGAAGTCACTGACCCTGTTTGCCTCACTTTCCTTAAGCTGTAAAATGGGGATACTAACAGCGATATCAAAATCAGTTTGTATTGATAACAAGATTCCATATTAGTGCTATTATTATTATCTTTATTTTGTAAGAATCTGAATCCAGATTTGAACCTGGGTCCTTCCCTCTCTAGGCCCAGCTCTCAATCCACCAGACCACCTCGCTGCCCCATTCTTACCTTTAGGGGGCAGCCCAGACCCTTTCTAGCGGTATGACCCTGGGTAAGTCACTGCACCCCCATGACCTAGCCCTTACCTCTCTCCAGCTTCAGAACCAGGACAAGCATTGATTGTCAGCTGGAAGGGGAGGAGCTTACGGAGCACCACCTGCTGGAAGTCTTCCCTGTCCCCTTCCCCAGGAGAATGGGAAGTCCTTGCAATCAGAGCTGCCCAGCCCGGTGCCCAACCCCTAATCGAAGCTTGTTCTCGGCGGGCTTTGCAGCTGGAGACACCTTGGATCCCCCCAACAGCCCTGTGGCCCCATTCTACGGAGGGGGAGACCGAGGCTTGGAGCGCAGGGGATTGCCGGGAGTGTCTGTGGGGGAAGCAGGTTCAGGGTCTCGGCCGGGTCAGGAGCCAGTTGGTCTGCACAAACGCACACAACCACACATGCACGCCGAGGGGAGGGAAGAAGAGCGCATGTGGGTCGGACCCTCCCTGCCCGTCCAGCCCGGAAGTGCCCCCGCCCCAAATCACTGCGGAATAACGGGTCCAAGGCGGGGGCGGCGGCACTGGTTTCTGGGGGGCGCGCAGGAAGCGGCCGCGACTCTTCCAAGAAATCAGGAGCTTTATTGGACAACAAACAGGAACAGAGATAGAAACCGAGTCTTGCCAGGAGCCGCCCAGCTCAGCTCCCATCCGGTCAAGCACTTTACATGTCCCGGCCCTCCCCACTCACACTCGCACCCCCTCCCCCTCAGAAAGCGGAACACGCTGCGGCGAGGTGTCGGACGGACGACGGCGCCAAAAGCTCCCACTTCTAGAGCGCTTCCGAGTCTCCAGAGCGCTTCCGAGTCTCCAGAGCGCTTCCTCACAACAGCCCTGTGAGGTAGGTAGTGCAAGGATTATTAGCCCCATTTGACAGATGGGGAAACTGAGGCCCGGAGAGCTGAAGTGACTTGCCCAAGGTCGCAGGTCTCTGAAGTGCTGCTGGCACTGGGTTTTGCCCCCAGGTTTTGGCCTCCAAGATTGAGGCTCTTGTGTGAACGAATCGAGGGCTGGCGCGGGGGCCGGCTCGGAGGGGGCTGCCCATGGGTTCGAATCCAGCTCCAAGCCCCGCCCTTGCCCACCCTCGCCCAGCGGTCCTGCGTCAGGGGCCACCCAAAGAGCAGGCGCTGTGGAAAAGGCCGTTTATTGCAGGTTGTACTTGGCCTCTCTCCGCTCCTCGTTCTTGCAGGACTTGTTGATGTCCATGATCTTCTCGCAGATGTATTTGTTCACCTTGGACAGTCTCTGTGCAATCTCTGTCTCGTCCACAGTCTCTTGTGCTATCCGGTCGTAGAGACACTCTGCGGGGACACAAGGAGAGAAGAGTGCGTGAGGCGGGGCTGCCCTCCTCCCGGTGTAGACCAGACCCGGCCCTCCTGGATTGGGAAACACCACCGGCAGCCCCCCACCAAGTCTTGGCTTTTCTGCCTCCACAACAGCTCCAGCCTCTTGGCTCTCCTCATGTAGCCACAGCTTGGTTCTAGGGCAAGAAGAGCCTGCTGTCCCTGCCAGGGCCAGGGGCTCCCCAGTGCCTCTAAGATCACCCCTAACGAGGCTGCCATCCACCTTTCCAGCCTCACAGGGCACCCCCCCATTTAGCCAGCTTTTCTCTGTGCTTCCAGGGACTCCCCAGCTCCAGGCTTTGGCCTTGGGGCTCCTTGTTCCCTGCACCTGGAACGGAGCCCCTCCTCAGAGGATGGCTCCTATTTATTCACTCCAGCCTCAGTTCCCCCATTTGTAAAATGAGACCAACGAGGAGCTCCCTCCTAAGCAGGGGAGTCAAGCTGAAATGGGGCAGGAGGAGGGGCCTGTCTGCCCAGGGGCTCCCGGGGGGCAAAGGGGGCAGACAAGCAGAGGAAGGGATGATGGGGAAGTGGTGCGCAGGGTGGGCACGAGAGCGAGCCGGGTGTAAATGTCAGCGGGCTTGGGGGCCTCACTGCCAAGAAGGGGCCCCATCTGGGCAGGAGGACCTGGGAGCAGCATTCACCCAGTCTGGGCCTGCCCCCTCAGGAACCCCTCTAATAGGGCAGTGCTTTGTGTTTTCCAGGCTCCGGAAGTGTCTGCAGAATGGGGGAGGGGCACCACTGCCTTCCTCCCCTCCCCTCCCCCACCCATGAAAGCTGGCCTCTGGGGTCTTGGGTGTAAAGGCTCCTGCTCTGACCATGTGGACACACAATGCAATAAAAAGGGTCTACATGGGCCCAGCCACTCTGGGAGAGCCACTGGGAACAGCCACAAGGGGGAGGCAAGGAGAAGTGACAAAGTAGGAGACCTGGGTTCTAGTCTTTCTCCAAGAATTTCCAGCAGAATCTTGGCAAGACCCTGCCCTTCTGTGGGTCTGTTTCCTTATCCATAAAGGGAAGGTGAGATGACTGGCTGCCTCCCGCCCAGCTCCGAAATTCTGGATTCTATGTGGAGCTCTGACCACACCTGTCCTAAGGTCCCTCCCCTTGGGCCCTTCCCTCTCTGACCCTCCCTGTTCTAGGCCCCTCCCCTTGAGCCTCCCTGTTCTAGGCCCCTCCCCCTCTGACCCTCCCTGTTCTAGGCCCCTCCCCCTCTGACCCTCCCTGTTCTAGGCCCCTCCCCCTCTGACCCTCCCTGGTCTAGGCCCCTCCCCCTCTGACCCTCCCTGGTCTAGGCCCCTCCCTCTCTGACCCTCCCTGGTCTAGGTCCCCCCCTTGAGCCTCCCTGTTCTAGGCCCCTCCCCCTCTGACTCTCCCTGTTCTGGGCCCCTCCCCCTCTGACCCTTCCTGTTCTAGGTCCCCCCCTTGAGCCTCCCTGTTCTAGGCCCCTCCCCCGCTGACTCTCCCTGGTCTAGGCCCCTCCCCCTCTGACCCTCCCTGGTCTAGGCCCCTCCCCCTCTGGCCCTCCCTGGTCTAGGCCCCTCCCCCTCTGACCCTCCCTGGTCTAGGCCCCTCCTCCTTCTCTCCAGGGTCCAGTTTTATAGCTCTGCCTCCAACTTGCCCATGTGCTACTCTTCACATGACAGTGAGGCTCTCCTCTGCCCGCAGCTGGCCAGGGCTGGGGCTCTGCAGATGGGATTCTCCCCCATCACTGACTTGGGCAAAGCCGGAATCCCCCTGACACAGGAGCCACCAGGCGCCTTCCTGGAGCACCTCCCTAGGACTGCCCGTAACAGTAAACAGGGAGGAGCCCCTGGAGGTGCCCGGCCCAGCCTTGCCCCAGCACGGCCCACCGGCCCTGGGCTCCCTTTCCTGCCCTCCGGCCCTGGGCTCCCTTTCCTGCCCTCCGGCTCTCCACTCCCACCTTAATCTGCCGGAATGCTGGTGCTGGAGAGGCCAAAGACCAGCATGCGTCTGGGGGCCCCTAAGCAGGGGGGCACCTCCTTTTACCCAGAGGAGCAGCAAGGCCTGAAGAATGCCGGGCCGCTCTGAAAGACAAGGCGATGGCCGAGCCGGGCCTGCACTACAGACCCTGCGGCGGAGAGGACGGGGCTGGGGCTGGGGCTGGCCTGGCGCTCTTCTCCCGCCCGGGGCCCACCTCGGACGATGCTGAGCTTGTGGGGCGACAGGGGCGGCTTGGGGACGGCGTCCTTCTTCTTCTTGGTGGCCACCCCGGTGACGCTGCGGTTCTTGAGCACGTCCGTCCCCCAGATCATGACGGCCAGGTTCTTGGTGTACTTGGAGTCGCCTTGAGTGACCTGCAGCTGGTGCCATTTTTCCTCGTCAACCCAGATCCCGCTGCCAAGGTGGACCTAGACGGGCAGAAAGCAGAGGGGCGCTCGGTTATCTGGGAAGGAGGCCGCAGAGCCGCGCGGGTCCTCTGGAGGCCCTTGGGGGCTCTCCTCCTGCCCGGAGGGCCCGGAAAGCAGGCAGGGCCCTGACGGAGGCTGAGGAGAACTCCGAAAGCAGGGGCTGCCGGACGTTGGCTCGAATGCGTGCGCAGGACCTCCTGTGGACCGGCAGGGACCCTCGGCCTGCCCCGCAGCCCCAGCGGAACCCTGAGAGGGCATCCGGGTCAAAGCCCTCGTTTTACAGGTGAGGAAACTGAGGCCCAGAGAGGAAGGGATGTGCCCCAGCAGGCAGCACAAGGGTGGGAAGTGAAGACTTTAGGCCCAGCTCCAGAGGCTTCTGCCCGGCTCTGGGGCTCTTCTGGACGGCTGGGATCAAGTTTCTCCCCGACTCAAGAGCTTTCTAGGGCTCCCCATCGAACACCGGGTCAGGATCTGTGAGGCCCATTTAAAAAGAGCCGACCCTGGATTCCCGCCTAGTGGGTGTCCTATGCAGTCCCCAGTGCCCCGCCTCTCTGAGGCCACCCAAGTGAGGCCCAAAGCCTCTGCGCAGAGGCGGCGGCTCGGGGCCAGGGAAGGGCCGGCCTGGGAGCTCCTGGTGAGGAGACCAGGAGAAACAGGCCTGGGGGCACGTGGGGCCAAAAAGCCAGCCAAAAGAGGGCCTTGAACCCAGGACTTCCCGGGGCTGAGGCCAGCTCTAAGCATGACCCCACAGCCTCTGGGCCCCCTCATTTGGGTTATTCCTTCCTCCAACCCCGTGGAGATGCTGGGCTCCTCCGCCACCCTCAATGGCCCTCTCTTCTGCCAGCCACCTGCCTTCCCTTCTGTTCTGCACTCGAAGGCCACAATAGCGCCGCCATCCCACTTCCCTGTCCCAAACCCCCTGCCAGCGCCGCCATCCCACTTCCCTGTCCCAAACCCCCTGCCAGCGCCGCCATCCCACTTCCCTGTCCCACACCCCCTGCCATCGCCACCATCCCACTTCTCTGTTCCAAGAACTTTCTGAGATCCTTTTGTCCATCTTTCGGCCCTCTCTGACCCTTCATGATCCAGGAAGGCTGCCATTTCCTGCTCCGGGATATTTTGCAGATGAAGAACCTGGGCCAAACAAACAGGGTCAAGTGACTTGTCCAGGGGGGCGCAGCCAGCATGGTCGAGGCAGAATTTGAACCTGGGTCCTCCTGACTCCTGGCCTCTTGCTCTATCCGCTGCCCCCAGCTGGCTCCTGTAGCCCAAAGCCACCTGGCCTCCTCGCTCAGTCCTCCCTCGCCTCTGAGCATGCTCTCTGGCTGTCCCTGGGAGGCCGCCTCCCCTAGGCCTCCCCTGGGCCAGTGTCCGGCTTGGTCCGGCAGAGCTGCTGCCTGGGAGCTCCTCAGGTCAGGGACTGGAAGGACCGGATCCGCTTTTCTGAGGGTGAAAAGAAAGTGGGAGGAGAAGCGGGCAGGCCAGAGATGGCTGGTCAGCAGAGGCGGCCGGCAATTGGCCCCGACGTCCTTGGGCCGCCGGCCCCAACCATCTCCCCGAAGCCTTCTCTAGAGCCAGCCATAGTCGGGAGTCTTCCAAGCCCTTGTGGAGGCCCACAGCTTCCTGGGCGTCAGGGTGGGGGGTGCAGCCGAGGCCTGGAGGCCTGCCCTGGGGGACGAGGGGGCTCCGGGAGGGGCTTCTCCCAAGGATCCAGACCGGGGCGGGGCGGCTCCACTCTGGCTTCTCTTCCCTGAGGCCACAGCTAGGCTCCTGCATCCATCCATCCATCCCTTGACGTCAGCCACATGGGGGGAGGAAGTGTCTTGGATCGCAGAAGCGAGGCTCCCCGCAGCTCTCTTCCAGTTCAGCTCTCCTTCTCAGAACAAAAGGGAGGCCCACAGAAGGAAGGAGGCTCTCCGGAGGCCACAGCCAGATCCTTGGGCCTTCAGGGGTCCTCAGGGTGCTTCCCGAGGGGGATCCACGCTCTGACGTGGGCCGTCCCTGGGGGAGGGGGAGCTCCAAATGCTCCGCAAGGTCTCCGTGTTGGGCTCGAGTGAAGAAATAGAAGAGGTCTTGTCGAAAGGAGAAGAAAGAGGCCGAGCCGTCCTGGGCCGCAGAGGCAGGGGTCGGGCCTCGGGGCCTCCTCGCTCACCCTCAGTGGCTCCCTAGAGCCCCCCAAGGAAAGCGCCCAAAGCCCGAGTCAGCACCAGAACCTCCCTACGCCTCCCCAGCGGCCCCGCCCCCACTGTTCCCTCCCCATCTCCGAGCTCCGCCTCTTTCTGAGCAGGCGGCCCCTCGGGAGGGGGCCATCGCTGCCAGGCCGGGTCCTGGGCGGAGAGCCTGGAGCCCAGCGGCCTCTGGGGCAGCCGGAAGGTGCCGTCGGGACCGTCTCTCCCGGGGAGCGCCCTCCTCGGAGCCACCCCGTACAAGCCCTTCCTCACCCGGCTCGGCTCCTCTTTCTCCACGCAGAGCCGGGGAAGACCAGGCTGAGGATCCTCGGAGGCCTCTCCGAGCCCAGAACAAAGCCGCTGATGGGGCTGGCCTCCAGGGCCCGGGCGCCAGGGGCAGCCGGCCAGCGCGGCGGGGACGGTCATGGGGTGCCTCCATCTCGCCGGGGTCAGTGGGGCGCTTGCCCGGGAGCCGTCACCAGGGCCCGCCTCCCTTCTGCTCTCCTCGCACCTCCGCCTCCGGGCAGTCCCCTGAGGTTGGCTCCCTTTCCTGGCCCGCTGAGGAGGGAGCCGTCTGGTATCCGAGTCCCAGGAACGGAGCTGGACCCTCTGGGGGCCGCGTCCTGGGCGCACTTCCGGGTCTGCACGCGGAGGGGGCTCCGTTCTAGCCTGACCTACCCCGCCGGGCCTCGGCTGTCCTTCTACGGCTTGGGGGAGCCTCGCTACCTGCTGGGCCAGTCTCGGGGCGCCTCTGCCTCGCTTCCCATCTCTGCCCCTTCCGGCTCCCGATCCATGATCCTATTAGGCCGACTCTCCGATCCGTCTACACGGCTGCTCCTGGGCCAGTGGCGCCCTCCACGGAGCCGAGCCTCCTCTCTGAAACAAGTGGGGCCCCCAGCTCCCCGAGACCAGGGACCCCCGGAGTCCGGCAGTGGAGAGGCCAGCCCCGAACTCATGGCACACTGATCACGTGACGGCTGGAGGAGGAGGCGGGCCCAAGAGCGGCCTCTGGGGAACCCCGGGGGAAGGATGGAGGCAGGAGAAGCTTAGGAGCCGCTGAGGCCTCCCACCCCACCACGTGACCTGGGGAAGCCACGTGGCCTCTCTGGGCCTCCCTGTCCTCTGCGCTCGCCTGCTTTGCACGGGGCTGGTCCCGCTGCCGAGGATGCCCGAGGAAGCTGCAGAGATGGGGACGGTCTAGGGGTGACGAGGGCGAGGGAGGGCCGGGCTCAGCGCGGACAAGTCACCCCTGTAAGAAGGGCTAAGCCGGCCCGGAGCTGTCCAGCAGGCGGCCCCCCGGGACAATGGCGAAGGGTTCCGGCGCTGCCCCCTCCCGCAGGCTCCCCGGCGCCCGGCAGTACCTTGCCGTTCTCTAGAATATACTTGTCCATAACGGGAACGGGAACAGGATAATAAGCCGACGTATTGGCCTCCTCACTGAACGTCTTCCGCAATTCCGGCTCGGGTTCAAGGGACTCTGACTTGACTGTTTCCAGCTCAAGGGCGGGACCTAGGCAGTCAAGAAAAGAGATCCGTCTGCCACTCCGAAGACCCAGAGGTGTCCCTGCCCGCGGCATCACAGCATCCCGGCCCGAACCGGAGGCCCATCAGGACCCAGGCTGGGCCGCCACTTTCTGGGATGCTCGTGCAGGGGACCCCCGACAGCCCCCTCTGCTCCTCCAGCTGCACCTCCCAGGGTTCCTGCGCCTCCTCACATGGGGGCTTCCTTCCTGCCTCCCTCCCAGCTGCAGGGCTGCCTCCTCCAGGAAGCCTGCCAAGATTTCTCATAAGGACTCTGTCCCTCCTCCTGCCCTGGAGCCTCTGAAGTCAGTGGTGGCCAGTTGTATGCCCCTCCCCCTTTTACAGAGGGCCTCAGATGCAGGGGGGCCCGCCATCACAGCGAGAAGGGAAGTTGGGTCAGGCTCAGCAGGGCCTTTGGAAGACATTCAGTCCGAGCCCCTCATTCAGGAGCCCGAGGCCCAGTGCCTGAGTGGTCCGGCTGGTGCCCCCAGAGCCGGGCCTCCTTTCCTCCCCAGACAGGTAACCAAGTAACAGCTTCAGGATAGCCCCCCCCCCAGTTCAGTCTGACACCCCCCATCCAGAAATGAGCAGCTGGGGGGGGGGCCGGGCTGATAAAGGCTTCCTGGCCCCACACACCCTCCCCAGCTGGACTCGGGGGGCCCCCTTCCTATTCGGGGCTCCCACCTCTAGCTGGAGTCTCCCAGAGGGGGGCTTCTCTGCAGCTGTCCCCTGGGCTCCCCGATTCTGCCCTATCTGCCCTCTGTCCCCCCAAATCTTCTTCCACGCCTAAAAGTCCTCCTCGGACCCGAGATCGGGAAGCCGTCTGGTCGGGCCAGTTGGTGTGCCAGAGGAGGCGGCCGCGTCTGTGCCTCCAACATGAGCCTTTTCTTCCACGGCCGGAGCTGCCCCCGAGCGGCCCCTGGCAGGACCGTCTCTGGCTCCCTCCGCAGCCGCTCGGAGCCCAGAGGACACGGGAGGAGAGCTGGGCCGGGCCCAGAGCCGGAGCTCCTGCTGCTGCCCAGAGGAGGGGCCCGGAGGAAGCGGACCGCACCGAGGCGAGCCCCTCGGGGGCCAAAGCCAAGGCCTAGAGCGACCCGGCGGACATGGGGCGGGAGAAGCCGGTCCTGCCCAGGAGTCTGGGAAAAGCGAAAGCCGGAAGGGACGAAGGTCCGGCGTTAGGAGAGCCCCCGGGGCGCTGCCAGCCAAAGGGGGGGCCAGGGACAGAGAGGGCGGCCGAGATGGCGAAGGGCCTCGAGTCCACGTGCTGGGACCGGGGAGCATCCGCTGACGGAACGAGGCGCTGGAGCCTGAGAGAGGGCTGAGGGCGGGTCCACGCTTGTGCCGGGCTGTCCGGCGGAAGGAGGGTCAGGCTGGACCCGCAGAGCGTCCCTGGGGGGGGCCAGTCTGGTTTCAAGAAGCGCGACGCGCGAGGATGAGCCCCGGAGGGCCGGGAGGACGCCCAGCCTCCTCTCCTGCCCTCCCTTCTTGGGCCAAAGACTGGAGAAGAGAGAAAGGCCACAGGCGCCCTCCTCCCCTCTCCATCTCCCTCTCGCCTTGTCCTGTCCTCCTCCCCCTCCGCCCGCGCCGCCTCGGCTCTGGCACCGCAGCTCAGGCCGCTCCCGGCCTCTCTTCTGGCTCTCCGTCTCGCCTGCTCTCAGCCGGCGCAGTGGCCGCTCCCAGCCCTCCTCCTCGCCCTCCCTGCAGCTCTGGGCCCTCTCGCCCCCCGGAACCCCGAGTCTCAGGCCCCCCAAGGCCCAGATGGTGATCCAGCCGGCCATTTCTAGAGCCCGTTACAGGGTGCTTCATGTGGGTTCCCTCCTGCGCGGCTCCCACGCCTGGGAGGAGGCCCTTTGATTAGAGCCTGAGGCAGCCCCAGGCCAGGCCTCCCCATCTCTGCCAGCAGTCCTGGGGAATCCCAAGGGCCCGTGTTCTGGGCCAGGTACTGTGCTAAGCCCTTCGCAATTAGTATCCCATTCGGGTCGTACAGCCCCCCTGGGAGGCCGATGCTGGATTTAAAGAAAGGCAGGCCTGAGTTCAAATCTTGCTTCAAACAATGACTCGCCGTGCTGCCCTAGACAAGTCACTGCTCCTCTACCGGCCTCAGTTTCCTCATCTGTCATGCTGGGGTCGGGCTGCGTAGCCTCGAAGGTCTAGAATTGAGGTCTCTCCCTCGGATCCGAGCTCGTCCCTCCTGGACGGGGTGCCTGGTGAAACAGACGGAGCCTCCCTGCCTCTGCCTCATCCCATCCGGCCTCCTCACGGCTGCCGCCTTCCTCCTGGGCCGCTGCCGGGCTCCACAGACTCCTCGTGCTTCCAGGGACCAAACAGAAAGGCCTCCACGTGACATCTCCATCCATTCGTCCCGGCTTCCGGCTCTCCGGAGTGCGGCCCGTCTCGGCCCCCGAGAGCCTTCTCGGCTCCTCCGAGCTCCGGGACAAGCGCCTCCCACGCCTGCCCCGACTCGTGTCTGCGCCCCTCGAGGGCAGCGGCGGGTCCCTGAGCGGCCCGTCGGACGAGTGCCCACAGAGGCCTCTCCTCGGGGCCCAGCACGGCCTCCGTCTGCCCGACGCCAGCAGGCAGGCGCCGAGCTCGGCTCAGGGCCATCGTCGGCCCGGGCAGGGGTGAGCTCGGGGCCCCTGCAGGGTCCGGACAGAGGATGCTGCTCGGGGCTTCCTGCCCGGGAGAGAGAAGGTGGGCTGGAGGGGCTCCCCGCTCTGAGGCTGGCTGGCTTCGGCTCCACGGGGCGGCCGGTGCCAGGTGGGAGAGCCGGGAGTCCGGGGCCTTCTCCAAAGGCCGGCCCTGCCGGGCACCCTGGGCTGTGCCACCGGCTGCCCCCCAGGAGCCCCTGGCTGAGCCCCGGCCCGGGAGAGGCTGAATGCGAGGCGGGTCTGTTCAGCAGCAGGTCAGAGCGGGGAGGAGCCTCGGAGGCCAGCAGAGTCCTGCCGGAGGCCCAGAACTGGAGGACGGAGAGCGCGGCGGGCCTGGCTGAGCCTCTCTTCCTCGTTTGTGGAATGGGGCGACCGCGCGAGGCCTCCGTGAACCCTCCGACATCCACACAGGCACCGGCACGGCTCATGGAACGATGGGGATGAGACTGTGACGGCCCCCCAAACGCTGCCCCCCAACCTCCGCCTGGAGATCGGACACGCTGCCCCCCAGGCCTGGCTCGGTCCTGCCCGCGGCGTGTTCCCTGCAGGGCCGAGCTGGAGGGCCCGGGAAGGAGCGAGGCGGCGCTGGGCAGCCCCAGCATCCTCGGCGAGGGGCGCTCCGTGGCCTCGTCCGGCCACCTGGGGGCTGGAGGGGTTCCGGCGGGAGGCGATGCTGCGCCTGCAGGCCGGAGGCTGGAGAACCCGCGTTCCCGGCGAGCACCGGGCCCGGCCGGCCGCGTCACCAAGAGGCCCCCCTCCTCCGGCACGGTGGCGACGGTGCCCTTCCGCCCATCTGAGCTCGGGGGCAGACGCGGACACGGCTCTTCTACGGGGAAGGCCGGCCTCCTCCGTGCCCAGGAAGCCGGGCATCCCCGCCCAGACTCCCACCCGTCCCCAGGAGCCCCGCGAGTCCCCAAAGGGAGGGCCGCCTGTCCAGCCCCCATTGGCTGGGGGAGCCGCCAGCGCCCCAGAGGAGCGAGGTCGAGGCTGGGGGGGCCTCCGGGACCAGCGAATGCAGGAACTTCTCGCGGTCTGAGGACTGAAAGCTCATCTGGTGGCCGGGGAGCCGTTTCCTCAGTGATGGTCAGTCTGAGGAGGCCAAGCCCGGCCTCTCCTTTCAGTGAGGAGGAAGCCGAGGGCAGGAGCACCCAGCCGGCCCCAGGACGGCGGGTTACGGAATGCACGAGCCAGGGACGGCCGCTCTGCTCCAGCCATGCACTTCCTCCAGCCGGGGGCGGCAATCGGATCCAGGACGAGGAGGGAGACCGGAGCAGAGAAGCGGGTGGCAGAGGGCCTCGTCCAAGTGGGGGCGTCTGGAGAAGGGACTCCTGGCCTGGCTGCTGCCCAGGAGACGTGGCCTCCTCGGCTCCTGCCAGCACTCGAGGCCCCGCTCCAGCCTCCTCAGGGGGATCCCCACACCCCCAGGCTCCGAATCCAGCCTGACCTCCGGACCTTCCTTTTTCCCAGCAGACCCCTGCTTCTCCTCTCTTCTCCCTTCGGCCCTGCTGCCCCAGGGCCTCCCCTCCAGGCTGGCCTCCTGGGCCTCCAAAGTGATTTTCTTGAATGGAAGGCCCAACCCTGTCCCCCCTGGTGCTCTCTCCCACACCCTGAACCCCAGGGGCTCCCTCGGCCTCTGGGACCAAATATCCTTCCCTCTGCTTGTATTTAAAGCTCTCCAGCCCCTTCCAGCAGTCCCCACCTCCCCTTGCTAGGTTCCACCAATGCCCCCCTCCATGCCTTTGCCCTGGCTGTGCCCACGCCTCCTAGAATGGCTGGTTTCTTTCCAGACTGGCTGCCAGTGCAGGAACCTGCTGCAAGCTCGGGGGGAGGAGGCAGCCGGGGCCCCTGGCTGAGAGCTCACAAGGCCACAGGGCACTCGCAGGCCTGGGCCTTGGCAGAAGGGCCTCACACGGTTCTGGTGGGCCCAGGAGGTCAGACTCTGCTGCAGAGGCCCAGGCTTGGCCTCTCTCTGCACCCTGGGGCTGCCTCCCTGGCCCAGGGGAAGCCCTTCATGCTACACGGCCCCCCAGGGCACAGCTTCCCCCCACGAGGCCCACCAGAGGCAGAAGCACCTTTAGAACCCAGAGCTGGGAGGGCCTTCCCAGGCCACAGGCAGCGAGCTGTAGAGACAGGACTGGAACCCAGCCTGGGGCTCTGCTCCGCCCTCCCCACAGACTCCATCCTGTGGGGCCCTCACCAGGCAGGCGGCATGAAGGAAGCCTGGCAGGAGAGGCCTGGAGGCCCCCAGCCGGACCCGGCTGTCTTCGCTCCCCGCCCCCAGGGCCTTCCCCCTTCCTGTCCCGGACCCCCTCCTCGAGGCCTCGGCACCTCCTGGGAAGGGCTGAAGTGTAGCCATGGGGATCCTCAGGGAGCCCCAGGGCCGCCGCTCACACGGGGAGCTCTCCAGGCTTCACCTCCCAAACGCGGGGTGCACGGCTGCTGTGGCTCCGGCACGCCCTCCTCTTCTGGGGCCCCCGGGGCCTGGCAGAGGGCCTGGGGAGGGCCATTTCCTACGTTCACTTTACAGATGAGGAAACGGAGGCAGACACGGAGAAGGGACTTGCCCGGGTCACCCAGCTAGGAAGGATCTGAGGCTGGATCTGAACTCAGGAAGATGAGGCTCAGCCAAGCCACCTAGGTGCCCCCCCACCCCTTAGTGCTTCATAAGTGGCCCTGGGCTAGCTTTAGGCTCCCCGCCCCCAAGGATTGCTGTGAAACCCAAACACGAGTGTAGACAAGAAGGTGTTTGGGAAGGTGTAAGGCACCAACCATGGGCTGCCAACCCTGCAAACTCCTTGCTTTAACGCCTGGCTGCAGGCTGGGGGGGGGGGGTCCCCGACCCACATCCCTCAGCTTTGTTGAGGCTTCTGGGGAGAATCTCCTCCCCCCCCCCCAGCATGGGCAGTGTGGCCCCTGCAGGGTGCTGTCATCTTCATGGTAAAAAGGGGGAATAGGAGGAGGGGGCAGAAGCAGAAACTTTGTATTCCCATGCTGGCGAACCTAGGGCACCTGTGCTAGAGTGTGCTGGAGGGGGCTGTTCCCCTCTCCCCCATGAGCCTGAGGACATTTCTCCCATGCTCCACCCCTCTGCCCAGCAGCCAATGAGAGCGCTTCCTCCTTCCCCTCCCTGGGATAAGGGGCGGGGCTCCCGGTGAGGCTCTTGTTTGGGCACTGGCTTTCAAAAGGTTCACCATTCCTGTCTCAGTCTCATTCCTGTCATCAGCTCCTGCTCCTGGCCTGGAGCTCTAAACCTAACAGGAACCTGAGGGCCTCAGCTCCGGCTGGAAGGGACGAGAGTTCGGGAGGCCCGAAGCTCCTGGTGTTCAGTGGGGATGCCGAGTCTCATTTTGCTGATGACCGAACTGAGGCCCAGAGTGGGGGAGAGGGTCCGAGGCCACTCATCTGGGAACTGAGCCCTGGTGCCCCGGTCCGAGGAGACAGGAAAACTGGGCACAGATCCCGACTCAGGAGGCTCCCAGGCCAGCCCTCCTTCCCCTGTCCTGAGGGCAGGTCGTTCTTGGATCCTCCCCATCCTCTCTAAGCACGCATCCTCCCTGCCTCCAAATCAAGCTCATTTTTTTTTCCCTTTGGGATTAAAAACTCTTCAACACTGTGTGTTGGTTCCAAGGCAGAAGAATGGTAAGAGCTAGGCAATGGGGGTCAAGTGACTTGCCCAGGGTCACACAGCTGGGAAGTGTCTGAGGCCAGATTTGAACCCAGGACCTCCCATCTCTAGGCCTGGCTCTCCATCCACTGAGCCACCCAGTTGCTCCCTCATTTTAGAAATCTGGTTCTTGGCTCCGACTGCACCCAGCCTCTCTAGCTTCTTGCCCCTTGCTATGCCCTGGGCACCCCACAGGGCACATCCAGTCTCCTGCCTTCCTGGGCATCCTAATGCAGAGGGCTGTGAGGGCTCCGGGGCACATTGCAGGCTTCTGTGCGTCTGGCTCGTCTGGCTCGTCGGATCCTTTTCTGCTGATTCCCAGGCAAAGGACGGACTTCCCTGATCCTCCGGAGCTTCCCGGGGATGTATTTAAAGGAATTGCTGGGAAAAGGGCCCCCGCCTTGCCCTGAGCTCCGGGACACCCAGAGGGTAAGAACTCTGGACTAGCCGCGGTCTGGCTGGAGGCCTCGTTCTGGTTCAGGCGGGGGGAGGGAAGCTGGCTGTGGGGCCCGACCTCTGGGCTGTCTTGGCGCCCTGCGTGGCCTACGCGGTGGCTCTGGAGCCTCCCCCGGCCCAGCGCCCGCAGGCCGAGCCGCCATCTTGCTGAGTGAGCAGGGACACATCCCTCCCCCTCCTGGGCCTCCCGCTGGGCCACCATCTCTAAGATGGGAGGAGGCCAGGGGGCAGGAAGCATCCCTGGCGGCCTCAGGATCGCTCCTCCGGGATGTTTCCTTCTGCAAGCCTGCCCTCGGCTGCCTCCTCTTAGGAGATCACGGAGCTGAAACGCGAGCTCTGCTTTCTTGGCCTCTACAGTTAACGAGGCCTCTGAGAAGGCCAGGAAGAAACGGAGGCTGGTGTGGCACGGCGTCCCTCTGTCGGTGCACAGGTGCGCAGGTGAGCTCGGTCAGTCACAGACTATCGTGATGGGGAAGGAGGACGCCGCGGCGCAGAATCCCCGGCCTCCCACTGGCTCAGGCCTCCGAGCCCGGCTCCTCGTCCTCCTCCCGGACGGTGTGGCCTTGGCCTCAGACCCAGAACCCTTCCAAGCACCGTGTCTGCTCCTCTCTCCCGCCCCAGGCGGCCTGACTTTTGTCTCGTGTCCCCAGAAGCTTGCACAGGGAGCGCCGAGACTCCTCCTGAACGGAGCCACGGAACCATCTGCCTCAGTTTCCCCACCTGGAGAAGGCAATGGCCGAGCACTGCAAGAGAGCCTGCCACGGGTGCCGGGAAGGGCAGCCCCGCTTTCTGCGGGAGGCTACGGAGAGCCGCTCCGTCACCCTGGGGGGGGGGGGGCTGGGATCCCCGACAGAAGCAAGCCCTTAGCTCGCCATTAGGCTGACCTGAGCCCCGTCCCTGGTTACTGCCCGGGGCCTAGCCTCGGCCTTCCAAATGAAGGAGAGCCATCTGAGGTGCGTAAACTGAGGCCCAGAGTGGGCACGGCCGGCTTCTTCCTTTCCTTCTCTCGCTGGTGTTCCGGGGGGCAGCCCAGGCTCTGCCCACCCCTCCTCCCCTCTTACACGCTTCTGCGATGACCCTCCTGCGAGGGGGGAGCCCAGGGACGCGCTGGGGCCTTCCCCGTCCTCCCCTTGGTTCAGAGTTGCCCGTGAGCCGGCGGCACGGCGCCCACCGCCCAACATCAAGCTCACGTGGGCCTCACGGAGACTTCCTGAAACGGGCCGGGCAGAACCAGGGCAGAGCCAGGCCCGCACGCAGTCATCGTGCTCCTCCATCCCCTGACCATCAGGGGCCCCGGCCTCCCCCCCCCCAGCCTCGCGCACTTACCGCTGCCCAGGCGCAGCAGCAGCACGTCCTGCAGCCTGCGGTTCAGATCGCGCAGCTCCTTCATCTCGGACACCAGCGAGCCGCACTCCTTGAGCTTCTTGGCCTGCTGCACCAGCTGCCTCCGCGTGCGCTCCAGCTCCTGCTGGAGGTGCCGCATCTCCTCCTGCTGCTGCTGGTAGCTCCGGAGCAGCTCCTCGTAGAGGGCGCGCGGCACCACCGCCTCGTCCAGGCCGTCCATGGCCCTGGAGGCGTCGGCGAAGAGGTCCTCCGGGCAGGCGCTGCCGCCCAGGCTCAGCCCGTTCTGCTTCTCCAGGCGGGCCACCACGGCCTCGAGGCTCTTGTGGGCCCCCGACTCGCCCTGCTTCCGGCCCTCTTGTCTCTGGGGGGACAACACAGGGGAAGGTCACACGCGGAGCACCGGGCTGCCCCATGGGCCGGCGTTGGGCTTCAGCTCGGTGGCTCCCTCAAGGCCGGGGGGGGGGGGGGGGGGGGGCGGGGCTCGGAGCCCCAGGAGGACGAGAGGCTGCAGGCGGCAGGCCCCGGTCCAGGTGGGCTGGAGGTGGCAGGGGGCGGAGGGGCCTGGCACCAGGGAAGGCCCCGGGGATGTCTCCTGGAGAAGGGAGAAGTGCCCCAGGGTGGGGGCGGCAGATGTAGGGAGCATGATGGGGCCGAAGGAGCCAACAGGGCAGTGCCAAGGAAGCTGATGCCACCGCAGGGGGCCAACAATGGTGCCCCCCCAGCCAACTGGCATCCTCAAGGGCCTGCTGTGGGCCTAAGTCAGGGTGGGGCAAGGACTGGCAAAAACCCACCCCAAGAGAGACGGGCCAGGACTCTCGAGGAGCCCTGCCGCCAAGGCCTCGGCCATTTCAAGGGCTGGATGAGCACAGAACCAAAGAAGGTCAGGGCAGGCCCAGGGGATGCCAATGCTAGGAGGGAGCTTAGAACAGGTAGTGTCAGGGCAGGACTGGGAGGGGCCTGAGAACAGGGAGGGCCAGAGGGAGGGGCCTGAGAGAAGGGAGGGTCAGAGAGGGCCAGAGGGAGGGGCCTGAGAGCAGGGAGGGCCAGAGGGAGGGGCCTGAGAACAGGGAGGGCCAGAGGGAGGGGCCTGAGAACTGGGAATGTCAGGGAGAAAGGGGTCTAGAACAGGGAGGGTCAGAGCTGGGAGGGGCCGAGAACAGGGAGGGTCAGAGGGAGGGGCCTGAGAACAGGGAGGGTCAGAGAGGGCCAGAGGGAGGGGCCTGAGAACTGGGAATGTCAGGGCTGGGAGGGGCCTGAGAGCAGGGAGGGTCAGAGGGAGGGGCCTGAGAACAGGGAGGGCCAGAGGGAGGGGCCTGAGAACAGGGAGGGCCAGAGGGAGGAGCCTGAGAACAGGGAGGATCAGAGAGGGCCAGAGGGAGGGGCCTGAGAACTGGGAATGTCAGGGAGAAAGGGGTCTAGAACAGAGCAGGTCAGAGGGAGGAGGGGCCTCTGAGAGAACAGCCTTGACACCTTGTTCCAAGTTCTCTTCCAGCCTCCCACATCTCAGCCAAGCCAGCTGACCCAGGGAGGCCACAGCTGGTGTCCCCAGCGCCATGATTCCCCAGGACTCTCCAGAAGTCCGAGGGTCCCCGGGCCCTCGGGCTTGCCACCAGGGGCGAGCCCATGGGGGCATGGCCTGGAAGGCCGCAGCCGCCTCGGGGCTCACAGCTTCATAGTCCATCTCCCTTGTTGAACAAACTCACACATCAGTTTAGCGAGGGGAAGCTGGAGGAGGCTGCTGGCAAACCCCCAGACAACCCAGCCAACCCTTCAGAGCGAGCAGGGCCCCAAGCCATCACTTGGCTCCGGCCCAGGATTCGTCCTGTCTCTGGCCAAGCCAGGGGTCTGGGAGCAGAGGGCCCGGGTTCTAATCCGGCTGTGACTGCTTCCTGGCCTGCCTGCTCCCCTGGCTCAGCCCCAATTTCCTCCACTGTAGAAGGGGGGCTTTGGAAGAGATGGCTCCTGGGGCCCTTCCAGCTCTGAATCCACGGAGCCCAGCACTGAAGGCCGGGAGACCCCAGGCGGCTCAGCTGCCTCCCCTCTGGAGGGGGGATCGTCTACTTTGGGTGGCCTCCGACCCAGGCCCGCCATGGAAGCAGCGCGGCGAATCCCTAAATACAGAGGGGCCTGTCCGTGGCCCTTCATCCTAAGCCTTATTTCCTCCGTCCTGGGCCTCGCAGCCATACCCTTCAGCCTCCAGCGGAGGCCAGCTGGGGTGGGCCTCAGAGGCTTCTCGGCCAGGCTGTCCCCACTCTCCTGGCGGAGCCTCCTCGTTAAGGCAGCCCCAGGTCTGCGATGAGCCCTTGTTGCTCGGCTCTACTCTGGCTCCTCGGTCCCAGGGCACCTCGTTTGCTCTTTACACAAACGGGCCCGGGACACGCCTAAGCTGCGGTGCTGCCCCAAAGGTCTCGAGCCCTTCCCGAGACAGGAAAGAAGGCGATACCTTACTGTGTCTAAACTCCCCGTCGTCATCGCCGTAGTCCCGGGCCTCCTCCTCGTCCTCACCGGGGCTCAGGGAGAGTTTGGGGATTTTGATTTTCTTCTGCATGACGCTGTTTTCAAGGTCCGTTTTGTCCTCTGAAAACGTAGATGAAAAGGACAAGGTGAGGCGCAGGCAGAGGGATGCCCTCGCGGCGCCCAGGCAGCCCCGGGCTGAGGCTCGAGGCGAGACCAGCTAAAAGGGAGATGTCTGAGGGAAAGGACCTCGGGGCCTCGGCATCCGGGGGCCAGGGCGTCCCCAGCTTGCAGGGGAGGACTATGCTGGGGCCTCTTGAAGGACCCCAAAGCCAAGCCGCAGGGATACAATTCCTCTTCCCTCCATCCTCACAGGTTCCCCCAATGGGATACGGCAAACGCCTTTCCCAGTGCGACCCGGAGGGGACCCCCTGGCCGACGGTCAAAGAAAGGGACGGAGAAGGATGGGGGGGGACTTGGGGGGTTCTCTTATGAGACCTGGTCCTGGATGGGTCCACACTCCCCTAGAGGAGATTATGGAGGAATAAGGACCCTTTAAGGCAGAGGAAGGACGGCACCCTCCCCCTGGGGAGGAGCATGTGTGGGGCAGAGGGGCGGAAGGGAGTGAAGCGGGAAGGACTAGCTCAGGCTGGCGGGGAGCCCTCGAGGCAGACACCCCCGGCCAGGCCGACTCTCTTCCTCACAGCCCTGTCACTGGCAGGCAGGTGGCCCACCGCTCCTTACGCCAATTGTGGAGGAGAAACAGCCTTGAAGGAGGAGGAGGCGTCTTAGAACCAGGATTTGAATCCAGGTCTCTTGACTCTAGGCTCTCACTTAAGTGTTCCAAGAGGCGCTGCTGATCTTCGGGGACTCCCAGCCCTGACACTGGCAGAGGGCAGGCTTCAGGCCCGCTGGCCCTGCGGCTGGGTCCACGCGGATCTTAATCCCCCTTTACTGACCGAAGAAAAGTCCTGGGTTTGACTGTCCTCAGCATCCTGACGCTGGCCCAGCCAAGCTCGGTGAGGCCGTCCGTGAGCCGGGGAGCGGCGGGTGCCACGTCTGGATCCGGCCGGCCCCGGCGACGGGCGCGGCCACGGTGGGCAAAGGCGCTCCGGGCCAGCCAACGGCCACACGGCATCCTCCTCGGCCCCGAGGGCCGTGGGGAGAGGACCTGCCCAGAGCTGGGGCCGGGGCTCTGCACACAGCCTGCGCCAAGTAAAGGCTCCAAACGGGAGGGAAACTTGGTGCGTCTCCCGCAGGCCCCAGACTGGCGGGATGGGGAAGAGGCTGAGGCGGGGAGTCCTAGGTCTGAGCGCCGGGTCAGGCTTCTCTGCAGAAGGCCTGGGCACAGCCACTGGCGCTGGGGGGGGAGGGGGGGAGGCGGTTCTAAGGAAGATGGCGGGGTGCAGGAGGCGGCCAGAAGGCTGCGTCTTGGGGGTGCCCGTGGGGTCGGGGCCTCTGCAAGAGAGGAGGGGGGCGTCATCCTGCCCCAGATCAGCCCTGAAGCCTGACTCGGAGCCTGAGGCCGTGCGGGCAGAGGAGGGGAGGAGGCTTCTGCTCTTTCTTTAAAACAAGAAACCCTTAAATCGTTACAATTCTTTATTCTTCTGCCTTTGTTAGCCCTAAAGTAAGCAAATGGCTCTAAATGTCTGCGGATGGGGCCGGGCCTGGAGGGAGAGGTTCTGGGTTCCAGTCTCAGCCCTACCTCCCAGGCTCCACGAGGGGGACCTCCTCAGAGGGTCGGGAAGACCTCAGACGTCCCTCGGACGCCTCCCCGCTGGGTTACCCCAGACGAGTCCCCGAACACCTCTGACCTCAGACGGGCGACAGGCCTTCCTGCCTCCTCTGTGGGTCCCGGAGCTTCCCGAGGACACGAGGGGGGCCTTCGGTTCGGAGCCGAGGCTCGTCCTCGCCTCCTGGGCTGTGGAATGGGGCCGAGGAGCAGCGGCCACGGCCCAGCTGGGTTTTGAGGGCGACGCCATGAGCGACGTGGCGCGTCCGAGGGAGGGCGGCCTCTCCTGCGCCCCAAGCCCCGACTGGGGAGCCTCCCTGTCCCCCTGGGGGAGGCGGGGGCAGCCTGGAGACGCTGCAGCCTGGAGGGGCCGCCCGGCCGCCCAACCCTCATCTCGAGCCTGAGCAACTGTGCCGAGGGATGGACGGACGCCGGGCTGCGGGCCGCTCTAAGCGCAGGAGCCAACGTGGCTGGAGCCCGCGGGCCTCGGGGCCATCCCAAGCGGAGGCCAGAGCCCCTCCTGGGTGTGGGCGCCCACCCTGCCTCTGCCCTCTGTGGGAGCCTCCGTCTCCTCCTCTGTGCATGGGGATGACTTCCAGAGAAGGCCGGGACCAGGCCTGTGGAGAGAGAGGGGGAGGGGTGGGGTGGAGAAGAAGAGGAGGGAGAGGGGGAGGAGGAGGGGGGGAAGAGGGGGAGGAGGAGGAAGGGGAGGAGAGAGAGGAGATGGGGAGGGGAGGAAGAGGGGGAGGAGGAGGAAGGGGAGGAGGGAGAGGAGATGGGGAGGGGAGGAAGAGGGGAGGAAGGGGAGGAGGAAGGGGAGGAGGGAGAGGAGATGGGGAGGGGAGGAAGAGGGGGAGGAGGAGGAAGGGGAGGAGAGAGAGGAGATGGGGAGGAGGAGGGGAAGAGGGGAAGGAGGAGGAAGGGGAGGAGGGAGACGAGATGGGGAGGGGAGGAAGAGGGGAAGGAGGAGGAAGGGGAGGAGAGAGAGGAGATGGGGAGGAGGAGGGGAAGAGGGGAGGAAGGGGAGGAGGAAGGGGAGGAGGGAGAGGAGAAAAGAGGGGAGGAAGAGAAGAGGGGAGGAAGGAGTGCCCCATTCCCAGGAACCTTCATTAGGGAGGGGCACTTGTCCTTGGACGTCTGGCCTATGAAGCGCGGGTGACCAAGAGGCCGCAGGAGGCCCTCCGAGGCTGCCTGGCCCTGGGAGCTCCTCCCCTCTAAGGGCTCCTGGAAAGCCCCTTCAGAGCGGGTGACGACATCGGAGGCCTCTGGTCTGTAAGAGGCAGAGCTCTGGCCCAAGTGGAGTGTCGGCAGGCGCCTCGGGCAGGGTGGACCCGGCCTGTGTCTTCTACACGCAGCCAAGCACGTTGGCTCGGGGGCTCGCTAGCCCCTTTTACTGAACATGTAAACTGAGGCTCGGATGAATCAGGTGACTTGTCCAGGGTCACACAGAGGCAGGTGGCCGAGGGGGTCCCGCGAATTGCCCGGAGCACGAGGTTGGGGCCTGAAGCAGAACCCGGGTCTCCCCACCTCCGGGAAGGCCGCCCGGTGAGAAGGTGGCCACACGGCCCTGTGTGCCCGGGAAAAAGGAGGGTCTCTTAGCCAAGAGGAGGGCGGGGGCCCCGCCAGGCGGCTGTGGATAGGGAGCGAGGCCTCGAGGTGCTGGTCCCGGGTTCAAATCGGTCCTTAGGCACGTCTGGCTTTGCGGCCCCGCTCGGCTCCGTCCCTTCACCCGTGAAGCGGCCTGGAGAAGGCGGGGGCCACCCCGGAGGGAGGCAGAGGTCAGCCACGGAGGGCCGGTGAAGGCCGAGACAGCCGTGAGGGGCCAGGAGGGGCCTTAGAGACGCGGCGAGGTCCGGGGCAGCGGCAGGGCCAGGAGCGCCCTGAGCAGAGCCGGTCAGAGCCAGCAGGCGGCCCCAAGAGCAGCGTCGGCGGTCTGAGCGCTTCGGTCTGCGCCCGGGCCCCGACCCCCTCAAGGTACCCGGAGCCACGAGAGAAGCCCTTTGAGTCGTGCTGGCGACGCCCCAGCGGATCCTGCTGTCCTGACAGTCTCTCTCCGGCTCCCTCTCGGGGTCTCCCCCGCCTCCTCCCCTCTGTTGGGCTGAAGCCTGGCGGCTCCCCAGATAAGGCTTCGACCAGACCAGACCAGAGCGTTCCCGGCCGCCTTTGGGGGGGGGGCTCTCCCTCATGTAGGGGGCGGCCATTCCAAAGAATGCAGCCACACAGCCAGAGAGCGCCGCGCATGGGGCACTAAGGTAGCCCGGCCTGGATCCCGCACCTCCGGCCTCCCTGGCCTGAATCCCCTGCCTCTGGCCTCCCCCAGCGGCCTCTATTCTGCGCCCCGGCCTCCCCCGGCGGCCTGGAGGTCGGTCTTGCGGGAGAAGCGTCGGGGGGCGTCCCAGGGAAGGTCCGAGTCCCGGCTCTGGCCCAGCGTCTCCACCTGCGTCCCCGCCGGCGGCCGCGCTGACCTCCCGCTAACCCGTCGCTCTGGCATTCGGGTGGCAACGATGATCCTGGCAGGCTGGGCCCGGCGTGCCGGGGCAAAGGCGGTGACTCAGCCCCCGGGATGGATTTTCGCTCCGGCTCCGGCTCTCGCGCTGCCTGCGGGCCCACATTTTAGGGGCGGCCACAAGCTGGAGCACGCCCAGAGGAGGGCCACCAGGCCGGCCCAGGAGGAGGGGGGCAGCCGGGAAGCTCCCCGGGGTTCTGGGCCTCCGAGGGCAGGCGCAGGAGGAGGGAATGGGGCGGGACACGTGGGGAGAGCCAGGTGGAGGCTGGAGGTGGCCTCCCCTCCGTCGGCCTGGGCCGCAGAGTGGACTTAGACCAGCCGCAGCAGCCTCCTCCTCTCAGTGCCTCCTCTGGGGAGGCTGTCGACCTCTGCTGAGGCCTTGGGGGAGAGGAATCCCCCTGCGGGGCCCCCCTGGAAGCTGCCCTCGAGGCAGGGGGTACCTGCAAGGGCTCAGCACAGCACAAGAGCCCAAAGACACAGGACAAGCCTCGGGCCCTGGGGGGTGGCAGGCCTGCTGCTTCCTGGCGGGCTGCCTCTGCCTCAGTTTCCTAATGTGCTCACTGAGAAGGCGGGGCAGCCGGAGGGCCGCTCAGCGTCCGCACGCCTGGGTGAAGGCCGGCTTCTGAGAGGCTGACTCGCCGAGGCCCTGGGCCAGCTTCTCCCCTGCCGCCGCCTCCGTTTCTTCAACTGTGAAATGGGCACAAGCGCTCCATTCTCTCTGAGCCTGTCTGTGTGCACGGGGCGAGGGGGCTCCATTCCGGAGCCAGCAGCGGGGCAGGGAAACTCGGGTCCGCCGTCCCTGTGTGACGGCTCAGGGCCTTCCGGGGCTCGCTCAGTCCCTCCATCTGAGAGGCCTCATTCTAAGTGTCAGGTCTGAAGGCCCGCCAGGGAGCACAAAGCGTAAGCTTCAGTGTCACAGACCCCCCCCCCCCATTCCTCCAGGCCCCTGCTGCCGCCTCCAAGAAGCCTCCCCTGATCTCATCCCGAGCCACACAGGCCCCGATGCCCCGGCTGCTGGGGATGGGCGCCTGCCCCTCTCTGCCTCCACCTGAAGGCTCAGAAGAAAGCTGGGAAGGGGCTGGAAGCTCGGGGGCTCCAGTCCAACTCCCACCTAGGCAGGGAGCCCCTGTGGGCATCCCCTCCAAGTGGCCGACACCCTCTGCCTTCTGGACCGCGGGTCCCAGCAGCCGGAGGGCTCACTCCCTGCCAAGGTGGGGCAGGTCCAGTGGATCTCCTTATTGGGCTTCCTTCCCGCTCCCTGCCGCAGGCTGCCTCCTCCGTGGGCTGTGCGGAGGAGGGCACAGGGGGGCAGCCCCTTAAGGCCCTCAAGCCCGGCGCAGGAGGAAGAGGAGGGGCCCTGGCCGGGGGCTCGGCTGGGAGCACAGACGCCAGAGAGGCACAAGACTGTTGGGGGGCGCGTGTGTCCCGCTCACAGAAGGGAAACCAGTCCTCCCCGGCCGCCTTGGGAGTGCTGAGTTCACCGCCGCGGCGGGTATTCCAGCAGAGCCCAGCGGCGCGGATTCCGACAAGACCAGGGGGCCACGTGCCTCCGCAGACACCCCCAGGCTTCCTGGGTGGGCCCCACCTCGGCTCCGCTCTGAAGCACCTCCTGCCCTTCTCTTGGCAGAGCCGGGAAACAACCGGGGCTGCCGGGGATGGGCCGAGGGACCTTGCCCGAGTCCCTCCTCTTGGCTGGTCTCAATTCTCTTCTCGGCAAAATGGGCAGAGACCCTGCCTGGGGCGACGCCTAATCCTCAGTTTCCCCATCTGTAACTCCACCTACTCTCGGGTTCCTGAAAAGTCAGCGGAGGGATCCGGAGAGAGCCCGAGGCCAGCGGCCGGGAGGGCATCGGGGCTGGCTCCATGGAAACTGCGGCGGCGTCAGGTTCTCCGTGGGAGCCTCCTCTCAGGTCCTGCCCTCCCCGTCAGCCTGACAGGAGGCGGCCAGGAGGCTACCCAGGCTGGGGTCTCACTGCTGGCCCCCCTCTAAACTGGAACTAGGAAGAGAAGGGAGTGAAGGAGTGCGGGAAGCCCGAAGCTCCCCAGCTTACCTGCCCATCCCTCCTCGAAGAGGGATGGACCCCGACAGCCTGGCCCTGGGGGGCCGGGGAGGGGGGGGCTGCTCCGCCCCTCCAACCGCCCCCTTCTCCAAACTCCTTCCCAACAAGTGAAAGCGGACTGGGGGGTGGGGGGCAGGGATGACAAAGGGGATCCCATCTCAGTTTTAACTGGTCTCTGCCTGTCTGAAAGGAGCCTCGGAAAACGAGGTGGCGAGGCAAAGGCTGAGGGGGCGCGGTGTGCGAGGGCCGGCCCCAGCCCGTCTCCCCCCTCCCCGCCTCCCGGAGGCCCAGGTGTGGGAGGCCCCCCGCCCCCCGCCCCCCGGCCTCACTCACCTGCCAGCGCCAGGATCTGGGCCTTGTGCGGCAGCGGCGCGCCCCAGGAGGCCCCGGCGGGCGCGGGAGCGGGGGGCGCCGCCGCCTCCGGGGGCTCAGGGCTCCGGTAGACCGCGTAGACCTTCTGGTTGTCAAAGTCGAGGCGCGAGCGGGGGCTGAAGTCGCGCACGCAGGACACGGGCAGCGCGTAGCACACGTTGTCCTCCAGGAAGCGCACAAAGGCGTACATGGCCAGGGTCCGAGCCGCGGCGACTGGGGCTGCGGAGGCGGGAGGGGCGCAGACCCAGGGCGGGACCGACGGGAGATCGCTCGAACCGAAGGAGGCCCCCCCTCCCCCGGTAGCCGCGGCTCCGGCTCCGCTCCGGGGCCCGCCCGCCCGAGCAGCTGCAGGAGGCGCGGGGGGCCGGGCCGGGCCGGGCCTGGCTGGGGGCGGGGGCGGGGGCGGGGCGGCGGCACGCGCAGTCGGGGGGAGCGCAGCTCCGGGGCTCCCCGGCCTCCCCCCGCTCTTATTGTTCCCGAAAACCCCCCGCTCTGCCCATCGGCTGCTCTCGCCTGGGCGCCCGGGAGGCAGGAAGGAGGAGGGGGCGGGGGGGGGGGGGCGAGGGGCCGGCCAGACCTGGGGGAGGGTGGGGAGGGGGCGGCTCTGGGAGCGTCCGTCGCTTCGGCTAAGTCAGACCCGAGCAATCGCCGCCGGAGCGCAGCACATCGCGGAGCGAACAGCGGGAGGGGGCGCGGGGAGCCCGCGGGGAGACGCGCGGAGGAGCCACCGGCGGCGGCCAGACCTCGCCTGGCAGCGGGAGTCACTGAGCGCCGCTAGGGCTTCCTAGCCTGGAAGACCCCCCGGGGAGCCCGCGGCCAGGCCAAGGGGGCGGGGCGGGGCGGGGCCATCTGCGAGCCGCGGGGATCGGGCCTGGGCTTCGCTAGCTCCGGCCCTCTGCCCTCTCCTCCGGGGCTGCCGTCCAAATCCCTGACTCCTCCAAACTTCTGCTCCCCACCGAGCCAGCGCTCCCGTCCCCCCAAGTCTGGCTCTCTGCCTCCCTTCCCTTCTCCTTCCCCGAGCGTGAGCCACTGCCCCCTTTTTCTCTCCCGACAGGGAGAACTTGACCGGTTCGAAGCTTGACCGGTGCGCTCAAGGGCGGCTCCCAGGAGGGGAGGGCTCAGTAGCGGTCAGGCTGGGACCTTCTCATCCTCCCCATCTTCCTAACCGTTTCCCCTCGTATGATACAAAGTTACCGACTTGTGAGCCTTTGGGGAAATGGCAAGAGCGCAGCCCCTGGGCTTGGAGGACAAATCCTGCCCCGCGAGCCCCCCGGGACCTGGTCCACGTCTCTTCCCTGGTGCTGGTCCTGTTTGCTCCCCTCTCAAGGTCCCTCAAGCCCCTCCCAGCGCGGCCATTCTGTGCCACTACAGGGAGATCTCGGGAGGGGGTAAAGGGACCGGCTACCTCCGTGTGAGCGGGCTGGCCTCTGCACGAGGGAGCCCGGGGTCCTTGGCCCTGGCAGTGAGCTCCAGAGCAGCCAGAGGGGCCTCCCCAAGCCTGTACCACCATCGGGCAAGCTCTGGCCTCTTCAACAGCATAAAGTGTTGGGGGGGCTTCCATTGATTGGTCAAAGACAATGGGGTGCCAGGGCGGAAAGGGACCATCTGGTCCAAACTGTACATTTTACAGATGAACAAACTGAGGTCCAGCCTCCCGGCAGAATGAGAACACAGAGCTGCTGACCACCCATTGCCACCCGCAGGCCTGGGCTCTTCCCACAGCCCTGCTGCCCAGTTGCAAATGAAACACAGAAGTCTTCGTTCTCTGATTTAACGAGGATGTCCATTGGGGAGATAAAGGGCGCCAGGCCACGAGTCCCCCCACCCCCTCACCCCGAGGTCTCCGGGGAGCTGCCCCGGGCGTCCTGGGCAAGGACCGGGGGGCCTCAACAATGGCCCAGGGAGATCCGGCCCCTCGTGCCCACGAGGAAACACCGCAGCGGCCAAGTCCGTTGCCTGTACAACCGGATGGGCAGCCCAGGGAGCTGGCCCAGGCTGGGCGGATGCCCGGGCTCTGAAGAGGGGCCAGAAGTGAAGGGGAGGAGGAGGGCTGGCTGAGCCGCCACGCTGACCACCCCACGCTGCTCTCCACCACGGAAAGGCGTCTCTGACACTAGCATTCCCTTCTGAAAGCCGGGAGTCACCACCCCGCCGAGCCGGATAAAAATGACAATGGAGAGAAGCCGGAGAGGCTCGAAGCCGGAGGAGACCCATCGGAGAGAGGCTGGCCCATGGACAGCTCCCCAGTTGCTGGAGGAAAGAGAGGAGACTCCCACGGCCTTTGGAGCGTTCTCCAGAGCCTTTCAGGGGTAGCACGGGTCAGCATTTGAACACAAGACTCTCAGAACATCATATAAAACCTTTGACTCCAAAGGGGAGCCCCGCACCTCCAAGGGACTCTTTGGAGTGTGGGATCCATCAGACGGTGCAAATATAGAGGGGAAAGGGATCTCTTCCTCCCCTCCCCAGTAACCGTGAGTTTTCCCCCAACACAACTATGCCACCTCATTCTTCTTCTTTATCATCGTCATCATCTCCATAACACCCTCTGCTGACCTCCCAAACCTCCTCTGGCTGTTGTCTCCTCTGAATTAGCCAAGAGCAGGCAGTCTCCCATCCTCTCGCTGGCATCCCCACAGCCTTATCACTGGATCACCTGGTGGCCACCACAGCCCTCCCTCCCCCAGGGGATCTGCAGCCCAGATGCCAGGACTTCTCAGTCTCCTCAAGCTCACTGTTCAGCATTCTCCCAACCTTCTCGTTCAGAATTTCAGTGTCCTCCTCAATTCTTGCCTTTTCCTCACCCCATACATCCAGTCAGTTTCCAAACTGTCCTTTCAAGCCTCCTCAGCCTCCTCTGTCCCCTTTTCTCACCGTGTTTTCATAACCCTCATTCAGCCCCCCACTAGACTATTCCAGGACCCTCCGGTGGCATCTCTTTGCCCTACATCCTCTCTCCACTCTGCCAAAGCTGCCAAAGTGTAGGGCTGACTCAATACATCCCAATGACTCCTCCTGGACTCCAAGATCAAACATTTCGTCCGTAGGTCATCATTTTAAATGTCTATAATGCATATGATTATTGGTAGATGGACGCTGCCGAATTTGTAAGTCAATTGAATCTATTGGGGTGCATCCTCAAAATCGTTTTACTGATCAGAGTGCAGGATCAAACATTCTGGAGATCATTTCTGTACAGTAAGCTCCCCCCCACTCCTTCCTAATCAGCTGCCATTGTATCCCCAGCCCCATGTCAGGGATTCGGAACCCCCAGGCGTTGGCAGACAAGCTCAGATCTTGTCTGCTCCACTTCTTCTTTCTGCTGCTGTCTTTCATCCGCTTCAGCCTTCCTCTTCTCCCCCACCTCTCGGCATCCCACTGCAGATGCTCACACCCCTTCCATAGGGCTCTACGGAATGCTTACTCTAGAAGTAACGGATGGGCTTTCGTCTTGGGCTTGCCCCTTTCCTACCCCTTTCATCTACTAGCTCTTACTGAGAGGCTTCTCCTGAAGACAGAGCTCCTCTCAGCACCCTCTCCAGAAATGGTGGCCCTTCCTCTCATGTCCTCCACACACGGGTCACAGTGAGAAAGTGGGAATATTTGTCTTGCTCCAGGCTTTCCCTCTCCCTCCATCACTCAACCAGATCTTCTCTTCTCTTCTTTGTGCTCTCCAGTTTATCACCACATGCAGATGTCGGTGATCATTATCCCCAGGTCATCGCAGCTTCCTCTCCACATCACCTCTTCCTCTCATCCTAAGGAAGGTCAGGATATATAAGGAGGCTCCCTTAAATACTCTCCCTTCATTGTTGCTCAGTTTACTCAGTCCTGGGAATTCCTCCTCCACCCTACCCCACCCCAGCTGCTTACAGAGCGGAGCAGACTTTGAATTTGACATCCCTGGCAAGTTCTCCATTTCCAGGCTTATGAACACTGAAATCCCATGATCTGATTATAATAATCTCTTTGCATTCTATATTCTCCGCTGCCTTATGATCCCCTCACCTGTTCCTCATGCTCACCATGACCTCCAGTCCCTCTACCCTTCAGTTATCTCCCAGGACACCATCCCTTCACCAATGCTACCTTCTCACCCCGACTTCCTTATCTCAGTTCTTTCTCTCTCTCCACTGTTCTCTCCTAGATAACACCGTGCCAAAAGTAGCTCTGGATTGCTCCTACCCTTTACCTCCTTCCCTTCTTTTCTATTTCTTTTCTTGGCAAAATCTAAACGTATTTTCTCCATTTTCAATCTTTTTTGGCCTCCTGCAGCCTTTGACCCTGTTGAACACCTCTTAAATACCTTTTTATCTCTAGGTTTAAAAAATTCATTTTATAATATAAAAATGGGTTTGAATGATATTATACACACACACACACACACACACACACACACACACACATATGTATAAACCAGTGGAATTGCTTCTCAGCTCTGGGAGGGGAGAAGGGATGAGGGGAAGGAGAAAACAGGAATCATGGAAAAACTTTTAAAAAAATAAAAATGTAATATCTATGTAAAAACAAATAAAAATAAAATGAATATAACAATAAAAATACATTTTATTGAAATTTTCATAAAGATCCACTCTTCCTCCTCACCTTCCCCACCCCAAGAAATCAATAAAAACAAAACCTACTAAAACATGAATAAAAAAAGAAAAACAAATTCGTGTGTTTGCCATGTCCAAAATAGAATATGTCACTATGCATTCTGGGTATATCCTCTTGTTATCAAGAGGTAGATAGTATATTTCATCATGAGCTCTCTGGAATTTTGTTTGGTCATTGTGTTGATTAGAGTTCCTCTGTCCTTTTTTTTTTTTAACCATACCTTTCATCTCAAAATCAATATTATGTATTGGTTCCAAGGCAGATGAACAGTAAGGACTAGATAATGGGGGTTAAAGGACTTGCCTGGAGTCATAGCTAGGAAGTGTTTGAGATCAAATTTGAACTCAGGACCTCCTGTTCCTGGGCCTGGATTTCAATCCACTGAGCCACCTAGCTGCCCTCCCCCCTCCCCATTCCTATATCTTTTAAAGTTGTTTGTCTTTGTGTAATCTGGTGGTGTGTTTGGGAAAGAGGGGACTACATTCCCCACCCTGGTTTCTGCCTACCACTCAGCTCTCCCTCAGGGCCCCAAGAGGCTGTAGCATGCGCAGTGGCCATACTGCAGTAAATTGTCTTGGCAGACAGGCTAAACCAGGTTGAGGGTAGCTGACAGGCCTCAAATCCACTGGTAAGTTAGGAGGGTGTCTGGCCAAGAAGGTGGCCAAAGCAGGCACCATGAAGCACTTAGAGCTTGGTGAAAGATGGAAGAAGCCAAGGTTGGCCACTGCATCCTGAGCCATCACTAGTCATCTTGCCACTGGACTCTGGAAGAGAGAGTGAGGCTGACTCATGTATGATTCAAGACATCACCTGATGCTATTGGTCCTCTGTGAAAAATGAAGGATGAACAATATTGTATACATTTTCTCTAGGTTCTGCTCACTTCACTTTGTATCAGTTCATACAAGTTGTCCCAGGTTTCTCTGAAGCTAGCCCCTTCATCAGTTCTTATAACATAATAGTATTCTGTTACGATCATATAATACAACTTGTTCAGCTCTTCCATCAATTGATGGGAATTCCTTTAGACTTCATTTTTTGGCTGCCACAAAAAGAGCTACTGTATATACTTTTGTACATAGAGATCCTTTCTCTCTTTCTTTGATCTCTTTGGGCCATAGATCTAGGGATGATACTGCTGGGTCAAAAGGTGTACATGGTTTTATAGCTGTTTTGGTATAGTTCTAAGTGCTTTCCAGATATAACTAGAATAGTGCCTAGTTCTACCATCAGGGAATTAATGTATCTGTTTTCCCATATTTCCTCCAGGGTTTGTCATTTTTTTTTCAACTTTGCCAAAGTGTTGGAATCTCGGAGTTGTTTTAATTTGCATTTCTCTAATTATTGTAATTTAGAGCATTTTAACATGGCTGTTGATCACTTGGATTTCTTGTTCTGAAAATTGGCTATTCATAGCCTTTGACCATTTATCAGTGGGGAATGGTTTTGATTTTTTATACATTTCAACCAATTCTCTGTATTTCTTTTTTTTTTTAACTCTTACCTTCCATCTTAGAATCAATACTGTGTATTGGTTCCAAGGCAGAAGAATAGTAAGGGCTAGGCCAGTGATGAGGAACTTTTTGAGCTCGGTGTGTCAAAATTCACCAAAAAACCAAGCATAACTGGGGTGGTGTGTCACTTTGAGAAAAAAACCATAATTTCATGATATTTATAGTTTCAATAACACAAATGTATAATTGTAATATATAATTGTATTTAATAAACCAAAAACTTTATTTAACTTATTCAAATATTTAACTTACCTACTTAGTGACTTCTAACCTGCCTATTAGTGACTTTTTTGTTGCTGAATTTCATTGGCCAAATCTTCAAGTGAAGGTTGATATTTTGTACACTTCAAGCCCAAGCAAGTGATACTAACTCCATCTGTCAATCTGTTACTTTTGTTGGTTTTGATATTATTTAACACTGAGAACAAGGTCTCACAAAAGTATATAGAGGGAAAAATTTCGAGTAAAGCCATTGCTCTATTTTTCAGGGTGCTAAAAGTGTCTGGTAATTGGTTCCAGGTATTCCTCCATTGTACATGGCCGGAGCTCCGCCCAGTCTTCCAAAGGCCTGGCCCCACCATGCCCCTCCCCAGCTGACTGGTCCAGTGGTGCTACAAGGGTAGTGGCTGCTGCCCACCAGCCTGCCTACCTGCCTGCATGCTCCTTCCATGAGCACCTGCTCTTCCTCCCTGCCCCGACAGGAGCCCCACACACCCTGCATGCTGCCAGCCACTTGCTCCCCGCCCCCATGGCCAGCTAGTGGAGCAACCCTCCCTCTGGGCCAGACGGAGGCATGGCCAAGGCCATGACTGGGAGCACATGGCTCCTTGGGAGGTCCTGAGGTGTGCTGAGCCTGCATGCAGCCACGTGTCATTGAAAATGGCTACATGTGTCAGCACTGACATGTGTGTCATAGGAGCTAGGCAATGGGAGTTAAGTGACTTGCCTGGGATCACACAGCTGGGAAGCATCTGAAACCAGGACCTCCTGTCTCTAGGCCTGGCTCTCTCAATCCACTGAGCCACCCAGCTGCCTCCAGTTCTCTGTATTTCTTAGAAATAAACTTACTAGGTTTTTAGCAATAGTCTCTCTTGGTTTTCTTCCTACCTGTTTGACCTTTACTTCTTATACTCCTTTGTTAGATCATCATCCTGGCCATGCTCATGAACTGTGGGTGTCTCCCCAAGGTTCTATTCTGAGCCTTCTCTTTTCTTTCAATAACATCTCACTTGGTGATCTCATCAGCTCCCATTGCTTCAACCATCATCTTTCTGAAGATGGCTCCAAGATCTCTATATCCAACTCTCATCTCTCTTCTGACTTTCCATTTAATAGCATCAGTCATATTCTGAATATTTCAAACTATGTCCTGTAGGCATCTCAAAATCAATACATCCAAAATGGAACTTATTACCTTAAAAAAATTTTTTTTATCTTTTTAACTTTGATTTTCTATTAACAAGTACTTATTTTTTCTCTTCACGCCCCCTCATTAATAAAATGATAAAGGAACAAATATGCATAATCAAGAAAAACAAATTCTCATATGGGCCATCTCTGACAATGTATGTTTCACTGGGCATCTTGGGTCTATCACTGCTCTTTCAGGAAGTAGGTAGCAGGCTTAAGCCCTTTGGATTTATGGTTGGTCATGGCATTGATATGAGTTCCTATGAGTTCTTAAGTCTGTTTCAAAGTTATTGGTCTTTATAATATTGTTATTGTATAAGTTCTTCTCCTCGTGCTTCCCACTCCTCTCTGCTTCAGTTCATACAAATCTCCGATTTTTATTTGTGATCAACACAACAAATTCTATTACATTCCTATGCCACAATTAGTTCAGTCATTTCCAAACCGAGTATTCCAACATTTTCTAATTCTTGGCTGCAACAAAGGGAATAACTAGAAATATTTTTGCACATATGGGTCCTTTCCCTCTTTCTTTGATTTCTTTGGAAGTAGAGGTAAAGTTATGATATCAGAAGATCAAGGGATATAAACAGTTCATTGAGTTCGAGGGTATAATTCCAAATTGCTTTTCATAATGGACTGACCAATCTACAGCTCTACCAACATACCAACAGTGTATTAGTATGCCTGTTTTCTCACAGCCCCTCTAACATTTATCAATTTTGGGGGGTTTAAATTGCATTTATCTAACTGTTAGTTTAATGATAGGGTAGTAGTTGAGTAAATAAATCAAGTCTACCTAAAGTAGATGATAAGATGGCTTGATAGCTTAAGCAGGTGAAAACAATTAATCAATCTAAATAATTGGTTTTAGCTTCAATCATCAACCTTGAAACTGAGTGCAAAAAGGTCCTTAGCCTGTAACAATGCATCAGAACCATATTTATATGGGCTGAGGAAACTTAGTCACAGTCCATGGGTTGTTCATAAAATGCCAAGCAGCAAGTTGAGAACTAGTTATTCAAGAGAAGCTAAAATAAGCATAGAATTCTAACATCAACACTAGAGGAAAATTGCTTGGGGAGTAGAGAGGAGAGAAAAATCATCTTGGCCCAAGCCTTTCCCTGTCCCACACCCTATCCATTTTGTCTGGAGGATCACTTCAAGCTTCAAAGGGTCCAGAGGATTTTGAACTTCCCGTCTTCTCTCTGGCCTCTTTGTCCTACCTCCAGATCAACCGAGGCAGCCCAGGAGCCAAAGAGTAACTGGGGATAGATTTATGGTTCCTCAAGGAACTAAACAAAGCAATTACCCCCTCCAAAGGAGATTCTTGAGCACTCTACGAAGGGGAGAAAAGGACTTTCAGCCACCACATGCCATTTGTTAGTTATCCCTTTGCTGCATGCACTTTCTAGGCTTGAGCCCACTTTCCTCTGGCCTCTTGTATGCACTGATGGTAGAGTGAGAAATTTTGTACCAATTGTTCTCTGGAACCATCTTAGTAAATGCCACTTTTTTAACTAAATGGATTCTCAGCTGAAGATCTTGGGGGAGGCCCCGACGTGGAGGCTCATCAGAAGGCACAGTCCTAGCCCCTCAGGATCACCCCAAGAGCGCTGAGGTAATACCATATCCAAGTGACGTGGATTTGTTTTGTCAGGGGTGAGTGAGCAGGATGTGCCTTTCAGGGCATAGGCTCTATCAGAGATTTGGAGCATTTTATCCTACAGCTTGAGAAAGCTTGGACCTCTTCCTTTGAAAACTATCTCCTCATCTTCTGACCATATGCCAATACAGGATTGGCGCTTAGAACTCATTATCCTTTCCCCCCACTTTTCCCTTTTGTCATGGAGGGCATCACCATTCTCCCAGGGCACATCACTGTCATCCTTAAGTCTTGACTTTCACTCAGTCCACATAAGAAATCTGTTGTCAAATCTCCCTTTTTCTCCCAGAACACATCATCCTTAACTCTTCTTATTTTCTTAAACCTTTACTTCTGTCTTATAATCAGTACTAAGTATCTGTTCCAAGGCAGAAGAATGGGAAGGTCTAGGGCATGGAGGTGAAGTGACTTGTCCAAGGTCACACAGCTAGGCAGTATCTGAGGGCAAAGGTGAAGCCAGGACCTCTCATCTCCTGGCCCGGCTCTCTATCCACTGAGGCACCTCGCTGCCCCCTTGTCATCCTTAACTCTTGACCAGCACACACCACATAAACAATCTGTTGTCAGAGAGTAGTTCTTCCTCACACTATCTCGGTGTCAGTCCCTTGATCTCTACTCATGCACCCAACACTCCGATATAAACCTTTAGCACCCCTAAACTGAATGATTCCAATAGCCTTAAAGAAAACAACCACACAAAGTTGGGACATTAGTTCATTGCTGGTGGAGTTGTGAATTGATCCAACCATTCTGGAGGGCAATTTGAAACTATGCCCAAAGGGTGATAAAAGACTGTCTACCCTTTGATCCAGCCATAGCACTGCTGGGTTTGTACCCCAAAGAGATAATAAGGAAAAATACATGTACAAGAATATTCATAGCTGCGCTCTTTGTGGTGGCAAAAAATTGGAAAATGAGGGGATGCCCTTCAACTGGGGAATGGCTGAACAAATTGTGGTACATGTTGGTGATGGAATACTCTTGTGCTAAAAGGAAGAATAAGGTGGAGGAATTCCATGGAGACTGGAACAACCTCCCGGAAGTGATGCAGAACGAAAGGAGCAGAACCAGGAAAACATTGTACACAGAGAGACTGATACTGTGGCACAATCGAATGTAATGGACATCTCCATTAGTGGGAATGCAGTGATCCTGAACAACTTGGAGGGATCTATGAGAAAAACCACTATCCATGTTCAGAGGAGAAACACTGTGGGAGTAGAAACGCAGAAGAAAAACAACTGCTTGATCACACGGTTCCATGAGGATATGACTGGGGATGTAGACGCTAAATGAACATCCTAATGCAAACATCAACAACATTGAAATAAGTTCTGATCAAGGACACATGTAATACCCAGTGGCATTGAGTGCTGGCTATGGAAAGGGTGGGTGGAGGGGAGGGAGGGAAATAATGTGATTACTGAAACCAAGGAATAATGTTCTAAATTGACTAAATAAACTTACTCAAATGGAAAAAAAACCCAAAAATAAAAATCAACCACAAACCCTCACCTTCCATCTTAGAATCAATACTGTGTATCGGTTCCAAGGCAGAAGAGTGGTCAGGACTAGGCGATGGGGGTCAAATGACTTGTCCAGGGTCACACAGCTGGGAAGTGTCTGAGGCCAGATTAAAGCAGGTCCTCCCCACGCTGGGCCTGATGCTCCATCTAGTGGGCCCCTTCACTGCCCTTGAGGTAAATGCTTATTGATGGACTGACATGGGACTGGGAGTCTGTGGGCTCCGGGTGAGAAATTCCTTCTATTCCTGAAGTGTGGGGCTGGCTCTTTGCAACAGACAGTCTTAGAGAGACAACTGATGCTCTGCCTGGGACCCAGGAAAATCGGGAGCTTGCCCAGGGCCACAGATCCTTCCAGGCTCCTAGGCCACTTCTATCCACCCTTCCACCCTGCCTCCTCCCTTTGGAAACGGCAGAGGCTGCCAGCTCATTTTTTCAATTGATCAGCCTCTCCCCCTGCCTCCTCACCCTCCTCACTCCTCTCTGCCAAATGCATTTGGCATCCGATCCAAGTCTTTTTAAAACAATCTGGGGAAAGCTTGGCTGCAGAGAAGAGATGGGAGAACCGGTCTCCTTCCCTTCCTTGCAGAGGTGCTGGTGAGGGGGTGGGGCCGAGGATCCGCCTTGGGAAGATTTCAAGAACTGTCAAGACTTGGCTGACAGGGTGCTTTCTTGTGCTGAACGGCCTCCTCCTCTCTTTTGCTCCACTTTGCCGCGAGGGAAGGCACAGGGGAAGGATGCACGAATTTAGGGTTTAGGGCGAGGGTGGCGGCCAAAGGAAAGGCGTCACGAAAGCTAAAAATAAAAGAATTGGAGGCCTTGTTTAGGACCCCCTTCAATCACCCTTAAAAAAGGAATCTAGAGGCCTCTACAGCTTCAAGTAGCTCACCATACTTTCTAAGGCCTAAAGTCCTCCAGAAATAAAAGTTCTTTTTATTTCCAGTAGATGAGAGGGAGACAGTGTGGCCCAGTGCGCAGCGCAGGACGCAGAACCCAAAGACCTGGCTTTCACTTATACCTCTGGCAGTTCCTCGCTGCATTATTCTAACTTAACTACCCTTAACATCAGCTTCCACAACGAGGATGATGAAACCTCTCACAGAAGTGTGGTCAGGCTCAAAGGAGGTCATCATGGATCTTTTAAAGCTAAAAAATGAATTAAATCAGCTGAAAACTGGCAGAGATGGACAGAGAAAGAGAGCGAGTCAGCGGGCCAGCCAGGTGCCCGGCGTTTGTGCTCTTCCTGGCCCGGGTTGTTGTGGGATGTTTCTGCTGGGCCACATACAACTAGCTGGGGGTTAACAGCAGAGACAGACACCTTGGGGGAGCCGCTGCTGGGCTGTGCCAAGAGCCCTGGAGAGAAGCCGCGTCCGTGCTGTTTCCTATTATCGTGTGGAATTCTCCGTGTCCTTTGCAGAACTATTTTAAGGAGACCTGGGCTTGGACGTGCTGAGCGGCCCTGGACCGTGTCCTCTCAATCTCTAGCTAATGAGTGGCCGCATTCTTTCATGATGTTTTCCTCTTCGGTTTGGCTCCACTTGGCTTTCTGGGTCTTGTTTGGCTCAGCTTGACTCTAGAGGAGCTGACGGTCCAGGAAAGCAC
The DNA here is from genome assembly GCF_027887165.1 of Monodelphis domestica. Classification (NCBI taxonomy): domain Eukaryota; kingdom Metazoa; phylum Chordata; class Mammalia; order Didelphimorphia; family Didelphidae; genus Monodelphis; species Monodelphis domestica. Next base: position 29,175,638 of record NC_077228.1, on the reverse strand, counting down.
GGCGGTCTCACTTATGAAGCTCTGCAGCCCGGTCTGTGCTGGGGAAAAGGGCTACGTTGCAGGGACTGCCGTGGGCATGACCTGAATGGGGACTGCTGGGGTGCTGCCAGCCTCGACTCCCCGTCATGCCATCCAAAGGTCTTGGATTCAAAACGTCTTCTAGGCTTTGGCACTGGGTGCTCGGAGACTCCTCAGCTTCAAAGTTCTTTGTCCCAAGCTCTTCCCCCCCAGGGCTGGCATCTCCTGCTCCAGGGCCCCCCTCGGGCTGCTCTAGTCTTGTCTGATCTCCCCATGAGATGCCACATGATCCTGTCCGTGCACAGAGGGGGAAGCCCAGCGACTGGCCCAGAGTCACACAGCGAGAGCAGCCTCCAGACACCCCTCTGAAGGGCTCCTGGGGGGGGGCACTTCCAGGCTCCTCAGCTCTCGCCTTAGACTCAGAAGTCGGTCGCAGAAGCCCCCCAAGTTCGAGGACGCAGATGTGGGGATCCTTCTGTTCAGGGTCTCTTTCTTTTGATACAAAGCAAAATCTCCAAGCAAGGGGAGCGAGGGAGGGAGAGAGGCCGAGCCTTTTTCCTAATGGTGGGGAGGAGCACAAGGGAACAGAGCAGGGAGCCGGAGCACAAAAAGCAGGAAAGCCCCTTCTCTCAGCGCAGGGGATTCTGGGCCCAGGAAGGGCCTGTCCCTCCAGCACTCATTGAAAGCCGAGCTAAGCAGCACAGACTTTCTGTGGAACGTGAGGGCGAGACGCGCTCTGAGAACAGCGAGCAGAGGGGCTGCGACAAAGCCCAGAACAGGGCCGAACCTTCTCCCTTATTTTCACCAAACAGGCCCAGAGCAAGAGTAGGAGCGACCCAAGGCCACCCAGGAAGGTGGGGGGGCCGGGCTGGGCCCCAGATCCCGGGGCCTGCTTTCCAGCAATGCGGCTCCTGTCCCCTCTACACTGCAGGAGGCTCAGCATCCAGGGCCCAGGCAGAAGTCAGGCTCACAAGGCGGATGGGCAGGGCGTCGGGTGGGAAACTGATCTCTTCCTCATCGTCCCCATCTTTCCTCTCCATGGCGGGCCGCCGCTTCCTGAGCCTGCTGGCCCTCCGAGCCCATCGCTCCTGGCTTTGTGCTTCTGTAAACTCCTCTTCCTCCATGGCCTCCCCTGCAGACCAGAGAAGGAGAGCCTTCGGCGGAGCGCGCTCAGAGATGCGTCTGAAGAGCTCCAGAACTGCAGCCACACCAACAACACCCATTTCTCTAGCTCAGCCTTGACGGCTGGGCAGGATGGGCGAGGACTGGCCTGGCTATTTTACAGAAGGGGAGACTGAGGCTTGGGAAGGGCGAGGAACGTCAAGAGGCTCACGGGGCAAATCAGGGTGAAGCCAGGCCCAGCCCCAGACTTCATGGCCAGTGTTTTCTCTGAGGACGGCGAGCCATTTGGAGCCTTGGGGGTTTCCTTAGCTCATGATCCTGGATGCAGAGGGTCTAGCCCAGAGAGGGAGCTCCCAAAGCAGGGAAGAACAGCGGGCCCATTTGTGTGGATGACCAGGCTGGCTGCTTTGGGGCCATTTTACAGATATTGGTCAGGACACCCCATCCAAAACAGGAACCAGCCTAGGAGCCAGGAAAAGCAGGAGGAAGAGCACCAAGTACCGAGGCACAAGAGAGACAAATACCAGCAAAAGGAAAGCCAATCCCTGCCTCCAAGGAGCTTACATTTGGGGGAAGGGGAGCAGAGAAGAAACGCACAAGAGGGAAGCCCAAAGCTGGGAAAGGGCAGGGAGGAGAGTGGAAAGGAAGGTTCCTAGGAGGAGGCAGGGCACAGCATCATGGTGAAATCCAGACTCAGATGCAGAGCCCAGAGGGGAGTAAAGGTTGGAGCCTTCCCAAAATGGAGGTCCAACATGGAACTCCCTGCTGGGAGAGGAGGGCTGGCATGGCTAAGGGACCCTGTTCTAGTACTAGCCTTGTTACTGTTTTTCTGTGTGCTCCTAGACAGGTAATCTAAGGATTCGTGTTCCTCAGTTTCCTCGCCTGTTAGATCAAAGTAGTTGAACTAGGTGGCTTCTACGCACACTCCCACTCCAGACATTGTGTTGTTATCTGTTCTCAAGTCCCTCCCAGCTCCAGCATTCTCTCTTCTCTACTTTTGGACTTCCTGGCTCTGACAAAATCTAATTCTGGTTTTTTCTAGCTCTGACAATGTGTATGCTCAGGTTCCTCCCAGCTCCTGACACTACATGCTTTAAGGTCTCTAGCTCCTAGCACTGTACCACAAACAAAGTAGGGCTTAATAAATGCTTGGTGATTGATTTTGGTCTTTTGTTCCTATGTTCATAGAAGGTCAGCTACAGAAGAGATCTTGGAATACATGGTGGCTTATTCATTATTTGGGACAAAGTTAAACAAATTGGTTGATTGCAAATGCTATAACTCTTGACTTCTTAGAAAATTTAACATGCAATATGTCCTTCTTTTTGGTCAGTCACTTATTTTTACATGATTTGGCACTGAGTTCACGAGATTTTGACACATTCTCTAAAGTTCTTCACCATGAAACATACTTTTATTATATTGGATATTAAGTAAACCTTTGACAATAGTTCATTTTTTAAAGTCCAGCCTTAATTAGAGTTCATGGATTTTCACTGAGGCTTAAAATCAGGTAAGTTTCAAGGTTATTAAACCATATATATCTTTAAGCAATGACATGGTTAGAGCTGTAGACCTGGAGTCAAGAAAATCTGAATTCAAATCTGGCCTTAGATACTTACTAGTGTATCATTTAACCTGCTTGCCTTAGTTTTCTTATTTGTAAAATGAAGGTAATAATAGCAAGCACCTACTTCTCAGGGTCGTTACAAGGATCATATGGGATAATGCCGGTAAATATTACTTGGTCACAGAACCCAGCATACAGTAGGTGCTATATAAATGTTAGACACTATTGCATTATCTCTTGAATATATATCTTAACCTTTCATTATATATGTGGGGGGGGCATGATGCAAGATGGTGTGGAAGTATCCTATTTCCATTTGGAAATTCCTGAATTCTGGAATGATTTTGCATTTCAGTATATCAATATATTTCTCAGAGTTTATAATTTGTTCAATAAATGGCCTACAGGAAAATTTTTAAATATTTTTTGGGGTTGATGTTTTACAATCTAATCATCTTGGCCTACTTGATTATTTGATGACAATGACTTGGATAGAGCCTCTGTAGTATCTAGCCCATGGCAGGAGTTTTCCTCATAATAATAATGAGAAGCTTAAACATTTTAAAACTCTTTTCCAGCTTCAATGGGACGCCTATCCAGTACGGCAAGAGAATCGGTGCCAACCTCTCTGGCTGCCAGATCTCTCCGAAGGTCACTGCTTGTGTAAGAGTGGGGACAAAATTGCCTCATCCCATTCAATCTTCATACATTTTTCAGGAGAAGACACTATTCAATCAGCCAGAAACTTTAGATGAAATGTGAAAAGTCCTGGAAAGCCACTGGATGAATTACAGGGATGTTGCCCAGACAGGCCCTTCTGATTGGGCAAAGGATGTAGTCACAACCTGAGCAACTTGGATTAAACAAAGGGCTATCTCAGGACCTCAGAACCGGACTGTGAACAGCTGAGCCAGAAAGATCTGGCCTGGGGCAGACAAGAGAAAGAGAAAGTAGCCTGACGTGTGGCAGAGAAAGATGGCAGGGAGATGGAGGAGGCCCATCAGTCCTGCCTCCCTCACAGCAACTTGGGGCAGAAGATTTACACTTATGCCACGGATGGTAGCCGCCTCCTCAAAGCCTGAGGGAAGTTCTAAGAACAGATCTGCTCTTTCCTCAACTTCCCTTTTTCCCGTCTATTAAACAGAAAAGGTGGTATGTGCTGCTGCTTCTTTAGCCAAACGTTTCTGAAAACCTGAAGAGTGCCTTAACCTCAGAGGCCATCAGGAGTTAGCAAGAGATAAACATAAATATAAATTCAGACAGAGCAGATCTCTGCCCTCCTGGGGGCTCAGAGTGATTGTGTTGGTATTTTTATTTAATATAAGCTCTCTAAAGCAGCAAAGAGGGAACCACATGGACCTGAGGGGCATTAAGATGCCCTCTGGGCTTAAAATGAGCTGATTATTTTAACAGGATGTTCCCATTGTTTCCTGAGAATTAATGGCTGTTTTACAGCAATTGTTTGCCAGCTCTTATTTAAGCTGTTTTTTTAATTTTCAGCAGCACTTTCTTTCGTGCTTTGGTACAGACCAATCTTATTTCAACGTGGGCTTGGATGATCCTTAAAACAGTTGATATATAAATGATATCCCTCCACCAACTGCCTGTATGATCTCTCTAAGTGCCAGTGAAAGATGCTCTGAGGGGCTACAACTTTTGCACGTTTCCTTGGAGTGATGCCCACTCTTAAAAAACCCCGAATTAAAAACCCAGCAGCGGAACATGTGCATGACATAAAAAAGGACTCAAGTGATAGACAGACAACTAACCGAAGGCAACCGAAGGAACGAGCTCAGTTCAGTTTTATCTCTTCCAAGTCAGATGTTACGAGACAATCCAGTGTCAGTAGCATGTGGACATGTCAGGACACTCACAAAACAAAACTGTATCAGAGTCAGGGTAGGTCTGAATGAATTCATGCACCACTAAGAATCAAGAGGTCAGAACTGGGGTGTCCCCGAGGATCTAGAGCAGAGGATGCCAGGACTGGGGGGACCCCTGGGACAGGGGTGACGGAGTTCCGTGGGAACCACAGCATTAGGCTTCTACACTGGGAGAGACGGGCCTAAGAACCCTCTCTTGGTCCCACTCCACAAGCAGGCATTCTGGCTCCCTGGCAGACTTCTGTGGAAGAGTAGCTAAAGAGTAGCCTCTTAAGGCTGCCTATTCTCCTGTTGCTCAACTCATTCTTAGAACCATTTTCTTTTTGGCTCTCCCCTCCCCTCCCAGCCTCACCTCCTCAGCTTCCTGTCCTCCCCTCTCTGGACAAGCCAAACAGGCCCCCTCCTTTCTCCATGTAAAAGACTTTTGCCTATTGGAGGGCAGCTGCCCTATTCTCACTGAGCCTTCGCTTCCCTCTAGCTGATGTGTCGCTGTTCTTCCGGTCAGGGCCCAGAACTGAACTGGATGCTCCAAATCCAGACTGAGTAGGGCAGAGGGCAGAGGGCAGCGGGCAGCGGGAAGGCTGCACTTCAGGCTGGCTATGCCTCTCTTAGCACAGTCCAATACTTGATGGGCTTGTTTGGCTCTGGGCACAGGGGAGAGCATGTAAGACCCAGAATGGAGCATTCAGGGCTGAGAGGGACGTTGGAGAGGTGGAGAACGGATGGACGTGTGTAAAGATGATTTTAGCTTTGTGACTTGAAATCTAAATAATTGGTCGCCAGGAAAAATTCCCAAATAATAAAATACCCAAGTCAGCTGGGAATTATGGTGATTTTAATTAATATAGAGAGAAGGAATTAAGGAAAGGAGAGAGAAAGACAGACAGACAGAGAGAGAGAGAGAGACAGAGAGAGAGACAGAGAGATAGAGAGAGAGAGAGAGAGAGAGAGAGAGAGAGAGAGAGAGAGAGAGAGAGAGAGAGAGAGAGAGTTAATTTAAAATGCTCTGGCTCAGGCTGAGCCAGGTAGTAGGTAAAGGCCTTGGCTAAAGTGGCCTCCCTGAGCCTAAGGTAAAGGGAGTCAGTCTTATCACTCACCACGAGACTATCTCCAAGGAAGCTATCTAAGGGGGATCCTCCAGGCTGAGCTCCAGTCCTCACTGAACTGAACTCCGAATCCAATTGCACTCTGAACTGAATTACCTCAACTGACTTTTTTAGCCTCCTTTTATTTTTTTTAATCTTTTTTTTTAAATATTTTATTTGATCATTTCCAAGCATTATTCGTTAAAGACATAGATCATTTTCTTTTCCTCCCCCCCCACCCCCCATAGCCGACGCGTAAGTCCACTGGGCATTAGATGTTTTCTTGATTTGAACCCATTGCTTTGTTGATAGTATTTGCATTAGAGTGTTCATTTAGAGTCTATCCTCTGTCATGTCCCCTCAACCTCTGTATTCAGGCAGTTGCTTTTTCTCGGTGTTTCCACTCCCATAGTTTATCCTTTGCTTATGAATGGTGTTTTTTTCTCCTGGATCCCTGCAAGTTGTTCAGGGACATTACACCGCCACTAATGGAGAAGTCCATTACGTTCGATTATACCACAGTGTATTAGTCTCTGTGTACAATGTTCTCCTGGTTCTGCTCCTCTCGCTCTGCATCACTTCCTGGAGGTTGTTCCAGTCTCCATGGAACTTCTCCACTTTATTATTCCTTTTAGCACAATAGTACTCCATCACCAACATATACCACAGTTTGTTCAGCCATTCCCCAATTGATGGGCATTTAGCCTCCTTTTAAAGAAATTTTCTCTTATGTCACCTCCCCTAAATTTTCCCGTCTACCAATCACAGTAGATGTTTTCTCCAGGACTGCCTATTCTTTAGTTCTCACCTTCTTTGATTAGATTTTCTCCAGGACTATCCATTCTTTAGTTCTCACCTTCTCTGGTTAGATTATATCTCCTGAGGTACTTCATACTTCTTTGTTAAGCTCACCTTTTGTGAGTTACTTGACCTTTTTGTGATTAATTTAACCTTTATAGGTACTTAAGATCCTTTTGTATTAGATCTAAAAATAGACTTAGCTTAAGTTTTAGCTTCACTATAAGGTATGAGTTAAGTACCTTCATTCTTCAATCAGGAGTTTACAACTTTATCTTCCCCTAAAGTACGTCTAATTAGGGTGGAGTAATTTCCAAGTTCACAAGTGCAAAGTGAGTGAGAGAGGCTGAGCCTCAACCAGGGCTGGCTTCATCCCCCATCTGAGCCATTATCACAGGTCAAAGGGCCTTCAATCTGAGTGTTCCAGCCTGTTTTTGCTCATGAGTCAGTCCATGTTCCTGGGCAGGCTCCCTGGCCACACACTGCCCAGCTCCTACTTACTGTGACCCACTGAGAAGGCGATGCCCCTGCCCATGCTTGAAGAGCTGCCAGAAGGCCCTCCCTGGAGGAGGACACAGCTGGGAGTCAGTAGGACCAGGGGAGCATGGGGACCCCATTTCACCTCCAGGCCTTTCTCAGGCTCCTCCGGGATAAGGAGGGGTGAGGGGTCCAAGGCTGGGCTGGGTGACGCCACAGATCTTCAAGAGGGAAGGAAACAAGGGCTTTCATGGGAAGCTTTTACCACCTGTCCCACTCTGGTTCTTAACACACCTCTGCCTCCTTGTGGGGAGAGGAGGGGGCAGAGAGGGGATGTGCCTGGAGTGCAGAAGGAGGCGCTGTTCACAGAATCATCTCCCTCTTCTCCTGGGCCCGGAGGGTTATCCCTGATTCAGATAAAGGCACAGGACATCTGCAAGCCCCCTCCCCCCACCCCATCAGGGAGCCCCGGCCTCAGGGGATCTTAATCTTGACATTGGGCCGAAGATACTATTTAATAAGAACGATTGTAAAACCTTGCCTTTAGGTTCAAAAAAATCAACTTGGTAAAAGGGAAAGGAAGGTTCAATGAAAACCTTGCCTGCCTCCAAGCTAAAAACAAGTTAGTAGTCTGCCCTGCTGGCCATAAAGGCTCCTAACTAGCTTTTAGTATTCAGTCCTTTCAGGGTGGCCAAGCACTTCACTGGTGTGAACTTCGAGCCAGGTGCTATTATCACCCCTATTTTATAGATGGGGAAACTGAGGCAGACGAGAGGTTAAGTGACCTGCCCACAGTCACACAGCCAGTAAGTGTCTGAAGCAGCATTTGAATTCCGGTGCCCAGACTCCAGCACTAGCCACCTCTGAGTCCCCAGCTGCCTTCTTAAGAGAGCTCCAGCATCCAGGAGGAGTGAGGTGGTGGCGCCATTGCTCGCCAACCTGGGCAGCTGGTATCAGGAGAGGCAGGACAGTGAGAAGCAGGAGACGGCCAGAGGAGAGGGACCCGAACCAGGGCCAGTCACTGACGGCTCTGTCCAGAGCCTGGACAAGCAGACCTTAGATGGGACCCGACAGCTGCCTGGCCCCGAGAGAGCCCGACTTCTGCAGCTTCTCTAAAGAGGGCAGAAATTAGAGCAAGGAACACAGCTGGCAGATTGTTTCAGACCGGAGCTCCAAAGAGCCCCCAAATAGAAGGGACTACCTGGGCATGCAGACTCTTATCCAGGGAGATCTCCCAGGAGAGGGTGGTGGTCAAGAGTGGAGGCCCTACAGTCCGTGGTTTTGTGATGCTGCACCGAAGCCCTGGGACAGCAGGCTGCCTCTCCTCTTCCTTCCCCCCTTGACTCGAGTGGGCATCTCTCCAGCCCCGATTGGCTTCCTGGCTAGAAGCCCATCGCTCCTCAGACAATTGTCACTGCTCAGCCCCTCGAGCCAGACTGCAAGGACGCCCCAGTTTTCATCCAGCAAAAAAGAAAAATTTCCAAGCAAGAAATATGAGGTGACTGGGCAGAGAAACATCATGTGTTGGGCAGGATGGTGCTCGAGATCTGCCTTGGCACTCAATATGGGAGGGTGCCCGTGTTGGGATTCAGCGTTGGAAGGAGCTTCCTAGACCATTCTGTCCCACCTACACTGGCTGGAAGCCTCCAATATAACATGCTCAACAAGTGGCCAGCCTGCCTCTCCTGGAAGACCTCCAGAAACAGGGAACTCACTACCTACTTCCACCACCTCTCTTCTGTGTTGTCTCTCCCATTCAGTCATGAGCAACTTGAGGAACCCCCTCCCAAATGAGATAAAAATGTTTGTGAAGCCCCACAGAGCTGCGGCCTCAGCAGTCCTAACCCCCACACCTTCTCTACACTTTCTTGCCCTGCTCTGAGCCACACTTCCTCCGCCTCTGTGAAGAGAGAATTAGACTCTCTTAGTTTATTTTTAAATGTAATCAATCAGCAACCCTTAATTAAATCAAATCAAGAATCTGAAGCCCCCCTACTTAGCACTTGGTAAGTTACTGGGTAAGAGAGCTCACAAGTCACTTACTAGCTCACACCCCAAGGCCACAAACACCGCCCCCCACGGGCAGGGCTAGGCAAATTAGGAGGCTGTGATTGGTTCCTGTGAAATGGAAAAAAGGACTATAAAAGGTGAGACAAGATTCACTTGGTTCTTCAGGGAGAATGCTCTCTCTCTGTTGGTGCTTCGGTGTGCTTTACCAGTGAGCTCTGATGAGATTCTTGGCAGTCTTTTTGGGGTTTCTTCTGGCTTTTCGGGAAGATTTTGGCTTCCTAATTAGGGCTTTGGATTCGGGTGAGACTCGCTTTCAGATCTGCATTCGTGGTCTAGGATTGGGGTATTTATAGCTAAGCTATCGTTCTACCTCACTCCTATATTTCATATCTCTACCCACTTGTAAATAAAGCTGCTAACAGTCATTTTGACTTAAGGGCTCATATTTTATAATTGGCAACCACAATGATTTTTCAAACTCATAAATATTTTGTCAAACCAACTTTTTACCCTTACACCCCCAAATTGTTTTCCTAGCACAGAGATCAGGCAGGGGACTAATCAGCTCCAAACCCTTCAGTAGCTCCCTCCGGCCCTGCCCCAACCAACCTCTATCCAGGTTCATCAAATTCATCTTATTTACCACGTTTTCTTGAATTTTCTCATGGACTCTCCCCCAGATTCAAGCTATCCCTAAATTCCATGAGCTCAAATCCATCTTTCCTTCATGGCCCAAATCTAGTCACATCTCTAACATTTATTCTGAGCCATCTCCAGACAATGCTGCCTGCTGGGTCTCCTGGTTCTGGCTTAAACTGGTCTCCAGCCTACTTACTGGCCATTCTGTTTGACTCCTCACTTGCAAGCTGCCTCTGTGTCCTTATATAATGTATATCCCTAGTGTTGAGCACACTGCCTGGTCCATAGTAAACACTTAAATGTTCGTTCTGTCTGTCTGTCTGCCTCTCTCATATGTATCTCTCTATCTATCCATCCATCCTTCTATTATGTCTCTGACATCTCTCCATCTATTGCTATCATCCATCCATCCATCCATCCATCCATCCATCCATCCATCCATCCCTCTTTTTATCTCATCCATCCCACCATCTATCTATCAGCTGTGTGACCCCAGGCAAGTTGCTTAACCTCTCTATGGCTCAGTTTCCTGAAGAGGTTGGACTCCAAGGTCCCTTCTAGCTCTCAGTCTAGAATCCTTTGATTGTGTCATCCTCCATGAAGTCTTCCAGGGTCCCCTCCATACCCTGTCACTACAAGAGACAGAATCTCAGAGTTGAAAGGATCCTCACCAACCGTACCCCTGCACACAGATCCCCACTATGGCCTATCAGACTAGTCACCCAGCTTGTCCCTGAGGATCTCCAACAAGGGGCACCTGGGATCTCCCGAGGCTACCCAACCATTCAACTCAAACCATTCTCATTGCTTTTCCTTCTATCAGGCCTGAATCAAGCCCTTTGCAAACTTGGGCATTCATCCTCTTGCTGCCTAGAGAGCCAAACCACCAAAACTCTCCACCCTTCTCCACCAGAGAGCCCCCCAGACACCTGAAGACAGCTTTCTGGTTCTCTCAGAACTTCTCCAGGTTCCACACATCCAACTCACTCACATGCCTCCCCATACATCAACCCCAGAACTAGGCACAATCCTGTAGATGAGCCCTGACCAAGGGGTGGCCCAGTGGAACACTGTACACAATGGTGGCACATACTGGGTCCTGAATACATGCTTGTTGATCAAACTTCCACAACACCATTTGTTTTCTTGGCTTCCTAATCACATACTGCCTCATGTTCAAAGCAAACTGCTACCTGATCACCCTTTACCCACAAGGGATCCATAAAATGAATTATTTCCTGTTGGTTAGATGTTTCAGTAGTATCTGACTTTTTCTGATTCCTTTTAGGGTTTTCTTGGCGAAGATACTGGAGTGGCTCTTCTTTCCTCTTCCGGCTCATTTGACAGTTGAGGGAACTGAGGCAAATAGGGTTAAGTCACTTGTCTGAGGTCACATAGCTAGAATGTAGCTGAGCTGGATTTGATCTAAGGTCTTCCTGACATGGGATCAAAGCCTTTATTCGCTGTACTACCTAGCTGTTCCATGAATTCTTTAAATGAATAAACAAATGGAAAACACATTGATTAAGCTTTTTACTACTATAGGCCTTGAATTGTTCTAAGTTCTGGTGATATGACCAGAAGCAAGTAAGAGGGTTCCTGCCTTCAAGGAGCTTGCATTCTAATGGAGGAAGAAAAGAAATAAAACAAGAAGTGTATCTGTGTGGGGAGAGGCAGGGTTTGGCTCTGGAGAAGCATGGAGGCCTATTCCTAGGTAAAGTGGGTAAAAGCTCCCCTATCAGAGCCCAAGCCCATGACCTGAGGGTCTGAGTAGCAGTAGTGAATGCCCTGGTTCGGAGCTGGCTGAAAAAGATCATGCTTCTCCTGTTCTGGCTTTGTGACCCAAGCATCAGGCTTTCTTTCCATCGATTCCTCTGGGATTTCACCTTCTTAGATTCACCTTGGTTGGAGTCTTGGATTCAAAGTCTACCATTCAGCATCTTTCCCTCTCAGTTTTGTGTTTTTGGCAAATTTACTAAGCATACCAGCTGTGTGTTTCAGTCAGTCATTGATAAAAGTGTTAACCAGCACATACTCCTTTTTACCCTCCACTAGTGACCTCCATTCAAGCTTCATGGCTTCCCATTGCCTCGAGGATGAGACAGAAACTTCCCTTCATGATCAGGTTCCATTTTATATGACACCCTCTCATGCTTGCCTTCCCTTCTAGCCAAGCTGGCTTCCTCTGTGTTCCCTGGACACCACATTTCAGCTCCCAGTTCCCCCATTTCTGTCTCCTGAAATCCTGAGCTCACTAGGCTACCTCCTATAGATGTTTTTCTAGCTCCTTTCCTTATTAATGCTCCTCCCAAAATTGCCAATTTTAAAATTATATCTCTGTGTTCATGTTGTCTCCTCCACACATGACTGTGACTCCTTGAAGACAGAGATTGTTTCATATTTCTCTCTGAATCAATCTCCAGTGTCCATCACAGAGCCTGGCACATGGGAGATAGAAAATGAATGAATTTTATTGAATTGAACTGAATGTTAACAATGAACCATGAACAACTCTTTGTGTCTGATCATTCAATCAGCTCTGGATCTTCTTCAGTGCACTATCTTTTCTTCCTTGCCTCTCCATCTTGTCCATTGTCAGTCATCCTGACTTTCGTCCTGCCTCTGGACTTTTATGACTATGGAAGAGAGAGTGAAACTCATGACTCTGTGCAACTCTGCCTCCCTTCAATCCAATTCACGTGAGCAAGGCAATACATCATGTCATGAAGTCATAGGTCCTCTTCAAAAACAAGGGATGAACAACAAAAAGACTGATATGGAGTGAGTACTGAAAAGAAAAATCCCCATTATTTCCATGGGAAGCTTGGAGACAATAATGGAACTTGGCAAATTCCAGAAGGCAATTCAGCCCACTCAATTCTCTCTTTTCAATTCTGGATCTGGCTCATTATCTATTGCTTTGTCTGTCCAAGGCATACAGGTGGATAAGCTCAGCAGTGTATCCATACAGATCATGTTGAAATCTTTGTCATGGTTATTCTTCATCCATCTGGTCTTTCCTGTGTGCATGGTCAGGTCAAATTCATTTGAGGGATTAGAGAACTCTTTCAGGAGGTTCTAAAATATTCTGACACTTGATGAAAGCATTACAATGTTACCTATCCATAGGAACATGTGGGAGACTGCAATAAATTCTCAACATGGATTGTACATTGGACCTTTTCCATAACTATGGTAAACACCTTTGGTGAGCCTGCATACATTCCCCTATTTTGTGCCTCTTCTGATATTTATTATTGTTATTATTTATTTCTGGGGTTTTTTTGGTCTTCCAAGGACTCTTGAATGACCTTCATACATGGATGGGAAATACCCTGTTGTAAAACAGCCTATAAAGAGGTTTATTCCAACAAATCAAATGCTTTCTCCTGATAATTAAATGATAGGCATCTTTAAATCTTAAATTCCCTACATCTTTCTATTAATTGTGAGATGGTAGAGATGTGATACATTGTTTGATACGACAGGTGAAGGACTGCTTGTTCTCTATTGATGCCCTCATTTTATAGATAAGGAACAAGAGAGGAGGAAAGATAGAAGGAAGGAAGGGAGGAAGGAAGGAAGGAAGGAAGGAAGAAAGAAAGGAAGGAAGGAGGGAGGGAGGGAGGGAGGAAGGAAGGAAGGAAGGAAGGAAGGAAGGAAGGAAGGAAGGAAGGAAGGAAGGAAGGAAGGAAGGAAGGAAGGAAGGAAGGAAGGAAGGAAGGAAGGAAGGAAGGAAGGAAGGAAGGAAGGAAGGAAGGAAGGAAGGGAAGGAGGTGAAGAAAGAAGTCAGTGGTATGCAGGAAGCAGGAGATCAAGTTAGATAAAAAAAGCAATCTGCATTTCTCAGGTGTGACCTCCCATGTCCATGTATGCAGGACTGGCCTCTAGCCTCTGGACCTTCCTACTGTCAGCAATAACTCTTCTGAACTTTGCAGATAACAGCTATGAAGATAATAGAGGAAGTAGCTTGGGCCCAGAGAAGTAACTTCCCACATAGCTTTTGGGTTGTGTTGTGTCAGGCTTTCTGGTGCCCAGTGTAAAGAGAACAACTACTTTTTTGCAGCATAATTTTTTATATTGCAATCCCAACCATGTAGAACCCTGAGCTCCTATGCCTTCTCACTGCTCCCCTAACCTATTTTCCATTTAGTGGGCTCACTCTCTACTATCCCTTGTTCCCTGATAAGCCTTCAGAAAGGCCTGGAATGTCCAAGGAAGGAGGAGGAGGTTGATGGAACTGATGTTTTAGAGAAGGCAGGTTTTTTCCAAGACTTCTTCAGTTTTCTCTGATTCCAGAGATAGTAAGCATTTTGAGTATTTCAGGGAAGTCCTTTGTGAGAACAGCCTTCGCACCCTTCACAGGAAAATCAGATTCTTTCCATTTGGGTCATGGCTTGAGTTTTGGGGGAATTTTTTTGGACACAAGACAGCCACGGTCCTACCATCCCCATCCCCAGGTCAGCTTCTCCCATGGAATCCCAGAAACTTGGAGCTAGGAGGGATTTCTGCAGTATCTAGTCCAATCCATTCTTGAGCAGAAATCTCCTCTATGTCTTCTAGATCATCCAGCCCTTGCCTAAAGTCTCTGGGCTTCCCATCAAGGCAGCTCAGTCCACTATCAAACAGCTCTCTCAGTTAGAAAGTTCTCCCTGACATTCTGCCTGTGCTTTCCTGTTGGCCTCTCTCCCCTCACTGCTCCTGCTTCCCCCTGTGGGGCTCATTCCCTGTCCACTAATAGCCCATCCTTCAGGAGCTTTAAGGGGACTACCTTATCTGTCCAGTACTCTTCCCCCACCCCACCCTCTTCTTCTCTTCTCCAGACTCAGCTCTTAGTAGCTCCTTCTCTTTTCCAAAATCACATCCCTTTGATAAAGGACAGACTCCCCAGATATGTATGTATGTATGTATGTATGTATGTATGTATATATACATACACACATAAATACACACGTGTGTGTGTATGTAATGTTTAAGGCAAGGTTAGCACTGGGAGTAGGGTGAGGGAAGTACAAAATACTCTGGGAAAATGGGCTCCTCAGAGGAGTTTCTAGAATGATTCAAGCCACACAGGCTAGTCTATGGGAGTAAGTGGACAGTCTCCTAAGGGGACTACTTTGAAAGGAACAACAGCTATTTGGAGGGATAAGGAAGAGGATTAGGCTTAATTCTGAGGAGACTTGGGATCTACCACTAGCTTACTTTGGCTAAGTTATTTCTCCTCTAGATCTTCTCTAAGGTTGCCCCAGCTCAGAGTCAGAGTACAGCAGGGCACCCAAACCCAGAGGGGATACGTTCCAAGACCAGCAAACACCTGCTGATCCCTTATAGATGTGCACTTTCTCTCTCTCTCCCTCTCTGTCTGTCTCTCTCTGTCTCTCACTCTCTGTCTCTCTGTGTCTGTCTGTCTCTCTCACTTGTCTCTGACTCTCACTCTGTCTGTCTCTGTCTCTGTCTCTCACTCTCTGCCTCTTTCTCTCTCTTTCTGTCTCTGTCTCTCCCTCCCTGTCTCTCACTCTGTCTGTCTCTGTCTCTGTCTCTCACTCTCTGCCTCTTTCTCTCTCTTTCTGTCTCTGTCTCTCCCTCTCTGTCTCTCTCTCTGTCTGTCTCTCCCTCCCTGTCTCTCTCTCTCTCTCTCTCTCTCTCTCTCTCTCTCTCTCTCTCTCTCTCTCTGTCTCTCTCTCACTCTCTGTCTCTCTGTGTCTGTCTGTCTCTCTCACTTGTCTCTGACTCTCACTCTCTCTGTCTCTGTCTCTCACTCTCTGCCTCTTTCTCTCTCTGTCTGTCTCTGTCTCTCCCTCCCTGTCTCTCTTTCTCTCTCTCTGTCTGTCTCTCTCTCACTCTCTGTCTCTCTGTGTCTGTGTCTGTCTCTCTCACTTGTCTCTGTCTCTCTGTATCTCTCTCTCTCTCTCTCTCTCTCTCTCTCTCTCTCTCTCTCTCTCTCTCTCTCTCTTGCTTGTCTCTGTCTCTGTCTCACACACTCTCTCTCTCTCTGTCCTCCTACCCTCTTGGCTCAGCACTCCACAGCTTCCCACTCCTGTGATAGAGGCGGGCACTAAAGAAAAGTGCCAGGCTGAAGAGTGTGGGAAATTGATCACCTCCATGGGGGAGGGGCCGAGGAGTTTGGAATCTGGAGGAGGAGAAGATTCTGGCTGGAGGGGAGAGCAGTGAGGCCCTCAGTGGGGAGAGGTGGAGAAAGACTTTCTCCTGTGGGTTGCCCACGTTTCCTGCTGGTGACTGGAAATCCTTCCCTCCCAACACTTCCCAGTTGAAGAGACTTTCTGAAGAGAAACCTGAGCAGACTTTATCTCAGCTCCTGTTGCCCAGGGCTGAGTCAACCTGACTTTCTCTCAGGGGGTTCAGGCTGCCAAGGCCTGACTTCCCCCCAAACTCGAGGAGGGAGGAAAAGGGTTTAGATAGATCTGTATTTAAAAAGAAGGGGATTAATTTGTAACCCCGAGGGGTTAAGACTTTCAGTATTGAGAGGGGGAAAGAGAGGAGACCTCCCTTCTCAAAGCAGGGTTCCGGAGAGACAGCTGATGTTTAGGGTTGGTTCAGAGAGAAGAGAGGGGGTTTAGAGATTTTCCCCCTTCTACCTTCCCTCCTTAGCTAAAGCTGCTCTCCCCAATTCACTCTTGTCCCTCTTGTCCCCCCTCCACTACTTGAGACCAAAAGTTCTCCCCTTGATCCGTTCACTCACAGTCTGCTTGGGGTACAGATAACTTTTAATGTCAACTCAATCAGGTAATACAAAAGGAATAATGGGCAGGGAAGAACGGGAATAGGAAAGTGGGGAAAGGGGGTCCCTGTCTCTATCTAAAACCTATCTAAAATGAGTCAGGCTGAGCCCCCTGAGAGAAAGTCAGGTTGACTCAGCCCTGGGCAACAGGAGCTGAGATAAAATCTGCTCAGGTCTCTCTTCAGAAAGTCTCTTCAACTGGGAAGTGTTGGGAGGGAAGGATTTCCAGTCATCAGCAGGAAAAGTGGGCAACTCACAGGAGAAAGTCTTTCTCCACCTCTCCCCACTGAGGGCCTCACTGCTCTCCCCTCCAGCCAGAATCTTCTCCTCCAGATTCCAAACTCCTCGGCCCCTCCTCCATAGAGGTGATCAATTTCCCACACTCTTCAGCCTGGCACTTTTCTTTAGTGCCCGCCTCTGTCACACTCCCCCAACTAAAAAAGTGAAAGGAGTGGAAGTGAAAGCTGACCACTGGTCTCTGGACCTCCAGCACTGCATACTGTCTGGGAATATCAGAAAGCCCAGGAAAGGAAGAAAAGGGAAGGAGCTTGAGATACCACTACCAGGCCCTCT
Source organism: Monodelphis domestica (assembly GCF_027887165.1). NCBI lineage: Eukaryota > Metazoa > Chordata > Mammalia > Didelphimorphia > Didelphidae > Monodelphis > Monodelphis domestica. The sequence goes on along the minus strand of NC_077228.1, from coordinate 29,158,724 downwards.
TGTAATGTCTCAGGGAAGCAGTGAAGGCCCTCGGCCACAAGGCTCCATCCTGCATTTCAAACCTTATTTCATGCTATTCTAAATCCTGTGCTACAGGCTCCCACTCATTTGGATAATGGGATCATGGATTTTAGAGCTGTTAAAGACCATCAAGAATTTAGGCAAATCTGCTTTCTTTTCATCTCCTCTCCGGCCTCAGTGTCTATGCCTAGCTTGGAACAGGATCCATCCTGGCCTACTCCTTCATCTCCCAGTAGGACTCACCCTCTTGCTGGGTCCTTCTTTGAGTCACTCCCTCTCCCAGTGTCCTTGGTTTGGACCTCCCAATGGTCCTACTTTATGGACAAGATTTAATGTGATTCCTGCATTTAAGGGCCTCTTGTGTGCCTGAGCCAGGCCAGGGACTTGAGATGCAAGTACAAAGAATGAGGAATGGCCCTGCCCTGGAGGAACTTCTCATCTACATACTGGCCCCAGGAGGGAGTGAGGGGGACTGGCTTGTGTCCATCTCTGTATACCCCAGTCCCTTTGGTGATGAATGAATGAGTCTCCTTAACTCCTTTGCAGCTGGGGACATGGGTCCAAAAAAGGAAGGGGTCTTCTCTAGGTTCACACTGACAAACTGGGGATGGAGGTCAAGTGTTTTCTGCCTTGTCACACCACAGCAGAACATGTGCTTCTCAGCAGCTCATTGGGCAAGGAAAAAAAAAAAGCAAGAGAAGTATCTAGATCTGAGGGCCACGTCTGAGGAAGAAGACCTGAATTCTTGGGGGCGTTCTGGAGAGAATTAGCACTGGGCCATATGAAGACTGCTTGAAGGACCTGGGGATGCTCATGGAAGGGTACACTTGGCTGAGGGCCAGCGGAACTGTCCTCAAAGACCTGAAGGAGGTGTGGTCTTGGCCATGAGAATTTGGACCTGGACTGATTGGCCCCAGAGGAGAGAACCAGCAGAAGTGGGAGAAAAGGAGTGAGGGGGGAAGAGCTACAGAGAAATGCATCTTACACCATAGAGGAAAAATTCCCCAAACGTTCAGAGAAGTCCTAAAGTGGAACATGCTACTTAAGGGAGTGGAGGGTCTCTTCTCACCAAAACAATTCCCTGGTGAGAATGATGGACTCATGCCTTGTGCAGGGGTTGGAATAGTTGATCTTTTCAGCTCTGACACTCCCTGCTCTGGGCCCCTCCCCCTGACACTCCCTGTTCTGAGACCCCTCCCCCTGACACTCCCTGTTCTAGGCCCCTCCCCCTGACACTCCCTGCACTGACACTCCCTGCTCTAGGCCCCTCCCCCTGACCCTCCCTGTTCTGAGACCCCTCCCTGCACTGACACTCCTTGCTCTAGGCCCCTCCCCCTGACACTCCCTGTCCTAGGCCCCTCCCCTGACACTCCCTGTTCTGAGACCCCTCCCTGCACTGACCCTCCCTGTTCTGAGACCCCTCCCTGCACTGACACTCCCTCTTCTAGGCCCCTCCCAGTTCGGTCACCTGTGGTCCCTCTCCGATTTGACATTTCATTCTCTCTGGGGAGCCTAGGTGAGTGTTTGTCACAAAGTCCGTCCCTGGGATCTTAGAATCCCAGCTGGCCGCCCTGGTGGGGCTGAGCTGGTGAATTCATCTGGAAGCCGTCGGGGCTGGTGGGCATGCGCGCAACAGGCTGTACCCGGCAAGGGCTGCTACTGATTATGGGCTCAGCTCCCTGGAGCTCCATGTGAATGAGGCCCAGGGCTGCTGGGTGTCCGTTTGTTTGTGCGGGAGCGCCCAGGACGGCTCTCTTCTCCGGGGTCGGGCGGCATGTCCCTGGGGGAAGGGCAAAGAACGGGTCTTCCACCTGTCCCTGTGGTGGAGGACGTCTGCGCTGCTGCCTCGTGCCAGCCTCTAGGATTTGGCCGAGGCCTTGCCGTGCCCTCCGCAGCCTCTCCTCCACTCCACAGGCTAGCCCCACTCGAGACCTGCTCTCCTTACCCACGTTGGTCTCCCCCGGCCTCTGCCTCCCCTCCCCACTGTTCCCAGCATGCACTCTGCAGCCAAAAGGCAGGCCCAGTGCACCGCGGGCTTTGCTCCTTCCTCTCATCCCTCTGGGGACGCGCCGGGAGGCCACATTCAGAGTTTCCTGGCGTCCCGCCAAGCTTCAGCCTTGACAGAGCCTCTGCAGATGGGCAGACATTCTTGGGCACATGTGTGTGTCAGAAGGGCAGTGCGAGCCTCTTGGCCCAGCGCCTTGCCTCGGAGGGAAGGGGGTGCTGCGGGCAGGCCCTTGGCCTCCTCTGGAAAGAGCCTTCAGGGCGGTCCCAGGCCTGCCCAGCCAGAGCTGGCCAGCACAGCGCTGTGCTGATGAGGACAGGAGGCTCGGGAGGCTCCCGTGCTTCTTCTAGTCTCTAGCGGCTCTCAACGCAGCACTGCTTGTTGTTTGAAGAGCAGAAGCGGGCGAAGGGCCAGGCAGGGCTTATGGGACTTGTCCAGGGTCTCGGACTCCGAAGCCCAGGCCTCTCCGCTGCAGGTCTGGTTCTCTGTCCACGGAGCCTCCGAGTCAGCCAAGGGCACCAGTCGTCACTGTTAGCCCTGGCTACCTCGCACGAATGTGCAGAATCGGCACTCGAGGCCGGCTCCCCTCGCTGCTGGGCTCTCCCCGCTGCACCTCACGGCCTTTCCTCAGACGGCCTCGCCTTCATGCACCTGGGAGGGGAGCTCCTTGGCCAGCCCCCTGCAGGTGCGGCACGAGTCACGACGTCTGTACTGAGCGCCTCCTGCGGGTGCCAGGCCCTCCCAGGGGCTAGAGAGGCTCGGGCCCAAAGGAGGCTGGCTCCCCTCAGCGAGCTCCCGTCCTGTGTGAGAGGAAACAGGAGCGGGGAGGGGGGGGCACCGGCAGGGAGGGGGTCAGGGAGGGCTGCTGTGGCCGGGCTTCGAGGGACGCTCTTCCGTCTACTGCTCTCGTGACCACCTCAGTGTCCAGTTTGGTGACTTAATAAGTTCCTCTCTACGGTGGCTTCTCTGCAAGAAAAGAGTCAGAGACAGAGACAGAGACAGAGACAGAGAGAGAGAGACAGAGACAGACAGAGAGACAGAGACACAGAGAGAGAGAGACAGAGACAGAGAGAGAGAGACAGAGACACAGAGACAGACAGAGACAGACAGAGACAGAGACAGAGAGAGACAGAGACAGAGAGAGAGACAGAGACACAGAGACAGACAGAGACAGACAGAGACAGAGACAGAGACAGACAGAGAGAGACAGAGACAGAGACAGAGACAGACAGAGAGAGACAGAGACAGAGACAGACAGAGAGAGACAGAGACAGAGACAGACAGAGAGAGACAGAGACAGAGAGACAGAGAGAGAGACAGAGACAGAGAGACAGATTCAGAGACAGAGACAGAGAGAGAGACAGAGATAGAGAGACAGATTCAGAGACAGAGACATAGAGAGAGACAAAGTCAGAGACAGAGACAGAGACAGAGAGAGAGAGACAGAGACAGAGATAGAGAGACAGAGACAGAGAGAGAGACAGAGACAGAGATAGAGAGACAGAGACAGAGAGAGAGACAAAGTCAGAGACAGAGAGAGACAGAGAGAGAGACAGAGATAGAGAGACAGAGACAGAGACAGAGAGAGAGGAGGAGAGAGAGGAGAGAGAGAGGGAGAGAGAGAGACAGAGACAGAGATAGAGAGACAGATTCAGAGACAGAGACATAGAGAGAGAGAGACAGAGACAGAGAGAGAGAAAAAGTCAGAGACAGAGACAGAGACAGACAGAGAGAGAGAGAGACAGAGACAGAGATAGAGAGACAGATTCAGAGACAGAGACATAGAGAGAGAGAGACAGAGACAGAGACAGAGACAAAGTCAGAGACAGAGACAGAGACAGAGAGAGAGAGACAGAGACAGAGAGAGACAGAGAGAGAGAGAGAGAGAGAGAGAGAGAGAGAGAGAGAGAGAGAGAGAGAGAGAGACAGAGACAGAGAGAGAGAGACAGAGACAGAGAGAGGACCAACAGAGGGAGTATTTATTAGCACTTAGTATGTGTCAGGCCCCGGGCTAAGTGCTGGAAATATAAATACAAGCAAGAGGCCTAAAGATGCCTACCTTCTAGAGGGGGGAGCTGGAGGGGGCGTGCGTCTAGGACTGTGGCTCCTGGTGCTGGACTCTCTCCTCCTTTCCTTCAAAGAGCACCGCCGTCCTCTGGCTCTCCTCCAGTCTCTGACTTCTCCTCTGTCCCATTTGCTCCTCCCCCCGACCTCTCCGTTTGGGGGTCCCCCATGACCCTGCCCTTGTCTCTGGTCTCATCCATCTCTTCCCCCTCCTCTGTGCTCCCTCCCTCACTATTTCATTCATTCTAAGAGCCTCCCAAATATCTACTTCTGAGTCTTGCCTAGACTTCTCTGCCCTCTAGATTTGCGTCTCCAAATGCCAACAAGACACACCCCTTCCTGGATGGCCCAAGTTCAGAGTGACCCCAACTACGATCATCATCTTCTCTGCTCTTGCCCGTTTCTGGCCGTGGCACCAGCCCTAACCCACACACCCATGTTCTCAGGATCAAATTCAATTAAATGTAAATCACTTTATTAAAACATACATTTATCAAGTGCAAGTTACTGTGTTTTTTTCTGGAGATACATGTGTGTGTAAATGGCCACACAGGCTTCTATAGAAACACGACCCATGTGTGTGTTCATATATGTACAGATTCCCACACGTGTCTGTCTCAAGCTCTCTATCAACATGTACTATAGGCCCTGGCCTCAAGGCGCTCCCAGTCTCCTGGGGAAGGATGCCCTATGGTAAGAGGTTAGGGTATGATGGGACAAAGAGACCCAGGCAGAGGGCTCTACAAGGGAAGAAAGAGCGGATGGGTCAACTCAACGAGCCAACAAGCATTTATTAAGGGCCTACTATGAAAAAAAGAGCCTACTCTGTAAAGCCAGACTTAAGCAACTGGAAAAACATTACGTCCTCACGGTTAGGCTGAGCCAGTACAATAAAATGACAATTCTGCCTAAATTAATTCATTTACTCAACACCATAACAATCAAACAATCACACAATGACTTCATAGAGATAGAGAAGATGATGACAAAAATTCATCTGCAGGAACAAAAGCCCAATAATGCCCAGGGAATTACAAAACAATATAAAGGAAGGTGGCGCAGCCATAGCAGGTCTTCGACTGTATTGTGAAGTGGTTGGTAATCATAAAACAATCTGGCACTGGCTAAGAAACAGGAAAGTGGATCAACAGCCTAGATTAGGAAATCAACACAGCAGTAATGATCACAGTGACCTAGTGTTTGAGAAACCAACCACTTAAGCTTTGGCGGTGGGGGGAGAACTCAGTATCTGACAAAAACTGCGGGGTAAATTGGAAAACAGAATGGCAGAAAGTAGGCATAGACCAACTTCTCACACCAGATGCTAAGATAAAGTCAAAATGGATACATGGAATATAGAAATAAAGGGCAACGCCGTAAACAAATGAGGGAAACAAAGAATAGCTTGCCTGCCAGCCTTATAGAGAAGGGAAGAATTTACGACCAAACGAGACATAGAGAACATTATGAGAAGTTAAATGGCCAATTTTTATTACATTACATTAAAAAGATTTTGTACAAACAAAACCAATATAACCAAGATTGGCGTGGAAACAACTAGGCAACATTTTTTATAGCAAGTGTCTTTAACAAAGGCCTCGTTTCTCATATATAAAGAGAGCTGACACAAATTTATAAGACTACAAAGCATTCCCCAAATGAAAAATGGTAAAAGCATATGAATAGAAAGTTCTCAGATGAAATTAAAATTATATTCATGTGAAAAATGCTCCAAATCACTACTGATGAGAGAAATTAAAATTAAAACCACTCTGAGCACCACTTCACATCTATCAGATTGGCTCATATGACCAAGAAGGAAAATGATGAATGTTGGAGGGGATGCAGGGAAATTGGGCTACTAATACACTGTTGGTGGAGCTGTGAACTGATAACCATTCTGGGGAGCAATCTGTAACAATATCTAAGGGCCATAAAGCTAGGCATACCTACCCTTTTACCCAGCAACACCACTACTTAGTCAGTGTCCCAAAGAGATCAAAGATAAAGGAAAAGGATGGATTTTACAAAAAAATATGAATAGCAGCTCTTTTTGTTGTGGCAAAGAATTGGAAACTGAAGGGGTGTCCATCAACTTGAGAATAACTCAACAAGTTGTAGAATATAATTGTAATGTAATACTATTGGGTCATAAGAAATGATGAATAGGACAATCTCAGAAAAACCTGGAAAGGCCCATGAACGGATACAATGTGAGCAGAACCAGGAGAACGGTGAATTCAGCACCAGAAATACTGAACGATGATCAACTGTGAAGGACTGAACTATGATTGGGAAGGCAAGGATCCAAGACAACCCCAAGGGATGTTGAAAAATGCTTTCCCCAGCCATAGAAGGAAAAGTCAGTCTGAATGCGGATCAAAGCATTCCATTTTCCACTTTATTTCTTTCATTAGTTTTTTCTTATATATGCGATATTTTTTTCACAACATGAGGAATATGGAAATATGTATTTCATGACAGCACTAGAATAACTTATATCAGATTATTCACCATCATGGAGTGGAGAGAGGAGGAAAAGAATCTGGATCACAAGATTTCAGAAAACAATTGTGGAAAAATTATTTCTACATGTAATTGAAAAAAATTTTAAACTGATTTTAAAGAGCCTACTGTGTGCCAGGTACTGTGCTAAAAAAAAAAAGGCAAAAAATAACCCTTGATCCCAAGAAGATCATAGTCTGATAGGGGAAACAACCTGCTCACAGCTAGATATAATCAAGATACTTACTGGATAAATCAAGGGAAGGGGACTCTCAGAGGGATTAAGGAGGACGAAGGAAAAGCTTGCAGAAGGTGAGCCTTTCATTGAGATTTGAAGAAAGTCAGGATGTAGAAAGGAGAGGAGAGAGCATTTCAGACATGAGAACAGCCAGCGAAAATGCCTGGAGGTAGGAAATCCAGAGTCCTGGCTACGAAAAAGCAAGGAGCCCAATGTCACTGAATTTAAGGACACCTACACAAAAGGGAGCTGTAAGAAACCTGGAAAGGTAAGGGGGCTGGGAGGGGTAGTGTAGGAAGGGTTTGGAGTGCCAAATGGAAGATTTCCTAATAGATCCTGGAGGTGACAGGGAGCCACTGAGCTGGCTGTGTGTGTGCGCGTGTGCGTGCATGAGTGTGCGTGCACGTGTGCATGTGTACGTGTGCATGTTGCATGTGCATGCATGTATGTGCACGTGTACGTGTGTGCGTGTGCGCATGTGCATTTGTACATGTACGTGTGTGCGTGTGTACGTGTGTGCATGTGTACGGGTGTGCATGTGCGTGTGTGCATGTGCGCGTATGTGTGTGCATGTGTGTGCATGTGCATTTGTACATGTGTGTGCGCGTGTACATGTGTGCGTGCATGTGCGTTTGTACGTGTGCGTGTGTGCATGCGTGCGTGTGTGTGCGCGCGCGTGTGTGTGCATGTGCGTGCGTATGACACAGTTAATTTAAAACTGTACTTTAGGACTGAAGGATGGACGGGGAGTGAGTGGGTAGAGACTTGTGGCAGCCGGACTAGCCGGCGGACGGTTGCAATATTCCAGGTGGGAGGTCACGAAGGTGTGCAGCAGGGTAGAAGCAGTGTCAGAAGAGAAAAGAGGAAAGGAGAGATGTCACAATGGCAGCAGGTGGGAGAATGCAGTTGAGGATGACACCTGGATTTTGATCCTGGGTGACTGGGAGGATGGGGGATGCCCTCAGCAGTAACAGAAAAGGTAGGAAGAAGGGCTAGCTAAGAGCTACCGCATAGAGAAGAGCTCTAGGCCTAGAGTCAGAAAGACCCGAGTTCAAATCCGGCCTCAGACATGTCTTTCCTAGCGGGGCACGTGATGCTCTCTATCTCGGTTTCTAAGGAAATAGCAAATCACTTGAGCATTTCTGCCAAGAAAACCCCAAAGGAGATCATGAAGAGTTGGACACGACTGAACAAACAAGGAAGAGGGGTGGGTTCAGGGAAAGGTAACGAATTCAGTTTTGAACATGCTGAACTTAAGGTGCTCACAGACCGTCCAGCTTGAGAGGCCCAGAAGGCAGCTAGAGGTACAGATGGCCCTTATTTCCCTGACTAATACGGACCCTCTCAGGGCAGCTGGGTGCCTCAGGAGACAGAAAGTCAGGCCTGGAGATGGAAGGTCCCAGGTCAGATCTAGCCTCAGATACTGCCTCGCTGGGTGACCCTGGGCAAGTCCCTTAACCTCCGTTTCGCAGCCCTTAGGGAACCAATACTTGGTATAGATCCTCAGACAGAAGACTTTTAACAACTGATTCTCTCCTGGGTCAGGGATGGCTGTTGTTTGCCTCTTCCTAGACGCTGGGGGAGACGCGCCTCCCTTCCCTCCTTGACACAAGTCCGACAGCCAAAGCTGGCTTTCCAGGGGCAATATATGGCGACGAGAGTTGTAGTCGAAGGAAAGCCGAGGGCCGCAGAATCGCCGCTTCCCAATTGGTGCTGGAGAGACTTTCGAGAGCCCCTCGGCCAGCAAAGAGATCAACTCAGACCGTTCACTGGAAGGCCAAACGCTGGAGCCGAAACTTAAACAGACTCCCTGGAGAGAGGCCGAGGTTGGGACGGGCTGAGGGCCAAAGGCTGAGGTGGACAGACGCGTCACAGAAACGAAGAGCGTGTGCTTGGACAGGCTGGAAGGGCCCGATGTGCCGCGGTGATTCGTGGGGTCCCAGAGTGGGCCGTGACCGGACAACAGCCTGCCTTATTCCCTTCTCCACGGTAAATATTCCCAGTTCTTTCAAATGAGTCTCAGCTCCTTTTTCCCATCTTTATTTTGGGGGATCTAAACAGAGAACCACAGATCACGGAGCTGCCTTAGATTGTCTAGCTTGGGGGTTCCTAACCTGGGGTGCGCAGACCCTTCCAAAGGTTCTGTGAACAGATGTCAAGGGGCCCATGAGTTCGAATGAGAAAAAAGACATCATTATTTTCACCAATCATTAGATTCACGAATAATCCTGTGCATTTACAAGTATTTTTTAAGATTAATCAGAGAAGGGTGCATCACTTCACTGGATTGCCCAAGGGGTTCATGGTGCTAGATCAGGCCCCTATTTACAGAGGAGGGAACGGAGGTCCAGGGGGAAAGGACTTGCTCAAAGTCACACAGCCAGTGAGTGGCAGAGCTGGGATAAGGCATTTCAGGTTTGAGAGTGAATTCAGCCTTGATTGATCGCATTCCCTACCCACCAAGGACCGCCACTAAGATCAGCTCATCCGCAGTCTCCTGAAGGCCTCCAGCACCCCCCACCTGGACAGCTCGTCCGCCTGGAGGCTGTCCTCCAGGGACATTTTTCCTGACATCAGTCAGGCTAAGAGGGCCTCTCTTCCCTTTCCATGGCTCCTGGTTTTGGAGCCAAGTGGAGCAAAGCCTCCAACCTCATTGTTCTGACTCCAAACCCAGGATTCCTTCCATTACAAACCCCATCCTTGAGCTGGGCTGGCCCCTTGCGTTCCAGAACTTCAGGCCCATTATCTGGAGCAGAAGGGGTTGGAGGAGATCATCTCCATGGACTTGGCACCAGACCTTTCCAAGGGATGCTGGGAATCTCCCTCCCTGCAAGGAGGCTCTTCTTCCACCCAAGCCTCCAGGGGGCTTGGAGGACCCCACGGACCGCCAGTTGGCAGATTCCTGCACCCCTGGGCCTGGCCCCCCGTCCTGAGTGTGATGACAATCGATGGAACTGATACCCCGGGATTTTCCACTTCGGCAGCTCTGCTGGAAAGCTTTTCACATCTGATAAACAATACCATATGGGCCAGAAGGATTCCTGTCCCTGGGCTTCCGTGCCAACAGATGGGACACACTAGGTGTTTCACCAGAACACTGAACTGTCAGCGAGCCCTGGCAGCCACACAGAGTGACGAAGCACCCCCCTCCCCAGTGGGGCTGCGTCCAGACCTGGAGTCAGAAGGTCTCCCCAGGGGTGAACTCGGGGGCCGCTTCACCCTGACCCCACCGCAGCCCTGGGGGACTCTCATGGGGAAATGGGATCAACCCTGAGGGCAGGCCTGGGACAGGGGGAAGGAGGGGGCGGGATGGAGAAAACATTCCATAGAAATCAGCTTTGGCTCAATAGAAAGGAAAACGTCCCCCAAATCTGAGCTGCCAAAGATGAAAGGGGTACCTTGGGAGGCCGTGAGTTCCCTGTCCCTGAAAGCCATGAATCAGAGGCTAGACATTTTGGACAGCTGAAGAGGACGGTGGAGGTGGTGCGTGGACGGGGCCCCAGGGCTTGAGGGGCTGGCCAAGAGGGAGTCGGCAGTTTCACAGACCCCCATGAGGGCTGAGGGAGAAAAAGAACAGGCAGAAGAGACTATCTGCCGAGGCCACACTCCTCTGCCTCCTGGCGGGGGCGGGGGACCTCCCCGTTCCAAGCAGCCTCTCGCACCACTTGGTTGATAGGTGGATAGAGGGGAGCCGCCCGAGAGCCAGAGGGGCGGGTAGCTCCAGCCAGTCCTAATTACGGGTCGAGCAAGCCGGCTCCTCGCCACCTAGAGAGCATCGCTTCCTGCGGCTGGCCCGCCCCCTCCTCAGGAGCAAAGCCATTCCACCAAAGCTTAATTCATGTCATTAATGCATTTCATTACGTTGGTTTCATCTCAGCAGCCCAAACTGAAGGCAGGAGAAGAAGGGTTTGGGGGGCTGGCAGAAAAGGGGACTCCACCATCCTCTCATCCGGCTCCTTCATGTTCCTGACGCTGAGGACCAGCGGAGGGAAGGGGTCTGGCCAGGGTCACACAGCTAACAAGTAAGGGCCAGAGCCCTGGACTCGGTGCTCTCCTCCCAGGACAGCTCTGCCTGTGTCGGGCCCAGCACCGGCCTGACAAGCCTAGACACGCTGAGTTCTTTTTCCCTTTGCCGAACCTACTCCGTCCCCACCCTCGAGAAATCCGGGTGCGAGGCGCTGGGTGCTATTTTCAGAGGCCTCCTGGCATCCCATGTGCTCATGGAGAACGGTGCCGCCGTGCAACCAGAGAACCGAGCTTGACTCCTGACAAAGGGGACAATACCGGGGTTGTCTGAGGGAGGTGGAGACTTGGACCCTTTAGAGCTGGGACCCCTTCATTTTACAAAAGAGGAAACTGAGACCTGGGGAGAGGGAAGAGACTTTTCCCAAGTCACACAGGCCAAAAAAAAAAAAGCTGCAATCTGGAAGAGATCCCAGCAGTGAATTGCGAGCCAGGCCTGGAGACCAGAGGTCCTGAGTTCAAATCTGGCCTGAGACACTTCCTAGCTGGGTGACCCTGGGCAAGTCACTTAACCCCAACTTCCTTGCCTTTACCACTTTTCTGCCTTGGAACCCATACTTAGGGCTGATTCTTAGACAAGAGGTAAGAGTTAAAAATAAAAACAAGGGATCCTGGGTCTGTGGGCTCTTTTCCTTTGATCTGCCATCTTCTTTCACCAGACATGGCTTCCATCTTGATGGATGACTCTAGTCCCAGGCCTCAGAGTTAATCATGGCCCTTCCAGGGTGGAGGGAGCAGAGGGGCTGGGCTGGGGGCTGCGGAGGCAGGCTTTGTGATTCTCGCCAGGGAAGGTGTTATCCTTCATGGCGGCCTGGTCGGCCGCCCTGTAATGGATGGGAGCGTGATCGATAAGCGGCTCAAACCCTCTTGGTTCTGCGCCGATGACTCTAATTGAAAAGTGACTCAGGCGGAACCCTGGGGTGGGGCCAGGCTCGAGTGCTTTTTCCTCTCGGCCCCCCCACTTTGATCAAGATAAGGGCTAAGTAACGGGGGTGGACAAGCTGTCCCTGCTGCTACACGCCCCATTCGACTGGATGCAGGAACAAGAGGAGTGGATGGAGGGGCCGCCCGGCCTCTGCTGGGATTCAAGAGCAGAACGAGGGGCCAAGCAGTGGTTGGGAGGTGGGGGCGGCCTGGGAACTCGCTGTAAGGAGGGGCTTCTTTGGAAGATAATGAGCTCCCCGTCGCTCGGACCTCCCCAAAGATCCCATGCCCTAAAAACCCCTGGAGATAAACAGCACGTGCCCATCGGCTCTTTCCTCCAGCTCCTTCCAGAGCGGGGCTCAGCCAAGCCCCCACCAGTAGCTTCAAAGGCAAGCCCCGTGCTTAGCTCTGGGCCTGCCGGGCCTCCTTTCTCGGGGGGCCCTACGTGGCCCCGATGGGCAGGATGTGCAGGGCGGGGGCTGCAGCCTGGAGCCCCCCCTGCTCACAAGTCTCAGGGCCAGAAGGCCGGTCACAGGGCCTCCAGGCTCCATTGGTCCCTTGGTCCAAACCACGCCACTGCCCTGAGGGCCGCTCACTGCCCCAGAGGCCACACATTCATAGTGCTGACCGCTCTGATTCTCACTTATGCGACAGACACTCCCTCGCTGGGTGACCCTGCGCAAACCACTTCACGGCGATCTGCCTCGGTTTCCTCCTCTGTACAATGGAGCGCGAGCCCCTCCAGGACCTGGTCAGGGCACAGAGTCAGACACCCACCCATCCCGCCTGCTTCTGCCCTTGGAGGCCAAACAGTTCAGGCTCTTCCACACGCCGACCCTTCTCGGCTTCCTGGTCCCCTGCACCCCCCCAGGCCTGTTCTCCAGACACCCCCAGTTCCCTTAGTAAACCAGCCTCCATAGAACATGCTTTCCAGGGAACTCGCCGCCCTGGTTGTTCCCCTTGGACAGTCTCTGGCTTGTCGACGGCCTTCTGGAAATGCCCCCCTGGAGGCGACCCCAAATCCCAAGGTGGCGGGGGGGCACCCCCTCTCTCACAGGGACAGCAGAGCTCCCTGGTGCTGGGTGGGTGACACACCCATTGTGTCCCCCCCAATGCCTTACCCAGACGTTGAGGGCCCGCTACAGGAGCGAGGCTCGTCCTGGAGGCCGGCCGCGGGCCAGAGGGCTTCTCAGGACCACTGACCGTGCGCTGGCCTTTAGAGCAGGGCGGATCTGTGGCGGGGGGCAGGCAAGGGCCGGGCTCCCCAGATCAGATCTTTGGGGAGGGCTCTGGAAATGGGGATAATAATGGCCCCAGGAGTCGCTCTCTTAAAGAGTTCTAACACATCAGCTGGTATTGTTAGTACCAAGGATAGAGGTCTGTCCATTGATTCTTTGTGGAGGAAGGGAAGAGAGGCCCGAGGGCAGTGGAGGATAAGACTGTGTCCCCAGAGGACCCAGGCAAGCCTTAGCTCTCCCATGCGTTCTTGTTCTTCCAGTCGGCAGAAGCGAGGCCATCAGAGAAGGGCAGGAGGACCATCCAGAGTTTGGAGAAGAGGAGGGGGAGGAAGAGAAGCCTAGCCTGGAGGCCATCGAGTCTGCCCCCTCTGTTTACAGATGAGGAACTGAGCTCCAAGCATTCCCTGCCAGCCACCAGGTGTCATCAGAGTGAAGGTCCTTCAGCTGGGCCCGCCTGGGCCTCTCCAGCCCTCCGGCCCAGGTCAGCTCCTTTGAGCTCCCCAGCAGAAAGCTTGGCCCGGAAAGAGCCCCAAACATCCTCTCGAGGGGGTGGAAGCCCCGGGGCTTCGGGGCAATTTGTCTTCCCAGGAGTTAAATCACTTTAGGATGGAAAAATAAAATCAACTCAGCGCTTTTCAGCTTTTTAAAATGGAAAATTACGGAAATTGTTTCTGACAGCAAATTGCTCCTAATTAATTCCTCACTCTGCTGGGAAAATGTGTGCGATGGTTGATTTCCACATTCCACCAGCTTCATGATAAAAAACAACATTTTTTAGAAATTGGGCCTTCAAGAATCACGGAGGGCTGGGGGAGGCCTGGGAAGGGCTGAGCCTGGCCCGAGGCCCTCCAAGTCCCTTCCCAAGGCTCAGGCTCTCCGGCTGGCTCTGTCTGTCTGTCTGTCCCACTGCCCCGAGGCACTACAGCAAGGCTTTCTAGGTTTGTTAGGCATATTATACATATTTTATTATTTAGTTCATCGTGAACTAACTAATAGTTACCTTTAATGAACTACACCGAGTTCGCTAGCAGAGTTAACTGCACTTAGTTAAGGAACTAGTTATTATTAATCCTCACAAGCGGGGAGACAGAGCCCTTGTGATCGGTAAAATGGGGCCCAGGGCGGTCCTCAGGTTTCTCTGATCTGGGTGCCTCTTCCAGGAAGGCTCCCTGGAGGATCCACCTGGTCCCGACCTCCGCCGTCTCCTACTCTCACGGAGGAAGGAAAGGAGCATCCACGAAGCCCCAGGAGGGGCCAAGCGCCACGCTGTCTCGCCAGTGCCTGGGATGCAGGGAAGGAAACAGGAACCTCACCGGATGGAAGGCTGGAAGTCAGTCCGGTGAGCAGATGCCGACGTTCCTCTGGGCAGGAAGTGCCAGCCAGGAGAGGAAGTGCTGCTTCTGCCCCTGCGCTGCTGCAGAGACGCTCCAGGCCATGCTGCCGGCCTTCGAGAATAGTGGCCCGAGGCTAGCCGGCGCCAAGCTTTAAGGAAGCCCTGCTGGGTCTCGCTTTAAACCTTGCTGTGGCTCCCTCGGGAGGCCCATCAGCCTCATTCACGCCTGCATAGGCGGAGGCACACTAGTTCTGGTCTGCCAGGGCGGCCACTCTTCTGCCGCTGCTCTAAGGCTCGGCTTGGCCCCGCAGGCTGCCCGGGCCGCAGGGCCTGCCTTTGGGAGACAAGGCCATCCTGTTAATGACAGGGGACTGCGGAAGCCCTTCGGGACCTATGGGGAGCCAGTGCCGCCAAGGGGGAATCGGCAGACCTTACCGGGCTCTGGGTGCCCCCAGGACCCCTCTCCAGCCTTGGGGCACACAGGGAGGCCCGGAGGGCTTCCGAGTCACCCGCAGCCGGTGTTAGGGCCTCGCTGGACCAGAATCCCTTTCGGCTTTCTAGTCATCCTGAACTTTCAACTCTGTGACTCCCTGAGGCTCACGGAACACTCTCCTCCGAAGAGACCTGTGACATATGTCAGGCCCTCAGGCACATAGGATCAGGCCAATGCTACAGAAATAAGAGGATTGAGGCTCAGAAAGGCAGAAGGTAGTGACTTTCCAGGCCATTTATGCAAAGTCAGGAGCAGGACCCAGATCTCATTTGCTCACAACACCCTGACAAGCACTTGTCTCTCTACTGCTTGGATACCCATAGTGATGGGGAGCTCACTACTCACCAGAGCAGGCTACTTTATAATTGTTAAGGAAGGTTCCCCCATCATGGAGTTTAAATCTGCCTCTCAACAGCTCCCACCCACTAGCCCAGCTGTGTGGTTCTCTTCCCTGGACTCTCTCTGGGGGGGGGGAGCTCATTTCCCCACAGTCTCTTCCCTTTCTTCTCTGGCCTCTAAGGAAACGAGCGGACCCCAAGTTCGAGGTTGCCTTCACATACATTCCAGATCTGAGCCGAGCCTCAGAGATGATAGTGGAGGAGAAAAGCTGGTTGGTTAATGATCCCGGACGGAACCCTTACTACATGCCCAGCCCTGAGGAGACCGAGGAGACCAGAGGCCCATGGGAGGTCCAGCAAGGAGGCCAGTGGCACCTGTAGGGCAGAGAACAGGGGGCAGGCCCAGGGCTGGAAGTGTCAAGTGTGAGAAGGCTGCCAAGGGGATAGCTGCGGGGCTCAGAGGATCAAGAGTCAGGCCTAGACATGGGAGGTCTTGGGTTCAAATCTGGCCTCAGCCACTTCCTAGCTGGGTGACCCTAGCAGAAGGCTAAACTCTTCCACCTTAGAAGTGAAACACAAGATTCTGAGATGGAAGGGGAGGGCCTCAAAACAGAGGGAGGCTGCTAGGGGGGTTGGACAGGCTAGATGCCCCTCAGAGGGCTTAACACACACTCTTGGAGGCTGCAGGGAGCCACAGAGTTGGATGAAGGAGTAGGAGGGGAGTGGCAGCCATGCACAGGATGGCCTGGAGGCACAGACTCCAGACACTGCAGCCAGCAGGCCCAGGTTAAAGGAGATGGAGGAGAAGCACTTGGAGCCCCTTGGAAGCCTGGCGACACTTTGGCCATTGGCGCCCCCTTCAGGCCGGCTCCTCCCTGAGCACAAATTGCCCCTTCCAAAGGGCCCTGTCTTGGCTCAGCTGCCTGAGCCCTGGCATTCACCCCATGAGGCGATGCCAGGCTCTATCGCTCTGTGCCTCCCACAACCACTCGGGCTCTTGTCCAGACCCCTAGCCTGGGTTTCATCGAACCTTTAGAGAGAACGTGCCACGTCCTGCCAGTCCTGGCAGAGATGGAGGACGTGAGATGAATGAGCCCTCGTCACAATGAGTCTAATAGCTCTTCCCTGTTCACAGTTATGTGGAGTCACTGGGACATGGGGGTCCCCCGAAGTGTGGCCAGCTGTGGGCTGATGCTGGGAGGCTGGACCGGACGAAGCTTGAACCTGCGTCAGACCCACCCAGGCCGGCCTCTGGCCCCGGCCGTTCTTCTGTGCTCTCAGAACAAGTTAGGATTTCCCAAATGAGGCCTCAGTGGGCCTATATGTAACGTGCCTGCGCTGCACCTGGATCTGTCACAGCCGGCCGGCAAGTGTGTCGTGGTAATAGCTGTTTGGGAAATGGGAAAACCACAGGCCTGAGGAGAGGCGTGATGGGCCCAGGAAGTGCATGTGCAGTTAGGATGATCTGCAGTCACAACTGAGCCTGTTTCTTGTCATCTGGGCTTTCGTAAGGCACATAAAAAGATCTCTGGGCCTCAGTTTCCCTTGTAAAATGAGAGCTTTACACTAGATCACCTCTAAGGTCTCTTCTAACTCCAAGCCCTACAGCAAGTGCGGTGTCAGACCTGGGACTCCCACCCACACAAGTCGTCTGTCTCCCAGGCCAGCACAACATCCCACAGCCGCCCTTTGGGGTACCTCTGTCCCCTGGCCAGAGGTGGGGGCTTCCTAGTGCTCTGGAAGGCCTCTCCTTGGTCACAGGACAGAGCATTTAGAGATGGACAGGCCCAAGATTTTGTTGGGTCCAATCTCTTCATTTTATAATTCAAAGGTAGGCTCAGAGTCAGCCTGATAGTGTCCAGGGCAGAATCTGAACCTATGTCTTTTGATTCCAAAATGGGTCTATTCATTCCAAAGTCTCTAGAGTCAATGTGGCTCCCTGCTGGAAAGGACCTCCTGTTCCTGGTGGGTATCTAAGACAGGCAGCCTGGCAAGGGCTCTGGTGCCTGTCTCAGAGGGCCTGGTGGTAAATGCTGGCTCTGTCCCTCCTTGTGTGACACTGGATAAGTCCCCTCTCCCTATGGGCCATTTCCTCATCTGTAAAATGGCAGGCATGTTGGAGGTGGGGGCATTGGGCTCTGTGAGCTAACTGGTCTTTTTCAACCCTAAATCTCCAGAGTTCCGGGCTCTGTGAGCTAACTGGTCTTTTTCAACCCTAAATCTCCAGAGTTCCTTGGAAGACTTGAAGGCCAGAGCTGAGGAAGGAGCTTCTTCTAAAGACCTTCTTAAATGCACACAAATGCAGAGGATTACAAAAGAAATCAGGCGTAGTGAAATGAGGTGATCATAATGATCTTTAAAAACCCACGATCACTTACCCAGGTTAGGAGGGAGGGAGGAACAGAAATTGTTGACCAAATGATTGTCTGATTGATGGTGAGAAAAAGAGAGAGACATGCACAGAGACAGAGACAGACACTGACAGAGACAAACTGTTGAATGAGTGGGGACAGAAAAAGAGACAGACAGACAGGCACAGAGAGACACAGAGACAGATAGAGAGAAGAGAGAGATTGAAGTCTATGAGTCTATCTTGCCTAGGAGTTCCCAACCCAAGGATCTCTTTTCTGGTCAAATCCAGTCCTCTCTTCCCAACACATCTATTGTATCCATCCCCTTCTCTCCACTCCATCAACCAGCAGGAACTCAGCCCTCAACATTGCTTATCATTTGGGCAATTGTGATGGCCTCCTCATTGGTCTCCTGGCCCCTGGGATCTCCCTTCTCCAATCCAACCTCCTCAGCCCAGGACCGCTGCTCAGTTCCCCAGACCTGGGGTGGTCTGTGTCCCCTCTGCTGTTTCCAGCCTTCACTTGTTCAGGGCTCCCTTCCTCTAGCTGACCTTCCCCCGATTCCTCCAGCCAGTGCCCTCAGGCCCCTCGGCCCTCCCTGCCTGCCTGCTCTGGTTTGCTTCCTCTAGTCTTGCAGCTTTCTCACTAAGAAAGGCCTGTCCCCCTTCCCATCTCTTCTCTGTTGAATTCCTGACCGTCCTTCAAAGACACCTCTTTCAGGATGTCATCTTTGATCTGTCCCCATGTCACCCCCAAAAGTTGAGCAGCTTGTTTCCACCCCGAGACCCCAGAGAGCCCTGCCTTTGCCTCTCCCTGAGAGGAGGGTGGTGCAGCCGTGTGAACTAGGAGATTGACATGGGGGCACTCTCAGAACCTAGTACTATGCCTTGTACACAGTAGACACTTAATAAATGCTCCTGGGACTAAGCTGGACGGCATCATGGAACAGAAGAAACAAAAGACCAGCTTTACTTTACAAGTCATTTGAGTCAGACACCTGTTTTGTCCCAACCCACTCTGGTAAGCCGGATGGAGGAGACCGGCCGAGCAGCTTCCAGAAGCCGAGGGTACCCCAGGATCCCAGAGATAGACGGCCGGATTCCCGGCTCGCCCGCGCTCTCCTTTACGGGTCCCCCACACTTTCCCGGGCTCGGCCATGCCCTCATGGCTAAGCCATTGCCATCCTTTGACCCCTGCCCCCGCCCCCGTCCCTTTAAATATTCAACAATAAAAACACCGGCAGTTAATTTCTTCCATACTGTTCGATCGTGGCCAGTCCACAGGCGGCATGTGTGCAGAGGGGCGGCGGTGATGGCACGCGAAGGCAGCATTCTAAATGAATTTGTTTATCATTCTGGAATTCTAATCCAGAGGCCCCACTTTTTACATTCTGCTAACGTCCTGAGATGTATACAAATGAGCCTGACTCGGGAAAATAACTTAATAAACTCAGGGTTAGCTGCACAATGAGAGGAGGCATCTGGGAGCTATAAAACCCACAGAACAGCATCTCCCTCTTTCTCGTACTTCTAGGCCCCACCTCGATGCCCCATTCCCTCCCCAGTCCATAAATCCGACACTTGGAAGAGGCAGCATTGGGTGCAGAAGATCACAGACTCACTGGGGAGTGGGGGAGCCCTCAGGACACGCTCCGAGCCCCTTGTTTCACAGGGCAGGAAAGGGACAGCCGCAAAGTGACGGTCACTCGTTCTGTGTCCGGGGGAAAGTGACAACGCTGAGACTCGAAACCAGGCCTTTTAAAGGCACAGCCGAGGCCCTTTCTTTTCACCACCAGTATTTACAAGGAGGCTCCTGCTGAATTCACTGCCTTAAGCACCTACTGTGTGCCGGGCAAAGTCCTGGGAATGCGCACAGAAGAAGTACAGTGCCGTCCTCCAAGGGGAAGGCGAGTCAAAGGGAAAGAAGCTTGGGTGATTTTTAAAGTCCCTTCCACCACCCGACCTGCGTCCTGAGCTCCGTAAGAGACCAGAGCGTGACAGAGACAACACGAAGGCTAACGTGAGCCGGCTCACCAGCACAAAGGCTGCCCGGCCGACGGCCTCGCTCCCTTCTGAGCCACAGACTTTCAGAAGAGAAACGACGGCAGACTGGATCACTATCAAGGCGAGTTAGAGCCAGATGTCCATTCCACAATAACACACGTGACAAACTGCAAAGAAATCCATTTCTCCAAGTGGATAGAAAAATAGACCTCAGAGAAAGCATCCCCAGGAGCCCTAGGGGAGCCCACAGGGTCACCCAACGGGAAGGCGTCCTAAAGACTCTCCCCAGTGGGGGGCGCCAGCGGCTCTCCTACCGGCTCCCTCCCTTCAGTGCCCCAGGAAAGGCTGCCACTGCCCAGGAGCTCTCCCTTGTCCCGCTCTGAGCTGCCCCTCACCCAGGCACGGGAGGAAGGTGCTGAACAAATGGTCCTCTGAGCCAGGGTTCGGGGAGAAAAGAAGCTCCACCAAACGAATGGGTCTATTTAAAACACTGATGTCGGAGGCAGCGTCCCACACTTGTGGGATCCCATCTCTGCAAAGGAACGGGATGGGCGGCTCTTCCCACCTGCCTCTTGGCTGTTCTTTGTAACTCTGCAACATCCATTTGCGATCGTTCCTTCCACGTACATTGTTGCAGGCAGTGTGCAGACGGCTTTCCTGGTTCTGCTCGCTGCACGTCTTCCCTGGCTCCAGCCTTCCCAGGATTCTCTGTCTTCTTCCCGCACAGGAATGTCCCATAACGGATGGGCATCTGCTTTGTTTCCAGTCCTTTACTACCACCCAGAAATGATACTATCAATATTTTGGTGCATAAAAGGGCTTTTGAAAAAACCACAAGAAACAATGGCTACGTGGCAGCATGTGCCTAGCTGTGAAATCTCTGGTGTCTAAGGCCCCTCCTGGCTCTGCTATTCTATAAGGCCATAAAAAAATATAGGAAATGTAACACTATTTCTAAGAGTGAAGCCTTTTCCCCCATGTTAGTGACCCCACTCAGCCACCAGCCATTGCTCCTGACCTAGTATTTCCAGAAAATAAAACCCAAATGAAAAAGATAGCAAAAAGTAACCAAATTACCATTGACTTGGATTCTTCTGCCAGCTGCTTGTCCTCACGCCCCGGCTCCCCAGGGTGTGCTAACACCTTCCTATGGATTATTGTCCTTCTAAAAGGGAGAGGAATAGCCACAAACTTGGTTCAATTCAAGGATGCAAGAATTGGGAAGGAAATTGGGGTCATGTTCCAGGAAAGTGTTCAGGGGGAAGGACTAAGCGGTGGGGCCTCGGAGTCTAGAAACGTCCTAGTTCCATCCAGATGGCCCAGGCAGAAAGGACTCTGGATCAGAGCAACTCATGGTAGAGTCTCAGAATATCGGAGTCGGGAGGAACTCAGTGGCCTCCAGTCCAACACAGCCCTGAGGAAGGATCCCTTTTCTAAAACACCCTACAAGTGGTCATAGGAGGGGGAACCCGACCCACTGCCTCCTAAGGCAGCCCATGCACTCTTGGATGCTTCTAACTTTAAGGATCATTCAAACAATCAGCATTCCCTTAATAATCCCTCACTATATGCAGGAGATAGAAAGACAAGAGCGAGGCAACCCCTGTCCTCAAGGAGCTTACATCCTACCCAGGGATTACAACATGTTCAGAGGAATGTACAGGGGATTGATGCAAAATATATGTTCGGTGACTTGGAGGTGGTGCTAACATATGGAGAAACCAGGAATGGCCCTTTGAAGGAAGCAGCTTCCATGAAGGGCTGAGGTCGGGGTTCCAAGAGAGAAAGACAAGGGGGGAGAGCACTCTGAGCTAAAGAATGGCCTGGGCAAAGGTGCAGAGGTTGGAGATGAGCTGCTATGTGCAGAGAATATTGCATATGCCACTTTAGCTAGAGAACTAGGTATGGGGTGAGAAGTAGTTTATAGACAGATACTAACTGGGGACCCCAAGAAAGTCCCCTAACTTTTCCAGACACTCTGGAAGACTTAGTTGTAGAGTTTTTGAATTGATGGAGGGGGTTTTCTTGCTGGGAGTTCCCACAGAAATGCAATTAAGTCTGATTAAAAAAAGATCCATTTTGATCTTAATGTTGTATATGGTATAACATCTTGGTCTGAATCTAATTTCTGCCAAGATAATTTCTGGTTATTCTGATGGTTCTTGTAAAAACAGAGAGTCTTTCCCTTAAAAAATTGATTATTCTTTGTTCCTTGCTGATCTGTTCTGGTCTACTATTTTGCTTTTCTGTTTTTAACCAAGATCAGATAGTTTTGATAACTATTGCTTCGTGACATTGTTTGATAGGATAGCTGGGTGGCATAGTAGATGGAATGCTGGACTAGGAGACAGAAGATTTGAGTTCAAATTCAATCTCTGTCACTTACTTGGTAAATTTCCTGGGAAAGCCATCTGATCTTATTTGCCTTGGTTTCCTTATATGTAAAATGAGCCAGAGAAGGAATTAGCAAGCATTTCCAGTATCTTTGTCAAGAAAATCCCAAATAGGGTCATGAAGAGTTGGAAATGACTGAAAATGAGTGAATAATAGAAGTTGTTTGATAGCTTGTGCCTTCCTATCCAATTTTCCCTTATTATTTTATTTGAGATTCTAGACCTTCTGTTCCTCCAAATAAACTCTGTTATTGTCTTGTCTAGGTCTATAAAGTATGTATTGTTTGTATTTTGATGTGTATTGTACTAAATCTTTTAATTAATTTGAGTAGTATTAACATCTTTTATTGTAATGCCTTTCCCCAACCATAAATAATGAGTGTTTTTACACTTAAACCTTCATCTCTAAAAAGAGTGTTTTATAGGGGTGTTTATCAAAATTTTGTGTGTGTGTCTGTTGGTAAATTAGCTCCCATATAGGGTATGCATTTTGTAGTTCTTTTAAATGGAATTTCACATCTTATCATTTCTTTCTGGTTTTTGCTAGTCCTGTCTAGCAAAACTAAAAACTCCTATGGGTTTATTTTCTATCCAGCTATTGTACTGAAGCTATTGATTATCTAAATTTGTTTCTCTACTCATTCATTGGGGTTTTCTAAGTACGACACACGATCGTCTGCAAACAGGAATCATTTGGAGTCCCTTATGTTGATATTTTCACCTTTAACTTTGTTCTTTCACGATTGCTACATCTCGCATTTCTGTAAGGACACAACGTGTAAGTTGGAACCGGCCCCTACTCTTTAGTAAGTATTTCTTATGCCTTACAGTTTTTCTTGGGCGTTTCAGAGCTACCAGCGGCACTAAACAGTGCTAATGAAACAAAGCC
Organism: Monodelphis domestica; assembly: GCF_027887165.1. Classification (NCBI taxonomy): domain Eukaryota; kingdom Metazoa; phylum Chordata; class Mammalia; order Didelphimorphia; family Didelphidae; genus Monodelphis; species Monodelphis domestica. Next base: position 29,135,906 of record NC_077228.1, on the reverse strand, counting down.
AAGCACTGCTCTGGTGTGGACCCAACAGGCAAGAACTCGGACAAAGACTGATGTTGGGGCGGACGTTGGGCGCGACGTCATACCTCACACGATACTTCCCACGGAGAATGAGCAGGATTCGGCAGGCTGCTCTGAGAAATGGGGTAGTTTTAGCACACAATTAAAATGCTTATTTCATGTAATTTCTGCTTTTACTTAAATTTTTGGACTGCCAATCAGGTACATTCAAATCCATATGAGGAGAGTTTGCATAAATGAGAACTTGCTGTATGCCACATGAGAGCGGGCAGGATGACGAGGAGGGCAATCATTGCTACGCCTCCCTTTATACTAGAAGAGGGGCAGCTGGGCCCGGAGTCAGAGTTCAAATCTGGCCCCAGAGCCTTGGCAGCTGGTGCCCTTGGACAAGTCACTTAATCCTGTTTGTCTCCGCTTCCTCGCCGGGTCCCAAAGAGCCAGACAACTAGTGAACAGAAAACACACACTGGAAAAGTTTCTCATCCGCCGCCTCCATGCCGCGGCCTCGGTTAGACAGCGTCCGGCTGATCCTTGTTGGGGTTGGCAGCCTCGGAGCGCTCTGGGGCAGCAAGGGCACTTGGCGCCTGTACGGAAGCTGTCCCGGGCCGGAGGCTCGCCTTTGTGTTCTTAGCGGCTGACGAGGCTGGCTTTGGGGCCTCCTGCTTCTTCGCTGGCGATCTGCTGAGCACGAGGGCCGCTTCCTGCCCTCCAGCTGTGCTGGCCTTGCAGGTGGCACGTGGGTGGAGGCGAGCCCTGCCTCAGGCACGCCCTCTGGTCCCTTCCTCCCCCCCCACAGGAGGAGACCAGCTGGAGGGGACCCAAGGGGCAGCCCGGGAGAGCAGAGGAGGGAGCCCCCGGCTCCGGCCGCCCAATCCAAGGCGTCTTCCCTCTGCGAGGGCCTCCATCATCGGCGGGGCAGCGAGGGAGCGGCCAGGACGGAGCCTTGGACCGAGAAAGGCCCCCCGGCCGTCTGCAGAGGCAGCTCCGAGGCTGCGGCCACAAGCAGGGCCTCTGATGGCCGGACGCCGAGAGCAGAGGAAGGCCGAAGCCGTCCATCCGCTCCTGGCTGGCCCTGAGAACTCCTCGGGGCGCCCCCCACGCTGCGGCCCAGCCCGGAGCCCGTCCGGCAGGCCCGGGGGCTCCCGAAGGGTCACGGGAAGGCCGCTGGCGCTCTCCTTCCTCGTCCCCTCACAGGCTCAGCCCCGACCGCGCTTGACCTCCGCAGCCGCCGCGCGGAGGAAGGCAGCCCCCGATGGTCTCATCTGGCTCCCGGGGCCGAGGCATGGGCGGAGGGTCAGCTTTCCGCGCAGGACGAGCCCGAGGCCGGGAAGCTCCCTCTGTGCCTGGCCTTTCCAGGGCCTGGAAGAAAGCCCGGAGGGCTGGCAGGGAGCCTCGAGGCACAGCCCTGGGGGAGTCACTTCACGGGACCCCCTAAGTCCAACCTCTGCCTTCTTCAGCCCAAGAAACACAAGTTCCCCGGCGGGCAGCGACCGCCAGGCAGATGGGAGGCCGGAACCCGGCCCTCCGGCTCCATGTTCCCTCCCCGGGATGCTCTTGGACTGCTCCGGAGACCCGGGTTCAAGTCTCACTGACCCTCCCTTATCGAACAACTTTGGACAAAGCGCCCTCCCTGGGCCTCCGTGCATCCCTCCGCAGAATGGGAAAGGTGGCCTGGCTGGTGTCCGGCCCCCTCCTCCAGGTCACTGACCGGCACGCTTTGGACATTCACTCTGCAGCGGGTGGGGGAGGGCTCGTCTCCCCGGCAGTGGGCAGCGGCCCAGGAGCCTGGGGGGTGCCGGGCCCCCCCTTCAATGCTGGCAGGGGTCAGCCTCCCCACAGCGCACGGCCGCACTGACCAAAGCGCCCAGCCGGGGCCAGGGACCGCAGCGGCCTTCCCGCGTACATGCCGAGCGAGCCGCCCTCACTTTGGGGAGGAGGAGGAGGAGGCCGGGTGTCCCAGCGGAAGGGCGGGGCTCTGAGGAGGTGTGCCAGCTCATCTGGCAGACAGGGAAACTGAGGCAAGCGGGGCGAGGGCCTTGTTCAAGCAAGTATCTGACAGCAGGTGTGAATCCGGGGCCTCCCGGCTCCAGCCTTCCCTCACGGCCCCCCAAAGGCTCCCAGACACAGAACCTCCCCGCCTGCCCCTGTCTCTGCCGCCCTCGGCCTCCCTTAGAGGCTCGGCGCACACCTGCCCTCTCCGGCCATCCCCAAACAGCATCTCGAGGCCGGGCGGCTCCCACTTTTGCGGAACGGAACCGAATCCCATTTTTGTGACAGGAAAACAGAGGCCCAAGCGTAGAGGCCACAGAGCCTCCCCTCGGCCTCCCCAGCACGGAGCAGCTGCAGCCCTCCCAGGAGCCACTGCCAGGCCGCCTCAGCTCCCCCCGCCCGCGTTGGCTCAAAGGTCCTTTGGGCCAGGCACGTGGGCAGGCGAGGAGAGCCGGGTCCGAGCGGACGAGCGGGGGCCGCTGCCCACTGGCAGCCCTGCCCAGGGCCCTTCCTAGGTCGGGCCTTTCCTCCCGCCAGAGACCTTGCCCTCCCCAGCCTGGGGGCCCGGCCTGGGGCTGGCACCTTCCCCCCGAGATTCGTCACTCGGCCTCCAGGCCTCCTGCAGGCCTTCCCTTCCCGGCCAGGCCCAGGTTAGCCCCTAGCCGGGACCCGGCCTCCCTCTTGGCGGCCCTCGCACACAGGCCCTGTCCCCGGCTCCCGTCCCGGAGCTTCCCCCCCAGCCCTCCCCACACCACCGCGCTGCGGCTCTCCCTCCCCCACCCCTGTCAGGCCTTGGCACGCCCCGCCCCGCGTTCCAGGCCCGAGTCTAGAACCCCGCCAGGTCACCAAACGGTTTCCCTCCGAGCTGTCGAGGACAGGCCCGAGACGTCCTCCTCCCCGACCACATGACTCACCGGGGCTCGTGATGGTCAGCAGGTCGAGCTTCCGCTGTTGCTGGAAGACACAAAGGACAAGAGGCAGTTAGAGGTGGGGGCAGGGCAGGCGGGGGAGGGGGAAGCGGAGGGGCCCAGGAGACCCCCATGGCCAAGCTCTGCCTCTCCCCCCTCTGCTACCCCAGCCTGGAGGCGGGAGGGCTTCCGCCCCAGGGGTCCCAGGGGACCCCAGTGTCTCCCAGTGGGCTCATCCGACCCACTAGCAGCGAGTCGTGCCGCTCTGCAGCCCCCCAAAGGGAAGAGGAAGAGGGGGGCAGAGGCGGGGGAGGGGGCCAGAAGAGACCTCCCTCCGTGCACCCATTATACAGGTGGGAAATGGAGTCCAGAGGAGGGCATGACGCAGGGGGGGATCCGAGGCCATGAAGCCACGGGGAGGGCTCCTTCCCTCCCAGCATGCCCAGTCCTGTGCCTCCCTACCCTGGGCAGGCCTCCCTCACTTCCCCCTTGGTGACCCCAGAGAGCTCCTAGGAGAGGGAGCCTCCCCAGAGCTAAAGGCTCCCAGGCGTGCAGTGGAGCCTCCCCCACAGCCTCCAGGCCCTCCCCACCCTCTGATACCCAGAGGGAAAGGAGAGGTTGGAGAGTGGAGTCGGGGCTCCGAAGCCATCCCTGGCCATAGGGAAGGGGGAGAGGCAGGATTGGAACCCAGAGCTTCCTGAGCGTGACTCCTCCTCTGCCCCTCACTAAGGACTCCAGGCTTGGCCTCGTCATCTGCTGTCCTGTCTGGTTATGAAGGAGAGGCCAGCGGTGTCAGCCCTTGGATCAGAGGCTCCAGCCAGCCTCTGGCTCACTTTCTCAGTGTGCCCACTTGGCAGAGGAAGCAGGGCTGAGGCTGAGAGGAAGCCTGGAGTGGGGAAGGGGCCGGCCAGGGCTCCCCAAGCTGTGGGCACAGTCAGGAGCTTTTCTGGGGTTCCCCTCAAGCCTGGCCCTTCCTTCCCTCCAAGCCTTGCAGGGGAGCCCAGAGCCGGGCACCAGGGTCATTCCTGCTTGCATCATTCCTTCCTGCGTGCTTTCTGGCAAGTAGAGGCCACCCAGGTTTGCTACCCGCACGTGGGGCCCTCCAAGGGGCGGCCGAGACGCTGGGCAGCAGGAAGCGCACCACCTTCCTACAGGCCTGGGCCTCCCTGCCTCCCTGTCTCTTCTGGGACCAGAGCCCGGCTTCCTAAAGGCCGGCATCTGCTCCGCGGTGCCACCCTGGTCCTCCTGCCCTCCTTGGCCCTGGGGCTGAGCCCCACAATCCTGAGGGAGACCTTCTGGGACCCACCCTCAGGCCTTGGAAGACTCCATAAGCTTTTTGTTTGTGTTTTAAATCCTTACCCGGACCAGGGCTAGATGGGGTAAGGGACCTGCCCAAGGTCTCCCAGCTAGGAAGTGTCTGGGGCAGGATTTGAGCCAGGATTCTCCTGGCCTGGGCCCGGGGCTCTACCACTGTGGGGGCACACTGATGTGGGATCCTGCACCCCTGCACCAGCCCCAGCCCCTCCACCCTGACTGGCTTCGTTTTGTTACCACTCTGTGCCTCGGTTTCCCCACCTGTATACTAGGCACAGTCATACAGGAGGCACCTGTCTAATGGGGTGATTTGGGGGCTCCCACCACTTCCTCCTGCCCAGAAAGTTCTCCGCCACCAGGAAGGGGCTTAGGAAATGCCACTCTCATTGCCACTCTAAACAGACGGATTGGAGAAAGTGTAGCAGCAGCCCCCAGTCAGTCAGGGGTAGGCGGGAAGGTGGGCCCAGAGCCCCGAGTTCTAATCCAGCCTCAGATACTTAGCAGCTGGGGGGCCTTGAGCGAGTCTCTCAACCTGGCTGCCTCAGTTTCTTCATCTGTAAAATGAGGGTAATCCCAGCACCTCCCTCCCAGAGTATCAACTGAGGCCACCCTGGTCCGGCGCTTTGCCAGCCGGAATGCGCTACACAGAAGCCAGCCCTAATCACTCCCCAGCACCCCGTCCCAGCTGCGCATCCCCATCTGTAGAGCCAAAAGGAGTGTCGGGGTGGGAAAGGTCTTCATTTTACAGTTGGGGAAACCGAGGCAAACAGTGGTGACGTGACTTGCTTTGAACTCGGATCTACCCTCCCCTGCCCTAAGCTGTGCCGTCGTGTCCCCCCCCCCCCCACCTCCCCCACCACGGCCCATGCTTTACTCCAACTTTGCAGGGAGGCTCAGTTCCTGCAATGGGCTTGTCCCAGGTCACGGAGCAAAGCTGTGGCAGAAATGGGGCTGAGAAGGCCGGACTCACGGCCCTGCCCTGCTGCTGACCAGAGCCTGTGAGGGGGACCAGGAGGGGGGCCCGGCCTGGAGGCTGCCTCGTCCTGCTGCCCCCTCTGCAGCCCTGGCACAGGGACCCCCCAGGCCCTCGGGAAGGCCCCCCAGGCCTGGAGGCTGCCCTCTATGGAGCCCTGGCACAGGGACCCCCCAGGCCCTCGGGAAGGCCCCCAGGCCTGGAGGCTGCCCTCTATGGAGCCCCGGCACAGGCTCGGGAAGGCCCCCGGCACGGGGCCCCTCGGGCAGCGACACAGCCCAGCACCCCCAACGCATGGTGAGTCTTATTTAGGACACGCTCCTGCGTCTACCCTGCAGATGTCCCCCCAGGCTCGTGTCCCCCTTTTCATGGGGAGCCGGGTTTCTGTCCCCCACGAGGAGCCGTCTGTGTGACCCGAGAGCCGGCGGCCCCCTGGAAGGGGCGACCCGGGGGCGCGGAATGGCTCCTTTGTGCCTCGGCCCCTGGGCCGGCTCCCCGGTGCCCGTGTGTGGTGCCCCGGCAGGGCTTCCTGTCGTAGAACTGCCCCACGGACTGCTTCTGAGGCAGAAGAGGGAGGAGCTAAGCCAGGGCTGGTGGGCGGCCCAGGGTCCCCCTCCAGGAAGCATCTAAGGAGCCCCCGAGCCCTCCGGCTGCCCCCAACAAGCATGTGGGGCGCCTGCTGTGCGGCAGGCCTTGTGCTGTGCCCGGGGCATCCCGCACAAAACAAAGCTGTCTCCTCCCACGACCTCCACTTCTTTGGGGGGCCCAAACAGCCCACCGATCCCTCAGGGATACAAGGAGCCCACCAGGAGCTCCCCCTCCAATGGGAGCCCCAGAAGAGACAACAAACAGCCCCCCCTGAGGAGTCAGAGCCCTGGGGGCGCCCCGTGCCAGGGTAGGGCGGCCAGGACCAAAGGGGGTGTGAATGCCGTTGTGTAGAGGGTCACACAAAGTCCCGAAGAGGACAGAGAAGGGGGAATCCAGGAAGGCTCCCTGCAGGAGGTAGCACCGGAGCCAAGGACAGCAGTTGTGTATTCTCTGCTCCCCCAGATGTCTGTGTGGTGGAATTGAGCCTCCAGAGATGCCTGCAGAGCCCTCATTGGTGCGCATCATGCATCATCCGGGCCCCAAGGCCCCGGAGCGGAGGCAGAGTGGAGCAGGCCTGCTGCAGCTCCTCATCTTCACCTCCCCACCCCCTTCCTCTCGGTCTGCAACATTATCTCCCATCCTAGACAGTGGATTTAATATCCGCTCTGTGGAGGCCGGCGCAGGGGAGGGCTGGGGAGACGGTGACCTAGGTAGGGCGGCAGAGGAAGGCTTCCTGGAGCAGGAGGCACCCGGACTGGGCCTCCAAGGAAGGAAGGACAAGGAGAAAGCTTTCCACAGGAAGATGGGGGAGGGGCCAGGGAATGCGAGGGGGGGGCGGGGGGGACGGGGGCCCACAGTAGCTGCTGGCCTGGATCCGAAGGGCTGCCCCATGGACTGGACTTGTGCTTAGCCCAGAAAGCAGCGGGCAGTGGCGGGGATGTGATGACAGGAAGAACTTCCTAGAGTCAGAATGTGGCTGCTAGCGTTTCTCTATGTATAGGATCTCATCTGACGCATGACAACCCTGCACAGAGGAGGCTCTTACTATCCCAGGAAACTGAGGCAAACAGAGGGTCAGTGACTTGGCCAGGATCACATAAAATAAGAATCTGAGGCTGTATTTGAACTCAGGTCTTCCTGACCCCAAGTCCATATACTCTATCTACTGTACCACCTAGGTATATCTGAGGAAGGAAGGAAGGGAGGAAAGATGGAAGGAAGGAAGGAAGGAAGGAAAGAAGGAAGGAAGGAAGGAAGGAAGGAAGGAAGGAAGGAAGGAAGGAAGGAAGGAAGGAAGGAAGGAAGGAAGGAAGGAAGGAAGGAAGGAAGGAAGGAAGGAAGGAAGGAAGGAAGGAAGGAAGGAAGGGAGGAAGGGAGGAAGGGAGGGAGGGAGGGAGGAAGGGAGGAAGGGAGGAAGGGAGGAAAGATGGAAGGAAGGAAGGAAGGAAGGAAGGGAGGAAGGGAGGAAGGGAGGAAGGAAGGAAGGGAGGAAGGGAGGAAGGGAGGAAGGGAGGAAAGATGGAAGGAAGGAAGGAAGGAAGGAAGGAAGGAAGGAAGGAAGGAAGGAAGGAAGGGAGGAAGGGAGGAAGGGAGGAAGAAAGGAAGGGAGGAAGGGAGGAAGGGAGGAAGGGAGGAAGGAAGGGAGAGAGGGAGGGAGGGAGGGAGGGAGGGAGGGAGGGAGGAAGGAAGGAAGGAAGGAAGGAAGGAAGGAAGGAAGGAAGGAAGGAAGGAAGGAAGGAAGGAAGCGAGGAAGGAAGGAAGGGAGGAAGGAAGGGAGGGAGGAAGGAAGGAAGCGAGGAAGGAAGGAAGGGAGGAAGGAAGGGAGGGAGGGAGGGAGGAAGGGAAGGAAGGAAGGAAGAGAAGAATGGAGGAAAGGAGGGAAGCATTTATTAAGCATATTCTGTCTTGAATTAGCCAACCTCTCAGGTTGCTTCCTTCTTAGATGCAGGCTTGCTGGCAAAAGCCCTCTCCAAGCTGAGCTAGACAATGGACCCCACAGCTGCCTGTCCCTGGGGGGTAGCTTGGCAATGCCGGGCTGGCACAGGGTCCCCACAGCCCTGAGAGCCATCAGCTCCCAAGGGACACATCTGTGTGCTGAAGCCACCAGGGCCCCGGCCTGGGCTCCCTTGCACAGAGTGGGCCTGCGTTCTCACCCTGGGTTGGTCTAAGAACATGGAGAGGATGTGCGGCTGTGTGAGCTCCTGTACGTAGCTCTGTGCGGGTAGCTGGTGTGTGCGCAGTACCTCTCGGAGGCAGCAGGTACGGGTTTTGATTGAATTTCATCTTGATTTCATTAAATATTCATAAAGGCCAATTAGAAGAGGAGCCCAGAGGCCTAGAAGCGCGCTACCTCCACTCAAACACTCTCTCCCTCCCTCCCCTCAAACCCTCTGTGAACACGCAGCTTAGCCCTGGGCCCATGTGAGGGTGGGCAATGGGCAATGAGTTCTCGGGCCAGCTTTCGGGGGCTGCGGGCCAGGGGGCCCAGGAAGGGCTCCTGATTCCAAAGTCAAGGGAGCGGCTTCCTTGGAAGAAAGCAGAATGCAGATGAGTGCGGCGTCCTCAATCAGGGCCCCAGGATGGAAATCTCTGCTGTAATGAGCCTGACACTGGGGTGAGGCTGATTACACTGAAGAGGGGCTGTTTAAAATTCACGATCAATCAGGCCCGTTTATTCTAACCTTTCCCCACAAACCTGCTGGGTTACTAAGGGATTTATTGAGGATGCTCAGCCTTCCCTTCAACCACTAATTTACAAATTACAGCAAGGACAAAAATGGATGAGCCGAGTCAGAAAAATATACATGGGTGTTTATGCTCCAAGGGACCCATTAGGAACCGAGGAGGCCCACTGTTAAAAGTTGGATGGACTCTTAGAACTGAGAGCAGAGAATGTCAGCTGGGAGGGGCCTGGAACAGGGAGTGCCAGAGGGGGAGGGGCCTGGAACAGGGAGTGCCAGAGGGGGTGGGGCCTAGAACAAGGAGTGTCTGAGGGGGAGGGGCCTAGAACAAGGAGTGCCAGAGGGGGAGGGGCCTGGAACAAGGAGTATCTGAGGGGGAGGGGCCTGGAACAAGGAGTGTCTGAGGGGGAGGGGCCTAGAACAAGGAGTGACTGAGGGGGAGGGGCCTGGAACAGGGAGTGCCAGAGGGGGAGGGGCCTAGAACAAGGAGTGTCTGAGGGGGAGGGGCCTGGAACAGGGAGTGCCAGAGGGGGAGGGGCCTGGAACAGGGAGTGCCAGAGGGGGAGGGGCCTAGAACAAGGAGTGTCTGAGGGGGAGGGGCCTAGAACAGGGAGTGTAAGGGCTGGGGACCAACTATTCCAAATCCTGCAGTACAAGGTGGGATGCTCAGGATTACAGAGCTCTGGATGGGCTTGGTCCAAGGTGAGCTGTTTCTCTACTCTCACATTCAAGAGCCGGATGACTCTTAACTCTGATGGCACAATGGAGTGCAGAGAGAGCCAACCTTGACACCAACAAGATCCTAATTTAAATCTTGCTCCTGAAACCCTGGCTGGGAGTCCTTGGAGAAATCTCTTACCTAAACCTCTCACTGCCTTGGGTGACTCTCCAGGGCGATGTATGATACCTGAGTTGACAATCTTAGAGGAGGGAATTTCCACACTGGGTGTTCTCAACACTGATGATTTAATAGATCTGGACCCAAACCAACCAACCAATCATACTCACACACCTCTCATCTCTCGTTTGAAATGATTAAAATACTTTGCTGCAGTTAATATCATAGGATTCTGCTTAGTAGTGGTCTGAGTCCTGTGTTGGTGAGCCTATGGAACATATGCTGGAGCATATCAGAGGGGGCTGCTCCCCTTTCCCTCTCCATGTGCCTGAGGACATTCCTCACTTTCCCCTGCCCCTCTGCCCAGCAGCCAATGGGAGTGCTTCCTCCTTCTCCTGTCTGGGGTAAGACAGGGGGCTCACGTGTGGTGTAAGGGTTGCAATCTAGGCACTTGGTCTCAACAAGGTTTGCCATCACTGACCTAGTCCAATCTCTTATCTAACAGGAATGTTGGGCCCCTGAAAAGGACTGTTCCAAGGCTATACATCAGAGACAGGAATTGAATTTGGGTCCTCTGCCTCTGAATCCAAGGCTCAATAACTTTTGTATGGAGAGAAGGTGGCTTTGCAACTCCATGAACCAGCAGGTCCAATTCTCAGGCTTTGTAGGGTAGAAGTTTTTTTTAATCTCTTTTTTCTAATCTGTCAAATCAGGGGGAGACTCTGCCATGAAGTCTCAGATTTAAGAACAGACACAGACTCTAAGAAGGCCTTTCATAGTCCTTCATAAAGAGATGCTGTCAAAGACAGGAGCTCCCCATCACACTCGGAGATTTTACTCATGAGGGAGGAGGAGGATCTCAAAGTCCCATTTTGCCTTCATCTCTTTCCTCAAACAGCCAAGGTTCAGGCTTCTTCCTTTCCAGGATAGTGGCCTCCACCTCTGAACACCACCAAGGTAAGAAAAGATATTCTGGGAAGGAGTTCAGGGAATGGGAAAGTCGAGCAGGTTGGGCAATGGTTGTGTGACCTTTAAGATGAAAGAGGACGATTCCAGCTGTACCCCAAGTTTCCCTGAACTCCTGATGGTTTCTGAGGGTGGTTCCAGCTCTCTGGTCTCCCCAAACCCACTCCAATCTTCTCAGTTTCTGCCTTTGGAAACCTGTGGGATCCGTGAGGCTGGCTGCTCTGAGCAGCACTTTGTGAAATGGGCCGAACATGATCACAGAGTCTTGAGGGGAAGTTGGGAGTGAGCGAGTGGGCAGCACTTGAAGGCAGCAGGCTGTCTCTGCTGGAGAATCAGAGGGCAGCCCTTCTGGGCCTCCAAGGATGGCCTCAGACCCTTCCCCAATGAGCTTGGCACAGAGTCTTCCACAGGCCTGAGGGAAGCTCCAGCTGTCAGGTGTGAATTTTAAAAGTCTCCATCTTGGTATAGCACCCAAAAATTGTGCACACCCACACTACACGGGCATGTGCTAGTCAATGACAAATCAGAAATAACTAACTGCCCACCTGGGCTGTCCTAAGCCAAGCTAGAGCCAACCATTGGCACTTGTGAGGCACAGGAAGTGAGGTAGGGAACAGCCTCTGAAATTCACTCACTTCCTGTGGAGAGAGCGAGACGCCAGTTGGTGTTAGAAGCTTGGACAGGGAGGACGCCCGCAGACAGCTTTCCTTCAGATCGGTCACGTGAGTTAAGGACTGATTCTTTCCACCTGGGCCTTTGGGCCTAAAACTCCCTCTGCCTTGGTCAGAGGTTGAGTAGCCCCTTCCCCTTTTCTCCTCTCTCCTTCTCTCCCTCTCCTTTCCCTACTCCCATTGTGATTAAACCTCCATAAACTCCATTCTGACTTGAGTGTTTCATTTTAGGAATTTCATAAGTAAATTCCTTGGCAGCCATTGTTCAATATTACAACAATCTTAAAAAGGTGAAATTTTCACCATTACACAGGGGAGGGTCTAGCCAAGTCCTTCCATTCTGGAGTCCTTCCCACCAGTCACACGATGCTCCTGGTTCACCTTGATCTGTTGCCCGCTAACGCCTGGAGGTCTCTCTTCAGTGTCCCATCACCCCATTCCTGTGCATGGGAGGGAGAGCAGGGAGGTTGGGAAAGCCTGCTGGGGAGGGTCCTAGGGGCGGGCAGGACAAGTCAGGGCATCAGACTTGGAGCTGGAAGGGACCAAAGAAGCCATCTGTACCAACCTCCCCACTGCACAGAGGGACAAGGTGAGGCCCAGGTAGGGGAAGAGAGCTGTGCAGGATCACACAGGCACTCAGAGGCTCAGATGCCAAATTCCAAACTGTCCACTGGGCCAAGAGCCTGGAGAGGTGTTCTTGCCTTGGTACTTGACTGAATATGGGAGGTGGGGAAGAGGGAAGAGCTGGAGGTCACTGCAAGGCTCTCGACGGGAGATGGTGTGAAGGGCAGTGCTTTCATCAGAGATAGGGGCTCAGAGGGAAAGCTGGGCTAGGGAGAAAGAGAATAAGCTTGGTTTACAATAGTTACCACTTGAGAGAGGTACCAGAGGGACAAAAGCCTGGACCTGAACATCGAATGCTCTGGGTTCAAATCCTGGTTCTACCACCTGATAGATGGGTGACCCTGGACAAGTCACTGCCCCTGGCTGAACCTTGGTTCCCTTATCTGCAATACAGCTATAGCAATGTTTGTATGACCTACCTCAGGACGGTTTTAAGGATGGGTCAGATCATGGCTGTAAAGTGCTTTGCCATCAAAGAACTTCAGAAATGTAAGCTGTTAAATATGCTAATACATATATGTGGGTACATGTATTTAACATGTATGTATACCTGGATAGGTTTGTGTGAGCATGAAAAGCCTGATGCTACTCAGTGGCCTTCTGTGATGAAGTCACAGGCAGCGTGGACCAATGGGACAAGCCTTGGACCTAGAGTCAGAGAGACTGAGTTCAAGTGTGGATGCTGCCTCATCAGGTGATCTCAGATGGGGCTGAGGGGAGAAGGGGAGGCTGCTACCGGCTGAGCCTGGGTGAGTGACAGGAAGGAAGGGGCTCCCCCAACAGAAATGACAGAGTTGGGGAGGGGGCAGGAAAAGGAGCAATTCTGTTTTGGACACGAGGAGTCAGAAATGGCTCCCAGGTATCCAGGTTGAAACGGCCAAGGACTGGGGCTGTGGAACTGAAACTCAAAGGAAAGAGGGGCTGGAGCGGCGGCTACAGGAGTCATATGTGCAGAGGCAGTAAGGAAATGCAGGGGAATTGGTGAGATCTGCAGAGCCAGAGCCAGAGCCAAAGAGAAACGCAGGCAAGGAGACGGGGTCAGAGAAACAGAGACTAAGAGAAATAGAGACAGACAGGGAGACAGAGACAGAGACAAAGAGGAAACTGAGTGAGACAGAACACAGAGAGAGAGAGAGAGAGAAAGAAAGGCAGGGAGACAGACAGAGACAAAGAGGAAACCGAGTGAGACAGAAAACAGAGAGAGAGAGAGAGAGAGAGAGAGAGAGAGAGAGAGAGAGAGAGACAGAGACAGAGACAGAGACAGAGACAGAGACAGAGACAGAGACAGAAAACAGAGAGAGAGAGAGAGAGAGAGAGAGAGAGAGAGAGAGAGAGAGAGAGAGAGAGGCAGGAAGATGGGGACAGAGAAACAGAGACTAAGAGAAATAGAGACAGACAGGGGGACAGAGACAGAGACAAAGAGGAAACTGAGTGAGACAGAACACAGAGAGAGAGAGAGAGAAAGAAAGGCAGGGAGACAGACAGAGACAGAGAAAGAGATAGAGAGAGAGAGACAGACAGAGAGAGATAGAGAGAGAGAGACGGAGATGGAAAAAGACATGGAGAAAGAGGGAGACAGACACAGAGAAACAGGGGTAGAGACAAAGAGAAGTAGAGACAGACAAGGAGACAAAGGCACAGTCAGAGAGAAACAGAGATGGACAAAGATAAAGAGAGGGAGACAGAGCCAGGGAGAAAGGCAAAGAGAAATAGAGACAGAGCCTGAGAGACAGCCAGAGTCAGAGAATCAGTCAGTCCATAAACCTTTAAGCCCTGACTCATACCCAGCACTGTGCTAAAGAGGGATGAAGGTACAAGGAAAGGTAGAAGACAGTCTCTGCCCTCCTGGAGCTCTCTCCGAGGGAGAGGCTACATGGAAGCCCCTATAGACAGGATGAACTGAAGTCACTCTCAGAACTAGGAGGGGTCAGGAAAGGCTTCCTGTAGAAGGTGGGGGGACACGTCCTAGCTGTGTGACCCCCATTGCCCAGCCCTTCCTGCTCTTCTGCCTTGGACGGGTATTTCATACTGATTCTGAGACAGAAGATGAGGGTAAGTAGACCGAGAGGAGATCCTGAGTCCCAATCTGGCCTCGGCCAAGCCTTGGACCTAATACACAGGAGTGATTCTAGGCTGGAAGGGGAGGGTTTTCAATGCACAAAAAGATCACTGGCAAGTTGGAAGAGAGCACTTTGGGGTGAGGGACCCGTGTTGGGAGGCAGATTCGCCAGGCATTGAGGATAGAATAAAGAGAGAAAGGAGAAATAACGAGTGAGGCTTTTCTCGGGATTTGTCTGAGGAGATAAAGGAGGGTGTCTGGTGGGGACAGGAGGAGACTTGAGCCTGTCTGAAGGAGGCAGGGGAAGAACTGAGAGAGGGGAGGTAAGAGCTGGGAGATGAGAAAAGGGGCCACCTGCTGAAGAAGATGGAAAGGAGAGGATGGAGTCAAGGTTAGGAGGAGGGCCGTTCCTCTTCAGAGGCCGGAGCGAGAAAGGCAAGGACGGAGAATGGGACCAAGAGGTGGAGAAGGACAGATCGATGACTGACCTTCCTGGTAAAGTCTGAAGCAAGGTTCCCAGGTGAAAGGGTGGAGGGAGGAAGTGTTGTGGGAGGTCTGAGGAAAGAAGAAAAAGTCTGGGATGGCTGCTGTGAAGACTGGCATTGAGAATCCATTTGAACCTGTGACCTCACTGGTATAGGAAGTCCTTTCTGGGAACTCTCTCCCAAAGTATCCTGGCTTTGGACTTGGAGTCAGTACTGTGTATTGGCTCCAAGGCAGAAGAGTGGTCAGGGCTAGGCAATGGGGGTCAAGTGACTTGTCCAGGGTCACACAGCTGGGAAGTATCTGAGGTCAGATTTGAACCCAGGACCTCCCGTCTCTAGGCCTGGCTCTCAAGCCACTGAGCTACCCAGCTCTATAATCTAGAGTTATCGAGAGAGTCCTAGGTAGGTGTGGAGACCATATCATACAGGGAAGAGCTTCCTGAATGCAAGGCCAACATTGTATCCTCTATTCCACGATGCCTTTGCCTAGGAAAGAATAAAAAGCCTTCCTTCTTGCAAGGAACACAGAATTAAGCTTAGATACCAGATCCCCGTAGTGCAAACACCAACAACACGGAAATAGGTTTTGATCAAGGACGTATGTAAGACCTAGTGGAATTGCGTGTCGGCTACGGAAAGGAGTGGGGGGAGGGGAGGGAAAGAACATGATTCTTGTAACCAAGGAAAAATGTTCTAAATTGACTAAAGAAAATTTTTTTGAAAAATTAAAAGCATATATGTAAAAAGATAAATAAACTTAGATAGCATCAATTGGCCACAGTCTCAGTTTGCTAGATGAAGGATTTCCTCTAGCTCCATTTAGCCCAAAGGGAGTCAGAGAGAAGAGGATAGCCTGAGAATAAACTAGGATTGAGGGATGGCCGAGGGAGAATGCTGAAAGGACAGAGGGGAGAGAGATTTGAGGGTGGAGAGGAGTGTGGAGCTGAACTGGTCAGCGATGGGGTGGAGATGAGGAAGGGAGGAAAAGGGAGTCTTCAGATATTGGGCAGATTTATTGGGGGGGGGCTGCTCGGCCCCTGGTGCCGGGGATGAAGGAGGCGTTAGTAGACTTCATAAAGAAGAAATTGTTAATATTCCCACTCCCCCCATCATCCTATTGAATATTTACTGAGCTCATAATGTGCCCAGGATGACGAGGGCCTGTTCATAGCTGTTGGCTGCAAATCTTTTCCCTTCTGGTCCTCAGTTTCTTCCACTGTAAAGTGAGGGGGTTGGCTTGGGTCCCAACTGGCTGTAAGTTTATCCTACACATCTTTGCATTGACATCTGCTCCCCCTCCCAGCCCCCTCTTTGTAGCAGCAGGATTCCTGCTCTCCCCCAACTCCCTCCATCCCCAATCTAGGTACCAAGGAGCATTTTCAGCAGAACGAAATTATCTCAGATCTTTATTGGATTTTCTGAAAGCTGGCCTTTTCCATGACCCACCTCAGGGGGCAAGTCAAATGAAAATAACCTTAATAAATAAATTGTTAATGAGCTAATGAAATGAAAAGGGCCTGAAGTGTCAGGAAGCTGTGGCAACAACAGACCGTCTGGCTGCTCTGTGCAGGGCCAGGAGGAGATGCTTCAGTGGGCCCCCGGCACCCCCTTGCCTTTTGGGGTCCCACCCTTCAAACGACCCCTACGGGGCCTGGATAGGAGTTTGTCATGAATGATGAGGCCCAGGTGGGGGGGGGCACCTGGCCCCCGGCTCCACATCCATGAAGGGCAGAATCCAGGCCTGGAAGGTCTCGGGGGTGGCTGAGTCAGGGGGAGGAGGGGGTCAGATCCAGTCAGATCAAGCCAACAGCCTGAAGATAAGCAGGAATGATGGGACAGGCAAAGGGAGGAGGACGAGGCTGGTGATGGGATAAGGAGTCCTCATGGAGAGCAGGAGGGCAGCGAGTCAGGGAGGAGGCTAGAGAACAGAGAGTAGAGGGTGAGAGCCCCTTCGGATGGCAGCAGGGCGAGAGGCACAAGCCCACAGACTGGGCTCAGATAAAGGGCGCACCAGTGGGTGAGTGGGCTGAGGTGGGGCAGAGGCAGCAGGAAACGCAAGACTGGCGTGGGGGCGTCGGGAGACCAAGACACAGAGCTAGGCACTAAGGCATTCAGGAAGAAGGGAGTGTCTGGAGGGACCCGCCTCTGATTGAATGGCTCGAATCTCAAAGGAAGAGGGGTTACCAGTGGTGGGAGAAGGGGGAAAATGTGGAGCTGGCACAAGGGAACCTCCCACGTGGACTACTGTCAGGGGGAGGATGAGTAAAAGTACAGCTTGTACCGTGCTAGAAGAGCAGCCAGGGAGGCTATGTATCAGGAGAGCGTCCGGTCTAAGACAGCCAGAAGAAAGGAAAGGGCTTAAGGTGGAATCCAGGAGAGCAGGCTTTCCAGGGAGCACAGGAGGAGGGGCAGGAATAAGGAAATGGGCAGGCAGGGGTGCCGAATGCGATGAGGGTTCACCATCACTGGAATGGGGAGAGTCTGATGGCAGGAGAGGATATGAGTTTAGGCAGATCACTATCCCAGGGGGCCGGTTACTGGTGTGGAAAAGGAGTGGTCCTTAGGATGGGCCGGTGGGGAAGAGTGTGGAGCATGGCTGGATCTTCTCACAATCATGCACAACCCTTCCGCATTGTCTCAGACACCTCCTGAAGAATTCACTTCAGCAGTGAACCCTCCTCTCTCAGGCATCTCTCCTGAGGGGGCCAGGGAGGACCTGAGACCACGAAATGTCATGGCTGGAAGATGTCTTAGAACAGAGAATGTGGGAGCTAAAAATAATTTTGCAACACAGAATCTTTGGATCCTAGGACAGTGCAATCCCTATTTACAGAGAAGGCAACTAGGGCCATGCCTGGTGCTATCTCCAGTTGGACTCCATTGTGATTCTAATGGAGAATCGTCTCCTGCACTGGGTAGAACGTGCCCTGATCCATTCTGGCCATAACAAACAGGGTCTTCAGATGGACTATAGAGGGGAGGGAGGCGGCCTTCCATTATAGAATGAGGTGGGCTCATGGGGATTCATTGTCTCCCTTTTCACTGAGTCATGCGCACCAAGGTGAGGAGGTAGTTGGGCAGGTTCAGGTTCATCAATCCCGGCTATGGGTCTTGCAGGATGGCATATGGCCCCGGTGGACAAGAAGGTGGGGCCAGAGGTCCATCCAGGCATTCTGTAGTCTTGCTACTGGTCTCTCATCCCTTCTGCAAGAAGAGAGAAGAGCAGCCTTTTAGCACTTCTTCCTGCCTCTCTTCTCCAAAGTCCAAGGGAGCAGGACGGCTCGTCCAGATGGGGCCTCTCCTCCCTTCTGGCTGGGGACAAGAGAGTGGTTTGGCTCACATCTCTCCTCTTCCACAGGCTAGACATTAAGGGATGGTAAGAAGGTCCTGCACTTGAGGGAATGCAGAGTAGTGCCCAGAAGTCTCTATCTCTCCTCTTCTCCCCTCCCATTCCAGGTTTCCCTACTGGCACCCACCATAATTGGTGTTCCAGAGAAAGCCATCGGCTCTCAGCCTGGTTGCCAGGGAAATGCGCAGCTGCCAGTTCAAAGAGAGCCTTCCCTGAGAGTGGAGTGAGGCGGGAAGCTGGGCAGCGAGGGCCTGGCTCAGGGTGGCAGAGTTCCCCATCCCAGGCCATGCCCAGGACTTACTGCCCCGGGGTGATGCTGAGGTTCTGGGTGCAAAGGCACCCCCTGGCCCTCGAGGGTGCTCACTCAAAGCTGCCTGATTGACTGACAACTCTGGAACCCCCTTTTCTGCTCAGCTCAGCCCAGCTCCATCCCTCAGGCTATTTTCTGCCGGTCACTGTTCCAATGACCGATGACCAGGGGCTCCGTCCCTTCGTGCTGCTGGTGCGGCTCTGGGAGGGCATCCCATTATGTGTGCCCCAGTCAGACAACAGAAGGGGGGACAAGGTTTAGTCCGGAGGGGCAGAGTCCAGGAAAGTCTCAGCTTTTCTGGGGGTCCTGCAGAAGGTGACCAGGACGTGGAGGCTCCTGGGCTCTGAGGACTGACCGGAGAAACGAGGGCTGTTTGGCTTGGAGAAGAGAAGACGACTTGGGCTCCCCATCAGGAATGCGAAGGGCTGCTGGGTGGGAGGGATTAGCTTGGCTCTGCTTGACCACGAGGCACTGAACCAGAAGCAGTAAGGGGGTTGGCGGGAAAAAGCTTCCCCATGATCATTTGTCCAGAAGGGGAACACCTGCCTCCAGGAGGAGTGAGCTCCCCCTCTTTGGAGGGCTTAAGTGGCTGGACCACCATCGTCCGGGATTCTGAGGGCAGGCCTCAGGTCTCCCGAGGGGATGGACTAGGATGAGCGTGGAGGGGAGGCCGGGCAGCATGTGGGACTGCCTGGGCAGAAGACCCCTCTCCTTGGACGGAGAACTTACTACCTCTCGAGGAAGCCCAAGAGGCCAGTCTGTGACAGATTCAATGGAATCTCAGAGTTGGCATGAATCTCAGAGATCAGCTCCGCCACCCAGAGCTAAGAGGGATCAGCATCGCTGGAGCCCAGGCCCAGACGGGCAGCCACAAGACCGAGGCGGAAGAAAGGGCGTCTTCCACATCCTGGGGAGGCGGTGAATGGCCAGGAGGAGAGGGCCAATGGAAATGGAGCACATGGCGCGGATTGCCTGGACTCAGGGGGATGGCGATACAGTGGGGGAGGGGGGGAGGGCAAGAGGGGGAGATGCTGCTGCCCTGTGAGAAGCAGTCATTGGCCAGGAAATGGAGAGACAGCCAGCTTCCTCTCCCAGCCTGGGGCGAAATGGCTTTGGAAAGATGAGGCCAGAAACTGGTCTATTTATAGGAAGATGGCGGCCCCATGGACAGGGTGCTGGGCCTAGAGTCAGGAAGATCCGAGTTCCTATCCTGCCCCAGAGACACTTAGCTGTGTGTGTTTCCTCACACCGACCTCCCAGGATTGCTGTAAGAATCAGATGAGAGCACAAGCAATGTGCTTTGCTAACCTTAAGAAGCTCGATCCGTGCCCAGCCTGCGCTATTGCCAGTGAGAGGCCCTGAAGGAGAGCCCTGCTTGGGGCCACGAGGAACGAACAGAAGGCGTGGATCGGAGCAGTGTGGCCAAAGCGGCATTCCAGGGCTGAGAGCCATCTCTGTCCTCCTGAGTCAGCCACCTAAGCGTCAGCAAAGCTTAGGGGTTCAGCGTGTGTCTACTAAGGGCCACTGAGAGTGAGGAGGGCAGGGCAGGTCCTGGAAGGGCCCTCAGAGGCCATGGAGGCCCCCTCCCCCATGTCCCCAATGGCAAGCCACCCAGAACAGAAAGAGCACTACAAAATCAGCAGAGACCTAGATCCAGACCCCACCAGGAAGCCACTTAACACCCCAGGCCTCAGGCTCCTCATCCTTAAAATGAGAGCTCGACTAGCTGAATTCTGAGGCGCCTTCCTGCTTTAGAGCTAGGAACTTAGAAATCGATTTAAAGGCCATCACTGATGGCAAACTCATAGCCTTACAAAGGGCGGGCCCCATTCCTTTTATAAATATAAATATATACAAATATATATTATTTATTTTAAACATTCTTTTCTTTTAAAATCATGAATTCCATCTCTGTCTCCCGCCCACTTCTCCCTCGCCCAAAGAGAAGGCAAAAGATATATCAATTATATATGTGAAACCATGAAAAACATATGACTAAATTATCCATATTGCCAAAAAAAGGTGAGAAAATTATACTTCAACTTGCACTCAGAGACCATCCATCCTCTCCTGGAAGGGCGTCGCATTCTTTTGTCGTGAGTCCCTTGGAACTGTCTTGGATCACTGTATTGATCCGAGTAGCTCAGAGTTTCATAGTTGACCATCATTACAACATGGGAGTTACTGTGTACAGCAACCTCCCAGTTCTCAGTTCACTGCACAGTGATCCCTCGCCCATGGTAGGAGTATGTTCCAGAGATCCCCGTGATAGATGGAAGTCCACAAAGTAGCAACACTATATGTATTTTATTATTCTTTTGGTGGTCAGCCTCTTCTTTGGGCACTTGGGTTCCCTGTCAGAAGCCTTAGAAAGTGCAGAAGATTTGGAGTACAGGCCTTGGAAGAGATCCAAACTTATGAAAACTTCACAAAAACACAACACCACAGAGCCACACCACGCACAGCAATCCGACATTGATATGAAGTGGACAAGGAGAGATACTGACTGTATGGGCACAGCATGGGAAGGCAAACAGACGATGCTACAGTCCCTGAGCCAATCAGGGCCCAGGATACAGAACACAGCTCTGTGGTGGGCCGCCTTTCATTCCATCAGTCAATAGTGTGCATGTACACTCTCACATTGGCCAAGGCACACAAGCGGTAGTGACGTCCTGCATTTCCACTGTGTACAGTAAGATATTCATCTACAAAATCCTGTGATCTAGCAAAAACTCCAGGTACAGAATTAGATATATTTTTTAAAACTCACACTACAGTGAAGCTGGGATAAGTGAACCACTGACTGACATCCATTCCTAAAGATCGTCTTTTTTTTTTTTTAAACCACCCCCTGTCACTTCTGTAAAATGGAGATTTGAACCCTGGACTTCAATCCCCAGAAGTCCTTGGTACTTTCCAGAATTCCCTACAATCTCACCTGAGTCTCCACCTGGGCGAGATCACAATTTAGTATTTAACGGGCTCTCTGCCTCCCAAGACTCTCTCTTCCTCTACTCGATGATTGTAAGATGTAGTGAGTAAAATGTGAATCATCCCTAGACACGTGTTTATTATTTTGTATCCTTGATTTCAAATAATCTTTAATAAACCTCATAAAATATACTTTTTATTATTAAAGACTAATTTAACTTTTACACTTCTTATAACACAACAGCACTCATACCACAGCTTATTCAGTGATTCCCCAATTGATGGGCATCTCCTCAATTTCTAATTCTTCGACATCCCAAGAAGATCTGCTAGAAATATTTTTGTACATGTAGGTCTCTTTCCTTTGATCTCTTTGGGATTCAGATTTAGTTGTAGAGCAAAGGGCATTCACAGTTTGATAGCCATAGTTCCAAAAATTGTTCTCCAAAATGGTTAAACCAATTCACCACTCTGCTAACAGTTTTAACGAGGTACCTATTTTTCCTCATCCCCTCCAGCATTTGTCTTTTCTGATAGGTGTGAGATAGGACCTGTTATTCTCGTTTTTATTTCTCTGATCAAAAGTAATTTAGACCATTTTTCATATGACTAGATAGTTTTGACTTCTTCTGAAAACTGTTCCTATCCTTTGACCATTTATCAATTGGGGAGTGGCTGTTATTTTTATAAGTTTGACTCAGTTCCCTACATATTTGAGAAATAAGGCCTTTATCAGAGAAACCTGCTACAAAACTTTTGATATTACTTCATTGCCCAAGATGTCTTTTAGCAAATATAGGTTCCCTGATTATCTCTTTGAATTGAGTCTATTTTTGCTTTTACTTTGAGATCACACTTGCTACCCCTTCCTTTTCTATTTCAGCTGAAGCATAATGGATTCTGCTCCGGTCCTTTATTTTAACTCTGTTGTGTGTCTCTGTTTCAAGTACATTTCTTTTACACAGCATATTATTAGATTCTGGTTTCTTATCCATTCTGCTATCTGCTTCTGTTTCAGGGGTGAACTCATCCCATTTGTATTCACAGTTATGATTACCAAATATATTTCTCTTCATCCTATTTTCTTTATTTTTAAAGCATTACTTTCTGTCTTGGATTATAAGTATTGATTCCAAGGGAGAAGAGAAGTGAGGCTAAGCAAATGGGATTAAGTGACTTTCCCAGGGTCAGAAACTAAGAAATGTTTGAGGCCTGATTTGAACTGAGGTCTTCCCAACTCAAGGCACTGTGTTCTATCCACTGTGCTACTTAACTGCATCTCCATATTATTTTCTTTTATTTTTCCTTCTCTCTTTTTATCCTGTCCATCCTCAAGAGTCTATTGTGCTTTTAACCATTGTCTCCTTTAATCTATTCTTCCTTTTATCATCCCCATCCTCATATCTCTTATTCCCTTCCCCTCCTATTTCCCTATTAGCTAAGATAGATTCTATACCCAAGCCACTGTGTGTATGTGTGTATATATATATATATATATATATATACACTTTTATATTCTTTCCTCTTCAAACCAATTCTGATGAGTGATGTTCAAGCACTGCCTGCCATTCCCTACATCCCCCCATTTCCTCCTTCACTTATAAAAGCTCTTCCTTGTACACCTTTTATGTGAGAAAATTTCCCCCATTCTATTCCTTTTGCTCTTCTTCCAGTGCAACCTCATTCTCATTCTTACATTTTTGGGGGAAGATTATCCTATCATAATCAACTCATATTCACGCTATCTATATAAATTCTTTCTAACTGCTATAATAATAATAAAGTTCTTAGGAAGTTACAGGTATCATCTTCCCATACAGGAATGTAAACAGTTTTTAGAGTCCCTTATGGAGACTCATGTTTATTTTTTTATGTTATAAAAGTCTTATGTTTGAATATCAAATTTTCTATTCAGTTCTGGTCTTTTCAGCAGAAAGGCTTAGAAATCTTCTAACTCATTAAATATTCAATTTCCTTCCTGAAGGATTATGCTTAGTTTTGTTGAGTAGGTTATTTTGGGTTGTAATCCTAGCTCCTTTGCCTTCTGGATTATCATATTCCAAACCCTCTATTTCTTTAACATAGAAGTTGCCAAATCTTGTGTGATTCTGACTGTGGCTTTGAGATATCTGGATTGCTTCTATCTGGCTACTTGTGATATTTTCTCCTTGACTTGGGAGTTCTGGAATTTGTCAATAGTATTCCTGGGAGTATTCACTTTGGGATCTCTTTCAGGAGGTAATCAATGGATTCTTTCAATTTCTATTTTTACCTTCTAGATTTAAAATATTGGGCAGTTTTCTAATTTCTCAAAAATATGTTTTAAGCTCTTTTTTAAAAAAAATCATGACTGTCAGGCAATCCAATAATTCTTAAATTATCTCACTTTGATCTCCTTTCCAGGTCAGTCATTTTCCATTCCTTTTAAAGATAGCACTCCTTGATAAGTAATTCTCCCTCACAGCAATTTTCCTCTTCACAGCTCATTGTAATTCTTAGAACCCAGAGGGCAGAGGAGGGGAAGAAATCTCAAAGAAGCCTCCAATCCTTCCTCTGACCCCTTCTGAGGATGGTCCAGAAGACCTGATGAGGATATGGGCTTGGATTTTAAAGACTTACCCTTTAGGGAGGGCAGGGCCGACACTCTTTGAGGATAAGTTTTCTCTCCTCCAGAATCAGCACCCACGGATACAGAAGGTGATACAGGCTTGGAAAAGTCCTACCTATTTACTACATCATCCTCAGGGCCCAAGATTCCATCATCAACATATCCTTCCCATTATTTCTAAGTGACACGCCTGGTGTGAGGCCTCTGGTGGTCAGGAAAATGCTGAGGAAATGTTCAGGAGAGAGAGTTTACAAGTCCAGAGTATCAGCAGAGGAGGGCAATCAGCATTCCGAGAGGCCTGGGGACTCTTCCATGGAAGGATAAATCAAAGTCAATGGGATGTTTAGCCTACAGAAGAGAATGGGAAGGAATTGTGGGAATGGAGTGAGCCAGACTGACCTATCTTGGGACTCAATTCTGGATCTAGCTCAGTTCCCTTTCTATTCAATGTGTATCTTGTGAGAAATCTATTCAGTTGTGGGAACTAAGAGAGGACTTTGATGCATGGAAGGAGCTTAGTCCAGCGTGGCTGGGAAGCCAGACCACTTCTACCTGTTGCCTAGAGACCCTTAACTAAGGATTTAGGTTATGCTGACCAGAAAGCCCGTCAGACACAAAGACTGGCACAAAGAGTTTTCTCACCATTATACAGCCCGAGCAACCCACGTCTTATCTGAAACCTGGCCCCACACTAGCAATCTGTCTTCTTATTCCTTTGATGGAATGGGGGGGGGGGGGAGTGGTGCAGTCAGCCCCCCCCCCCCAGTGGGAGCAGAGCTCAGGAAAACCCTAGCCATAGCCTCCCTCCTGTACCTTGTAGAAACTGCATGTCCTTCCAAGAAATTCTGCAAGAATCCAGGCTAGATGGTTACACCCTGACATACTGATTTATCAGCCTATAGAAAACTCGGGCTAAGCTTCAGCAAGGTAAACTAAGACACTGTACCAAGATTGCAAAGGTGTAACAAGATGACCCAATTTTTTGCTTATGGAACACTGCCCAGGAGGCACCATCCGAGCCTCAGGCTGCCCTCCCATCCCAAACCCATTCTTCTCTCTCCTCCCAGCTGGGACTGGGATGCTCTAAGGGATGGTCCTTACAGAGTCCAGAGTCTTTGTTTATTTCTCAGGTCTGAGGTACGTCTGAGCCCCCAAGCTCTGAGCCTCAGATTCTGGGATTCCAACACAGCAACTCACTCATTCTAGCTTTGAGCAGAGTGCATTCCGGGGCAATCAGGGCAGCTTCCTGAAGGCAGGGGCTGTTCTGGTGGGACTTGCAAAAGTAGCAGGGTTGGCCACCAGGTCCCATCAGGCAGGCATGATCCATCTCTGGTGTCTAGGCTACTGGCTACCATGGCAGAAGATATCAAAGCATGGTAATGAGGACCTCTTGGGGATTTCTGTGCCACTCCAAAGTTTTCGGGATGTTGTCCCTACGTAATCCCTTTGGAGGATCACTGGAGTAGGCCAAGGAAGGCAGCGGCAGCAGCGAGCCACGGAGAGTGTTGGAGCTGGGGACTTTCTCCCATTTTATAGTGAGGAGACTGAGGCAGAAATAGGTCACCTGACATATGAGAGGCAGGATTTAAACCCAGATAACCCTGTCCCCGAGGCCAGTAACCAGGGCAGGGGTGCTAGGCAGGTCCCAGGCTCGGGGAACAATCCTCACTTAAAGGGAGGGTGGGCTGCAGGCAGGCAGGGTTTCTGCAGGGGGAGAGGGAGCTCGGGATGAGCCCCCCCCCAACCCCTCCTCCCACCTAGCGGTTCTTGGGCTCAAGCCAGAAGCGGTTAAGACTTTAGAGGAGGGAGGGCAGCCCATGTCTGACGAGTTCACTTCAATCTGCCGTCCTGAGCCTCAGTTTCTCCACTGATAAAATGAGGAGGCGGGAAAGGACGCCCTTTCAGTCTCCAGCTCTGCGGATCCTCCCTGGTGGAGGCCTTAGAAGAGAGCACAATCGACGGCAATCACGTGATCGCTCTGGGGGGGGGGGGGACCTCCATAAACCGTCGCTGCTGCCCCGCTAAGCGCCGGAGCGCCTGCAAATGCCTTTGAAAACCGGATCCAGGGCGTCAGGCTGCCCATCTTCCCCTCCTTAAGTCAAGGCAGAGGAGCGCGGAGGCTTGGAGGCCGGGACCCCGGATCCCCATCCCAAAGGGGCCGGGCGGAGCCCCCTCTGTTGCTAGGTAACCAGGCTTCCTGCTCGGAGATTCTGAGCAGACGAAGTCCTCGCTGGGGGAGAGACCAGGAAGGAAAAGGACGCGGGGCCCACCGCAGGGCTGTGGATACCGGCCTGCCCCTGCCTCCTGCCTTAGGGTCACAGACAGCCTGCTGTCCAGAAGCTTACACTGTCAGGGAGAAAAGTCACACGTGTGCATGGGCGCACACGCGTGTCTGTGGTGGGCGTGGGCATGCCCACACAGACTAAGTATAAAAGCGGGCATCCAGTGCGAGGAGGTGTGCGAAGGAGGCTCCTAGGAGGCTGGGGCAGAAGCCGGCACAGAACCAGGGATCGCCTCCCGGGCATGCCTGAAGGCTCGAGCAAAGGCCCTTAGAAGCCTCGGAGGCACAAAGGGAAGGCCAGCAGGAAGGGCCCGACAGTCCAGGAGGGGAGGCTGGCCTTGGCAGCAGCCCAAGCAGGAGGTGACAGGAGCCTCTTGTGTGGACCCCCCCCTTCTGTCTCAGAATCCACACTGTATTTGGGTCCCAGGCAATCGGGCCTCCGTCCTGGGCCTCTGCAGGAAGTGACCTCTGGCCTCTGGGCCGGGCCCAGCCCCTGGAAATCGCAGGCCTCTTCTCCCTCCTCTTCCCTGGCCTCTCCCGGCCTGACGCTGTTAGCCCTGCCCCCTCCGGCAGGCTCTGTCCTGGTTTCTCCTGGCCTCTGGCTCCCCAGCCGTCACCCCGGGGCCATCTGGAGCTGGAGGCCCTTCCACGGAGGGTGCTTCAGTTTGAGGTTTTCCCCTAAATGCCAATCATTGCCTTCGGGCATTTGGGGGCCTCCTTCTCTCCCGTGGCAGGGGCTGTCCCCTGCTGTGCCGCCACCTTCATTCCGGGGCACCCGAACTCGGGGTCCCCCCAAACACCCTGCTGCGGCCCCCTCAGTCCTCCTTATTTTTCGCCCCCACATCCAGGCTGCTCTGGCACCTCTGGGCGAGCCCTGGCGGTGGCTCCTACAGTATTTCTTGCCCTCGGCCCGGCCCTCCTCTCCTCCCCTCCCTTCCGCAGAGCTCTGGCCCGCCCATCCCCCATGGGTGGGTCGCGGGTGGGGCTCTCAGGGCTCCTCCCACTCCAGTTCCTCCTCCCTTTCCCAAAGCTCAGCTCTGCGCGTCCCTGGGCTCCGGGACGCCTTTGGGACCAAGCATAAAGGCCTGTCCGAGCTGTCCCCGGGCCAGCGGGCTTCGGCTGGAGGCCTCCCTTCGGTCTCCACGCTGAGACTTTTCTCGGGCTGCCTCGCCCGTGGGGTGCCTCTCTGCCTTCTTCGGAGCCTTCCGACCGTCCATTCTTCCCTCCTGAGCCCGACTGAGCGCATCAAACCCCGGGTTTGCTTTGTCATCTCCCGTCCGTCTGGGAAGCGCCTTTAGCGCCCCGACTAGGGGGCGGCTGGGAGAGTTTGAGGGCTCTGAGGCCCCAGCGGGGCAGGCGCGGAGACCCCCCTCCCTGCTAGAAGGGTCCGTCTGAGCTCATTAACTCGGCTCCCCCCGGGACTGGGCTTAGACGTCCCAGTGTCTGCTCCACGCGTGCTCCTGATCTGGGGAGCCTGATGGGCCTCTCTGGGCCTGATGCCCCTCCCCCTGCCTGAGCGGATCATGGGAACCCGTGGAGCCGCCTTACAATCGGCTGTTTGCTGGACAGACCCAGATATTTGGACTAGCAGGGACCCAGGATGGGGGTCTCCTCTTAGAGCCTGCCTGGCCGAAGTCGTCTGCTCTGCTTGGATGCTGCTCTGGACGGGGAGTTCCCTACCTCCCCAGGCAGCCCTGAAACGATCCTGCTGAGACAGTCCTCCCCTCCTGAGCCCAATCGGCAGGCCCTCTGGGGGCTATTTTTATTTTAAAGGGCATTGCTTTGATTCATTCTCTTTTTACTTGTCAGCATTTTATTTTCCAAATTACATGTAATAATTTTTCAACATGTTTTCCAAAATTATAAGACCCGAATTGCCTCACTGCCTCCTTCCCTTCCCTTCCCCGTCTCTGTGTTATCCATGTACTTCCTGCAACACATACTTCCACATTGGTCAACGTTGTAGGGAAATACTGAACGAATGTGAAAAAGCAGGCTTTGGTCTGTACCTGACTCCCACAGCTCTTTCTCTGCAAATGGACAGCATTCTCTGTCATAAGGTATGGATATTATTTTTATAGGTGGGGAAACTGAGGCAGGAAGATGTGAAATGACTTGTCTACTATCACACAACTAGAAAGTGCCAGCAGAAGGGCCTTCACAGCCAGGTTTGCTGATGCATAGTAGAGCCTTCTGGTTGCTCTGCTCATGTTCTTAAAGCCTTCCACAGAAAGTCAATCAAGGAGGAATTGGCTCTGTAAACACTCCGTGGTGACCAGTAAAACCTTAGACGGCATGTCGCTCCTTCCTCTCCTTCAGAACCCAGCCCCATTGTGATGGGCTCTAGCCTGGTCCCTTCCCACACCACACTTCCAGTGACAGACAAAAGACAGAAGTCGCCTGTGCTCCCCACTGCGGCTGGCCGCCTCTGTCTCAGAAAGATAGAGGCTAGAATGCCTAATATATTCAAAGCACCGACATTAATAACAGCAGAGGAAATTGCTGGGCTACAGATAACCACTGATGAAAATGAAGTTACGGGGTAATCAGTAAAATTGTCTCCAATCAAAAGGGCCATTCAGTGTATGGCGGGCATAGTGAAGGGGAAGCATACTTTCTGGGAACAAAGACTGGGAGGGAGGGAAGAGAGGAAGAAAGATTGGAAGGAAAGAAAGAAGAAAGGAAGGAAAAAGAAGGGAGGGAGGAGGAAAGGAGGAAGGAAGGGAGGGAGGGAAGAAGGAAGGGAGGGAGGAAGGAAGGAAGGAAGGAAGGAAGGAAGGAAGGAAGGAAGGAAGGAAGGAAGGAAGGAAGGAAGGAAGGAAGGAAGGAAGGAAGGAAGGAAGGAAGGAAGGAAGGAAGATTGGAAGGAAAGAAAGAAGAAAGGAAGGGAGGGAGGGAGGGAGGATGGGAGGGAGGAAGGAAGGAAGGAAGGAAGGAAGGAAGGAAGGAAGGAAGGAAGGAAGGAAGGGAGGGAGGGAAGATGGGAGGGAGGGAGGAAGGAAGGAAGGAAGGGAGGGAGGAAGGGAGGGAGGGAGGAAGGAAGGAAGGAAAGAAGGGAGGAAGGAAGGAAGGGAGGGAGGGAGGATGGGAGGGAGGAAGGAAGGAAGTAAGATTGGAAGGAAAGAAAGAAGAAAGGAAGGAAGGAAGGAAGGGAGGGAGGGAGGGAGGAGGAAGGAAGGAAGGAAGGAAGGAAGGAAGGAAGGAAGGGAAGAAGGGAGGAACGAAGGAAGAAGGGAGGGACAGAGAGAAGGAAGGAGGAAGGAAGGGAGGGAGGAAAGGAGGGAGGGAGGAAGGAAGGAGGGGAAGGAAGGGAGGGAGGGAGGAAGGAAGGAGGAGAAGGAAGGAAGGAGGGAGGGAGGAGGGGAAGTTGGAAAGAAAAAAGGAAAGAGGGAAGGATAAGATGGACAGAGGAAGAGGAGAAAAAGTGAGAGGAAGAAGTAGCCTTCTCAGAGTGTAGGGAGTCTGATGAAGGCAACCAAGAAAGGGTAGGAGGAAGTTTGTGGAGGTTTTAGCTTAGCCAACATCAACCCTTACTGAGCTCCCACTATGGGTTATGAGATAGAAAGAGAAGCAGCCCTCTCTACCTCCTTGAAAGGACCTCACTGGAGAAAAGGCCAGCGGAGAGGGACATAAATATAGAGAGATGCAGAGACAACTCGAGATTGGATGGGGAAGAGATCACTTCAAACCTGGGAAACCAGAGTGAGATGTATGGAAAGATTCCTGGAGGAGCCAAAGTCTGAATAGCATGAATAAGGCAGAGGGGAGAAAGCTTGAACC
Organism: Monodelphis domestica; assembly: GCF_027887165.1. Taxonomy (NCBI): domain Eukaryota; kingdom Metazoa; phylum Chordata; class Mammalia; order Didelphimorphia; family Didelphidae; genus Monodelphis; species Monodelphis domestica. The sequence goes on along the minus strand of NC_077228.1, from coordinate 29,106,530 downwards.
TCACTTCAGGACCGCTCATAGTTCACTGTATATGAGGAAGACTATGTGAAGGACGGCTGAAAGTAAGAGACAAATGGTGCCAGGCCTTGAATGGTCGCCTAAGGATGTGGAATTATAGGAGATGCAGCAGCAAGAGACAGAAGGGTTGCAGGTTTCTGGCTCTTGTGGTCCTTAGAACAGAGAATGTCAGAACTGGGAGGGCCCTTAGAACAGCTTCCCCTCAAATAACTGCTCAGAAATATTTCCAAGTTATACAGGCAAGCCAAGGAGCTCATACTATAATTGGGAGAGACAACTCGTAAACCAAAATTCAGTTGTAAGGCAGATGGTGAACCCAGAAGTCCCAAGAGATGCTGTGGGGTGGCCCAGTGTTGGGGTGCATGGCAACCCAGAAGTCCTTAGGGTATTGCATAGTAAAGCTAAGATGCCAAGGAACCACAGGACCTGGAGGTAGGGCAGGTGATTAGGCCTGGAAGACCTCAGGAGGCAGTGGGAGTAAGGCCTGGTGGGTCTTCATCTTGTTGGAATGAATGCTGTCACTGGCTCCCATTTCAGCCAAGTCCTCCCAGCAGGCAAGCTAGAGAGGGTCAAGCTGGGGAGGGAGTATCTTGGCCCCATGCCATATGAGGATCAGCAAAGGAACGAACAAATCTAGGCCCGGGGAAGGGAAGGCTCAAGGGTGATCCGATGGCCATTTATCGGTACCTGAAGAGACTCCTTGCCCCAGCCGTTACTTCTGCTTCATTGCTGCCATTAGAAATGGGAATCCATGGCATTATCCTTGTTCTGGCTGTCCTCAGAGGGCGGCACCAGTAGCAGTGGGGGAAAGCTATATCATAATAAAGAGGGACCCACTGACAAAGTGGTCTAGGGGGCTTGGGGGCGGTGGTGGTGTCAGTACAAGGCCCCCATCACTGGGGAATGCCCATGGAGGCTAGGTTTGTCAGGAGACACCATTCTGGTTATGAGCACGAGAGTCCTCATCCTCATCATTGCTACCATCCAACAGAACCTAAAAGGCTACATATAGGTTATTATCATCTTACAAATAAGGAAACTGAAGCCTTCAACAGTTAAGTGATTTGCCTGGCTAGCAAGGGGTTAAGACAGAATTTGAGCTGAAGTTCTCTTATCTCTAATGCAATATGAGACAGTAGATTTGAAGGGCAGGGATTTGGGTTCAAATTCTGAGGCTGTCAATTGGTCACTCCGTGAGCAGAAAATTTCACTTTTCTTCATCTTTAAAATGGGGAGAATATTGGAATAGCTGCATTTAGAGACTATTATGATAATGAATGTTCAAAATGAATGAAAAGGTTTTATCCCTGTTTTTCCAACAGAAGAAGGACCCTGATCTGACCCAGGCTGCAAGGACTGAGGCTCCACGTGTTTCCTGAGAGGGAGTAAATGAAGACAGAGTAAATACTCTGTGTTTCTTCTTCAGCTCTTCCTGGCTGCCGCCGCTTAAGGGTCCGCTTTTGCCATATTGCTGATGGAGCCTTCTCTGAAATCTCTCCCCCTGACAGCTGCTCAGTCCTGAACTCCCTTCGAGATGGGCCGCCCCCACTCACGAGGATGGGGAGTTTTTAACATCGGAACCCGTTCAGACAGCCATTGGGAGTCTTAAGGGGGCCATTTGCTGAGATTGGATTTCTCCCAAAGAAAAGAACACACCAGTTTTATTTTCGTTATTTTGCCAGCTCATCAGGAAAAACACGATGAAAAAATATATAATGTCTGCTGCACAATTCATCACAGGAAACGTTATGGAAGCAAAAGGATTTCCATTTCTAATGGCGGTAATAAGAGGCAGCAGCAAAGGCTGGGGGTGGGCAAGGAGTCTAGGAGGAAAGTTCTCATTCGCCATTTCTGGATCCTCGCAGACAATGTCACCCAGCAATGACTGACAAGCTTGGCTTCTTTTCAAGGCCACATGCGAGGGGACCCCCATGGAACTGTTGACACAAGAGGCTGCATACGATGGGGCAGAAGGCCTTCGTGGCCCCAAGAAGAGCGTGGAATCTGCCCGAGGTTCATCGGTCCCACGAGGAGGTCTAAGGCCCCTTCCGGTGGGAAGAGACAACACAGACGCCCCTGAAGCCCCTGTGTGTGATTTTATTGCAGGGATGACATCATCTATAAGTTTCCAGGGCCTGGAATGCAATGGCAGACAACTGGCTGGCCAGAGTTACCAGCATTCGCTGTCCTTCTGGGGCATTTCAGAGCGGAATCCTCTCGGTGGTTGGAATCAGACCAACTCCTAGAACTCTGGAGTCTTTCTATGCCTGGTCTCAGTCTGACGGGATCCTGAGCATGTGGTCAGTGCCAAAGGGCGAAAGGACATGAGAGCGTGAGAAGTGGGAGAGACCAGAGTACAGAACACAGAATGCCAGGGCTGGGAGGGCCCAGAACAGGGAACAGGGAATGTCAGAGGGGGAGGGGCCCAGAACAGGGAGTATCTGAGAGGGAGGGGCCTGGGAATAGGGAGTGTCCTAGAGGGAGGGGCCTAGAACAGGGAATGTAAGAAGGGGAGGGGCCTTAGAACAGGGAGTGTCAGTGTGGGGAGGGGCCTTACAGCAGTGTGAAAGGGAATTTTTATTCCCTTTGTCTATTTTAGTTAATTAATCAAGAACTTAAGTATCCCTACTCAACACTTAGTAAGTCACTAACAAAGAAAGTTCATGCCCTAAAAGCCACAAGCACTGCCCCACCTCCCATCCCCATCAGTACTAAGCAAATTGAAAGGCTATGATTGATTGCTGAGATGTGTGGAGAAAATTGTACATAAGCAGGAGCCTGAGAGAGATTCCGGGTCTTCACTCTCTTCATTTCTTGAATTCTTGGGCTCTTCATTGTTGGGGGATTCTTGGTTCTTGCCTGAGTGAGCTCTGGAGGCTATTCTTGGTGGCCTTTAGTCTAGAGAGTGTGAGCTCTGGTGGGATTCTTGGCGGTCTTGGCCTCATGTGCACTGAAGCTTCTTGGTGGTTTTTCAGCATCTTTGGCTCTTTGGATTTCAGCTTCCTGATCTGGATTTGGATTCAGGTAAGATTCACATTCAGATTCGAATTTGTAGTCTGGAGGCTCTAGGGTTAGGACTTAGGGTACTTTTAGCTAGCTGATATTTTCTACCTTTTCCCCCTGTATTTCCCACTTTAATATCTCTACCTTACTATAAAGCTACTAACTCATACTACTGACTCATAGTTTAACTTTAACTTTTACAAATGGTGACCACAATTCTTAGTCTATCATTATTATTTTTGTCAAATCAAATTCTTAATTATTACATTTAGCAGACCACAAAGGTTTCACGAATACCCTCAATCTTTAATTTTCTTCATTTTTTACTATCCTTAAGTCACATTTTTAGCAGCTAAATTCTGGAGTTCAGGCTCTAAGGTGGTAGAGGAGTTTTGAATTAGACAAAAAGGGCAGATTAGCCACAAGGTACGTCTGTTAGTCTGATACTATAAAGCCAACTGAAAACACCTAGTTTTTCCTGCACAGAAGGGTAAGTTCTAAATCTTTTTTCCCCTCTCCTTTGAACAGTTGAATACTTGCAGCTGCCTGGTAAGCCAGGTGTTTTTTAGCAACAATCAGCCCCCTTGGGGATTTCACCTGGGGGGACACTTTCACCCCCCTCCTGTCTCCCTGCCTTCTGAGGAGGCTACCTTGTCCCAAAGAAGCTACTACCTCACAACTGTGATGATGGGATTAACTCTCTCCTTGCCTATTTTTAAATGTAATCAGCCAAAAGCGAAGACACCCTTACTTAATGTTAAGTAAGGGATGTTCATAAACCACTTACTAAAGTTAGAGATACCTCCAGAAGCAACTGACTGCCCCCGGGCAGTGTTAAGCAAATTTAAAGACTGCAATTGGTCCCCATAAAGTTTTTTTTAAAGATCCCAAAATTTTATTGTTTTGGATACATTCTCCAGGTGTCCCCGGCCTGCCCCCCTCCACCCCCTATACAGAATAAGGCTGACTGAGTCCCCCCGCCCACCCTCCCCACCCCCCAAGTTCCAGTTGTGTTTGGTTTGGGCCCCCTGGCAGGAGCGTGGGTGAGGGGCAGGCGGGCAGGCTGTGGGGGTCAGGAGGGGGAAGTAGTCACTTGGAGAGAGAGAGAGAGAGAGAGAGAGAGAGAGAGAGAGAGAGAGAGAGAGAGAGAGAGAGAGAGAGAGAGAGAGAGACAGAGACAGAGAGAGACAGAGAGAGATAGAGACAGAGAGAGAGACAGAGAGAGACAGAGACAGAGAGAGAGAGAGAGAGAGAGACTCGTGGCCCCCAGGAGGGTGATGCCACCTCCCTCCCCACCCCAAGAATTTTTTGGTTAAGTACAAAGTTATTCCCTCCCTTCGTCCAGCCTGGCAGGCAAGGCCGGCCCAGGCACTGACCCCCGCCAGGCAGGGACTGAGAGACTGTGCTGTGGCCCACAGAGGGTGGGAGGGGAGGGAGGTCAAGGCTTCATTTCCTAAGCTGCAATTATCTTAAATTCCTGTGCGCATCTGAATGGGGTGGGGGAGCCCCGAGGGCCCACCCACCGGCCCCAGGGGGCCCCCCACTCCCACCCATTTAAAAAAGAAAAAAACAAAGTTAAGTTTATACAAAAGGGAGGGGGAGAAGGCAAGGGTCCAGAAGAGGGGCCCAGGAATGTACCCCGGACTGGGAAGGATCCCCAAGAGCTGTCTGCTCCCCTGCCCCTGCCCCCCCCCCCCTCTGGGACCAGGGAGAGGATAGAATTAAGGCAGCAGAGAAGTTACGTGAAAAGGTCTTTAAAAAGGGCTTAAACTTCCTATCAGGAGTTCTTGGAGAGGCCTTTGAACTCTTGAAGGATCTTGGACTGGGATTGCAACGAGGAGCTATGATTTGGATGAGTGAAAAGCTGACTCCTTTCCTGACTTCTGGAGAGGTCTTCCCTTCTTGGGGGAGGCTGGGTGGGTGGAACCTTTGTTTTATTCACCACCGGGGGCCCCCCCAGCTGAGGGTCCTCTGGCTGAGGATCCTCCAGATAAGGGCTAACTAGCCTTGCCTGGGTTGAGCCAGGGACTGGAGCAAATATTTACTGTGTGAGATTAGATATCTTACTCTGCCCTCTTACACATTTCTCTATTTTCACTCTCTTTTGTAAATAAAGCTGCTAAAAGTCATTTTTGACTTGAGTTGTATTGATTTTTTAAAATCAGCAACCACATTCTCTTATATTTAGTCCAACCATAAATTTAATCCCTACATAGCCCAGAATTCCAGAGTATTGGAGAGAGTTAATAAATTCAGAGCAGCTTTTTGTTATTAGAAGGTGTTAATTATTGGGCTAAATTAACAAAGTTTAGCCTTATCTAGTTCCTAGACGTCTGCTCTTTCTTTTTTCCAAGCATTCATGTGCCTCTAGCATTAGCTTAAGTGGGAGGTGGAACACTGGGGAGAGCAGTCAGAGAGAGCAGCAGTAAAGATAACACAAATGGCTCCCTTAACTTCGAGAAGCTTTCAAAGCCTACTAAGGGAAAAATCCCAATAGCCCACAGCTTTTTGCCTTCCCAGGCCAGCTCACGTGGCCATGGAAGCACATGGCCAATGGCATTTTTACCCCTGGGGGGAAGGGAAGAGAGAAGAGTCTTTCAAATCTCTTAGCTAAAATTTAGGCTATACCCTGAGCATTTTACCCACAAGAAAGTGTGTTTTATTTTGGCCAAAATGTAAAGATTTTGCTTTTTCTTGCTTTCCCTCCCAAATTTAGCCTTAAGCTAAGGTTTTCTAGCCCCCCTCCACACAATGCCTAGTTAATTAGGGCATGTCTGTACTTACACCAAATTTTCCCTCTAAAGTCTTTAGAATACCCAGCCCACTAGCCTTGTGAGACTCTAACCCCTAACCAGAACACACTATGGTAGTGCCACCTACAGACAGGAAGTAGAATTGCAGGAAATTTAATAGTTAAATTTTAAAAATAAGGAGGCAGCTGGGTAGCTCAGATACTTCCAGTTGTGTGATCCTAGCAAAGTCACTTAACCCCCATTGCCTAGCCCCTACCACTCTTCTATCTTAGAAGCAATACCCAACATTGATTGTAACGCAGAAGGTAAGGGTTTAAAAAAATTTTTTTAAATAAATAGGCAACTGAGTCTGATGTTGAAAAGCATGGCCCACACTCTAAATGAACTGTTTCTTACCTATCTCAAACAGCTCTCATTCCTGGAGAACATTACTGAGTTCAAACAGCTCACATGTTCAGAATAGCTTTGTTTAGTACTGTTTCTGGGTGTACTTATACTAATAGGATACCTTGCAGATTATCTATTCCTTTTAAAGAAAAAACAAAGGAAAGATGACTTATTTGATCTTAAGACTTGGATATTGAGAGATTCAAGGTAAATACCCCTTTCTTTGAAGATGAGCCCATTGTGATTATAAAAAAAGCTTGAGAGTATTTACCAAATTTGTGATCCCATGTGGATTGACATGGAATGTTTGCTCCACGCCTTTCTAATGGAAAGAGAAAGAAATAAGATTCTCTCTCTTGTTAATAAGACCCAGGGAAAGGATGCAATTCAGTGGCCAAAAGAAGATCCAAAGTGGAACCCAAATGTGAAAAAAAAGATTAATTACAATCATGTCTAGCTAGGAATGCAGAATGAGATGCAATGAGAGATTGCTCTGATAAACCTGGTACATGGACAAAATTCAAAAATCTTAAAAACATGATGAAAAGCCCTCCCAATTTATGGATAGGCTTATTGAACTGGGAGTTAGATATATAGCCCTGGATCATTCCAGAGGAAAGGGATGTCAGGCAAATAAGAAGACAGTTTCTAAAGAACTGTTGTAAGGTGGTCAGACTATTTTAAGACTAACTGCCCAAACTGGGCTAATATGGATCTTGAGGAATCAAGAAGAGTAGAAATTTATGCCTTTAATGGCCATGAAAAGAAAGATGAAGATGACAGTGACTTAGTGGAAACATTAAGGAAGGAAATAAGAGTACTAATGGAAAAAATTAAAAAAGAAAAAGCAAATCAAGCAGTGGCCATAGCCCATTTGCAGGAATCCATAAATCAACCATTAATGTGCTATTTCTGTGGGAAAAGGTGTCACATAATGATAAACTGCAGAAAGTGGAATCAGGTATGGAAAAATATAAATTTTAGGAATAATATGAATTCTAGAAATAATAATGACCCACAACAAAACACCCCAAATGGGGCCTATCCACACTATACTCAGGGTAAGAATTCCCCTCAGCATGGGGGCCCCAGAGAAATAGTCAGGAATCTTTTTAATAGTGTGTGTGTGTGTGTGTGTGTGTAGGACTCTGGAATCAGAGAGTGAAACCTTTGATTTCCCAGACCCTGATGTTTTAACATCAATTATCCCAGGCCATTCTTCCACCACCCCCTCCCCCCAAGAAAAGTAATGAACTTCATATAACTCTGAATGTTGGAAACATGTATTATGAGTGCCTCTTAGACACTGGAGCTTCAAGGTCAATTTTGGTGAGTAAACCTGATTCTGAATACAATTCTATTGACTCTTTAAATGTAGCAGGTGTATGAGGAGCACCTCTAAAATCCCAAAACTTTCCCTTCGATTGGTGTGTGTGGGACCCCTATCAGTAGAACATCTTTCCTTTTAATGCCTGGTTACCCTATGAATTTTTTAGGGAGAGATCTTTTATGCAAATTTAGAGCCACAATAACATGCTCTCAAGGTGGCTCTATAATGCTAAAATTGCCTGAGGAATACTAAAATTTGCAGCCTGTACTTCTTTTAGACAGTCAGAAGGTGAAAGAGCTGCCCACCTTTGAAATCCCAGCTAATATACCTAAGTCTCTCTGGGCCACATTTTCTTCAGATGTAGACCTACTCAAATCAGTGCTCCTGTTCAGATTAAGACAAAAGGTGATCCACCTACTTCCATTCCTTAGTATCCCCTATCAAAAGAGGCAATCCAGGGAATTACCCCAGTGATATACTCATTCATTGAGCAAGGAATAATAATCCCATGCAAATCTGAGTATAATACACCTATTCTCCCTGTAAAAAAGCCAAAACTAGGCTCAGATGGAAAAAAAATGTCTATCTATTTATACAGTATTTAAGGGCTATAAATAACCATGTAATAAAAAGGCACCCTATGCTTCAAAACCCAGCCACAAATATCTCCTCTATTCCCAACATAGCCACATATTTTATGGTAGTGGATCTGTGCTCAGCATTCTTCTCAATCCCTATTCATGAAAATTCCAGAAATATATTTGCCTTAATCTGGCAGTTCCCAGTGGATATGGTACTGGCTACCATAAGGTTTAGTGGACAATTCCATGTTGTTCTCATAAATTTTAAAACAGAATTTAGAAAATATCCATTTTTAGGAGGGCTGTATGATACAATTTGTAGAGGATCTGGTCTTGACCTCACCAAATGCCACAGTATGCCAGGAAGATATTAAGCATCTTCTTTTAGAGATACATAAGAAAGGCCACAAGGTCTCAAAGGCAAAGGTTTAGTGGTGTCTCCCCAAAGTAAAGTATTTAGGTTTTGTTCTAACTGCTGGTGCCCATGCCATTTCCCCTAAATGCATTAAAGATATTCAGAAATTGACTGCCCCCTCCCCTAAGAAACAGTTCATGGAAATTCTAGGAGCAAAGGGGTTTTGTAGACAGTGAATCCCTTATTATTGGGAAATCACTAAACCCCTTATAGCTCTGATAAAAAATTTAGTCTCTGAACCGCTTAGATTAGAGGTAGAACGCCTGTCAGCTCTTTCAGAATTAAAACAGGCTATCCTGTCTGCCCCTGCTCTAGGCATTCCAGACTACAAAAAACCATTTACTTTGTATGTGCATGAAGAAATAGGGGTAGCACCAAGTGTCTTAACTCAAACTTTAGGACTTGTTCAGCATCCAGTTGCTTATTATTTGGCCCAGCTGGACTCAGTAGCTTCAGGAGCCTCACCATGTCTTAGAGGCATAGCTGCCACAGTTTTGTTAGTAACTAAATCTACTGATTTAGTATTGGGATGCCCAATAACCATAATGTGCCCACATGAAGTTGAAGCATTGTTGCTAAGGTATAGAATGCAGACATTTTCGGATAAAAGGCTTACTAGATATGAATTAACCTTGTTAGGTAATGAAAATATTATCTTGAAACACTTCCACCCTGCTTCCAGATTTATCAGTTTTAGGAGCATCATCGCACAGTTGTGAATATTTAGTGTCCATAGCTAAAAAAAACCTCAAGATAATCTCCTGTACACTACTTTAGACAACCCAGACTTAGTTTTATTCACTTATGATTCTTCTTTCATGAGGGATGGCACATGCTACACTGGAGCTGCTGTAGTCACAGAATTCGCCAAAGTGTGGTTAGCTTCACTGCCCTCAAATATAAGTTCTCAAGGTGCAGAACTGATAGCTCTAAAACATGCCTGTATAATTGTCAAGGATAAGAAGGCAACAATTTATACAGACTCTAGATTGCATTTGGAATATGTCATGAAGTAGGTATGCTATTGCTCCAAAGAGGGTTTTTAACTTCTGTTGGAAAATGTATAGCAAATGCAGAAATCATTAATGAAGTGCTTTCTGCAGTCCAGCTTCCCAAGTGTAGTTCACTGCTCTGCTTATACTGACCTTGTCTCTGGATGGAACCACCAGGCAGATACTGCAGCAAAGCTCTCTGCCTTAGAAGGACCTGAATTGATTTTAACTTTGGTAACTAGTAACTACTCAAATTTCTCTCTCTCTTATAATGAACAAGAAGTGGAAGACTGGAAACAAAAGTTTAAAGCAAAACAGATCAATGGGATATGGGTGTCATCTGAAGGAAAACCCCTACTCCCTAGAAATTTTTATAACCAAATATGTGTATCTGTTCACAAGAATGGCCACTTTGGCACCCAGGGCACTGTCGACTCAGTTAAGAAAAAGTATGGATAGCCAGCCCCTGGTATAACTACCATAGCCTCTAAAGTATGTGCAATCTGCCCCACTTGCCATGCCTATAATCAACATGCTTTTTGTAGCAAAGCTTTTGGTGGGCATCCTCTGGCTTACACACTTTTTGAGCATTTACAACTTGACTTTAGCACTATGCCTAAGGCTAGGCATTATAAATTTTGTCTGGTCATAGTGGATCAGCTGACCAGATGGCAAGAAGTGTTTCCTAGCACCCAATCCACAGCTGCTTATGTTGCCAAGGTGGCCTTGAAGGAGATCATTCCTCACTTTAGTCTGCCAGCATGAACTGATTCTGATAGGGGAACTCATTTTACCAATTCTGTTTTGTCTCAAATTTATTCTTCTTTGGGAACTACTTCCAAATTCCAAGTACCACATGTGAATCTTAAAATTTCTCAGACTCTACCTTAGAACATTTGGTTAAGGCTATTCCCTTATTGGAACAAATGGAGGTACTTGATCAGGAATGTATTGGGAACTTTAACATTACTCTACCCATACTTAGGCATACTTTAGGGGAAGATAAAGTTGTAAACTCCTGACTGAACAATGAAAAAAGTCCCCAACCCATACTTATAGTAAAGCTAGATCCTTAAGCTAGGTCTATTTTTAGATCTAATACAAAAGGGTACTAAGTATCTATGAAGGTCAAATTAATCACTAAGGTCAAGCAACTTATAAAGGGCAAGCTTAGCAAAGAGGTGTGGAGTTTTAGTCTACTCAGAGAAGGTGATAACAAAAGAAGATGTGAACTAAGAATGGTCAGTCCTAAGGAAAACGTCTATTGTGATTGGTAGATGTGAAGATTTAGGGGAGGTGACATAAGAGAAATTTCTCTTTAAAAGGAGCTCTCTCAACTTAGTTCAGGGAGTTCGCTCTGGAGGTGGAGGAGTTCAGAGGAGGATCTCTGAATTCAGTTCAGGAGTTGAGGATTTTAGTGAAGGACTGGAGTTTGCTTGGGACAAATCTTGTGGTAAGTTGAGTACTTTCTCTTAAGGCCTAGGCCAATTGGCCTAGGTACTTCCTTACTATAAACTCATCTCTCTACTCTTTTTTTCCCCTTAATTATTTCATTTATATTAATTAAAATCTCCATAAAACCCAGCTGTCTTGGGTATTTTCATATTTGGGAATTTTTCCCATGGCGACCACTTATTTTTGATTTAAATCAAGACACTAAAAATTATCTTACCACTGTGGTCAAAACCCTACAGTTTGGCCATACACATTTTTGCGGTCACATACATCACCCCCAAAGCTAAGGCCAAGTTGAGAGAATGAATAGAGATCTCAAGACTATGACTGGCAAATTGTGCATGGAGACTCATTTAAAATGGTCTCTGATATAAACAATTGGAAAAACATTGATTGCTCATGGGTAGGACAAGCTAACATAATAAAAATGACAATCCTACCTAAATTAATTTACTTATTTGGTGCCATACCCATCAAACTACCAAAAACCTTTTTTACTGAATTAGAAAAAAACATAACAAAATTCATTTGGAAGAACAAAAGATCAAGGATATCAGGGACATAATGGGGAAAAAAATGTGAAGGAAGGTGGCCTTGCAGTCCCAGATCTCAAACTATACTATAAAGCAGTAGTCATCCAAACAATATGATACTGGCTAAGAGACAGAAGGGAGGATCAGTGGAATAGACTTGGGATAAGTGATCTCAGCAAGACACTATGATAACCCAAAGATCCCAGCTTTTGAGCCCAAAATCCACTGTTTAATAAAACTGCTGGGGAAATTGGAAGACAGTATGGGAGAGATTGGGTTTGGATCAACATCTCATACCCTACACCAAGATAAACTCAGAATGGGTGAATGACTTGAATATAAAGGAGGAAGCTGTAAGTATATCAGGTGAACACAGAATAGTACACACATCAGATCTTTGGGAAATGAAAGATTTTAAGACCAAGCAAGAGTTTGAAAAAAATCACAAAATGTAAAATAAATAATTTTGATTACATTAAATTAAAAAGTTTTTGTACAAAAAAAAAAAAACCAATGCAACCAAAATTAGAAGGGAAGCAACAAACTGGGAAAAAATCGTCATAACAAAAACCTCTGACAAAGGTCTAATAACTCAAATTTATAAAGAGTTAAATAAATTGTACAAAAAATCAAGCCATTCTCTAATTGATAAATGGACAAGGGACACGAATAGGCAATTTTCAGATAAAGAAATCAAAACTATTAATAAGCACATGAAAAAGTGCTCTAAATCTTTGATAATCAGAGAGATGCAAATCAAAACAACTCTGAGGTATCACCTCACACCTAGCAGATTGGCTAACATGACAGCAAAGGGAAATAATGAATGCTGGAGGGGATGTGGCAAAGTCGGAACATTAGTGCATTGTTGGTGGAGTTGTGAATTGATCCAACCATTCTGGAGGGCAATTTGGAACTATGTCCAAAGGGCGCTAAAAGACTGTCTACCCTTTGATCCAGCCATAGCACTTCTGGGTTTGTACCCCAAAGAGATAATAAGGAAAAAGACCTGTACAAGAATATTCATAGCTGCGCTCTTTGTGGTGGCAAAAAATTGGAAAATGAGGGGATGCCCTTCGATTGGGGAATGGCTGAACAGATTGTGGTATATGTTGGTGATGGAATACTATTGTGCTCAAAGGAATAATAAAGTGGAGGAATTCAATGGGAACTGGAATGACCCCCAGGAATTGATGCAGAGTGAAAGGAGCAGAACCAGGAGAACATTATACACAGAGACTGATACACTGTGGTACAACTGAATATAATAGACTTCTCCATTAGTGGCAATGCAGTGATCCTGAACAACTTGGAGGGATCTATGAGAAAAAAACACTATCCATATCTAGAGGAAAAACTGTGGGAGTAGAAACACAGAAGAAAAACAACTGCTTGAATACATGGGTCAAGGGGGATATGATTGGGGATATAGACTCTAAATGATCATCCTAGTCCAAACATCAATAACACGGAAATAGGCTCTGATCAAGGATACATGTAAAACCCAGTGTAATTAAGCATCGGCTATGGGAAGGGGTGGGGGTGGGGAGGGAGGGAAATGTGACAAGAAGAGCTGATGGGTGGAGAAAACTGTATATAAGTGGGAGCCTGATAGAGATTCCGGGTCTTCACTCTTTTCATTAATTCTTGGGTTCTTCATTCTTAGAGGGATTCTTGACTCTTTGTTCTTGGGGGATTCTTGGCTCTTGCCTGAGCATGTGCTCTGGAGGCTATTCTTGGTAGCCTTTAACCTAGAGAGTGTGAGCTCTGGTGGGATTCTTGGTGGTCTTGGCCTCATGTGCACTGAAGTTTCTTGGCAGTTTTTCAATATATTTGGCTCTTTGGATTTTGACTTCCTGATCTGTTCTTTGAATTCAGGTGAGATTCGCATTCAGATTTGCATTTGTGGTCTGGAGGCTCTAGGATTAGGACTTAAGGTATATTTACCTAGGTGATATTTTCTACCTCCTTCCTATATTTTCTACTTTAATATCTCTACCTTGTTGTAAATAAAGTTACTAATAGCCTACTGATTCATAATTTAACTTTTATAAATGGCAACCACAACAATTCTTTTTTTTAACCACTCTTATTTTTGTCAAACCAAATTTTAAATTATTACAATTGGCATCTAATTTTAATTATTACATCAGGGAATGTCAGGCTGGGAGGGGCCTCAGAACAGGAAGTATCAGAGGGGGAGGGGCCTTAGAACAGGGAGTATCAAGGCTGGGAGGGAGCTTAGAAGAGGGATTTTTGGAGCTAGGAGCAATCTAAGAACACAGAACATAGAATATAAGAGATAAGAGGGTTCTGAGAACAGAGGATGCTTCAGAGATGGGATGGACCTTAGAACTCAAACGGGTTGAATTTTTTAAGAAGCATGAAAAACTTACTATATCCAGGATATGATGCTAACTTCTAGGGATACAAAGAGAAATCAAATGATTTTCTGCAAGACAGTGGAAAAGGAGGGAGAAGACAGAACTATATAAAACAAGTACCCATAAAGGACATACAAAGGAGATGGTGGGCAGCTCTGGCTTTGGACTTGCTCCTCTAACTCCCAATCCTCCCAGCAATTCCTTCTCTAAGCAGGTTCTAAAGGCTAGGAGTGTTTTTCCAAGGTTATCTAGAACTTGTGAGACACCATTGTTGTGTTTCTCCCATTAGTTATCTGTCAGTAATAACTTTTCTAGATAATTCTCTAAAGACATAATAAGAAGCCCTGGTCTGACACAGCCTCTGAAGATCTTTGATATAATCTCTTTTGAGTACCTATAACGTGATTCAGGATAAACGGACTCAAGCTTTAGGGAGCACATGTGGTGAAGGAGGAATCAATTGCTGGAGGGACAACAAAACGCAAAGTGAGGACTTATACTCAAGAGCTCACATTCTTTATTAAACCTCTCACCTTCCACCTTAGAATCAATACTGTATATCAGGGCCAAGGCAGAATAGCAGTAAAGGTTAAATAATGGGGATTAAGTGACTTTTCACTGATCATCCAGTTGGGAAGTGTCTGGGTCACATTTGAACCCAGAACCTCCCATCTCCAGTGTGGCTCTCTATCCACTGAGCTGTTCAGCTGCCCTAAAGAGTTCATGTTCTAAGGGAGGAAGAAAACGTACAAGATGTCTGCAGGGTCAGTGGGAGATAGTCTTGAAGGGAGGCACTGGCAATGATGTCTCCCTTGCATATGGTGTGGATTTCTGCTGGGGTCTTCATAGAGTCTGATTTCTTCTCCTACGGGTGTCTGGCTTGTGCCTGGGTCCCAGTGGTGACAATGCCACAAGCCATTCTCAGGGCCTCTTAGGTTCTTCCTCCAGTGAAGAGGGAGGGCAGGAGGAGATCAAGGAAAGAGAGGTTGACTCTCTTCTTCCCCTCCTCCTGGGCAGCAAAGTTGCCCAGAGGATAGAGCACCAACAAGCTCTGAGTTCAAATATGACCTTGGACATTTAGTAGCGTGTGACTCCAGGCAAGTCCCTTCATCTTGTTATATGCCTCAGTTTCTTCATTTATAAAATGAGCTGGAGAAGGACATGGTAAGCCACCCCAGTATCATTGCCAAGAAAGCCCCCAATGGGGTCACAAAAAGTCAAAGTCACACACAACTAAACACTTCCCCTTCCCTGGCCAGTTCTCTTTCCTGGCTCCTGGTATGCTGGATATCCGAGCATATCAGGGCATACATTATCTTAATACATTTGAATGACTGATTCAATAGAGATATTTTCACCTGACAAAGTGATTAAGACAAAGTATCCTGAGAGTGACTCTAAGTAGGGCGGGGAGCCTGATTAACTACAGAAGCATCTCCAGAGGGACAGGACACAGGATCTAGACTGCAAGGGGAAGGATGGGGTTTAAGATGCAGAATATTAGAATTCAGACAGACAGAACCAAGGGGGCAGAGCCAAGACAGAAGAATAGCAAGAAAAAATCCATCGGGCTCTCCACCTCCAAACTCTTTCATAAATGGAAAATGCACCAGACTGAATCCTGATCAGGAAGTCCAAGAAAAAATCTGTAAGAAGTTCTGTTTGCTGCTCAGGTCAACCAAGGCAGAAGACAGAGATCTGAGAACCTGAGAGCATTCCAGGTCGTGGGAAGTGAAAGAGAATGAGCAGGAAGAGATGCCCACATGCAGACAGTGGAACTCTGACTTGGGCATATTGTGGGAAGAGGTGCCAACTAGCAGCTACTTAGTTCTCCGTCATAGGTCCAGGGAGAAACGGGAACACTTGTTTTAGGTGTGGTGTTCCAGAGTGAGGAGCCGTCATGGGGCCCCGTCTGTGTATAGAGGAAGGAACACATACGTTCACAGGCAAATAGAAGCTAGGTGGCTCTGACCCCAAGAGCTATTAATGATGCAGGCATGCTCAAGACACAAACCCAGAAGGAAAAAAAGACTCCAAAATATCTACAAGGAGAATCTCAAAGGAAAACATAGCTTGGGTACAAGTTTTAACTAAAATTCCTGGAAGAGAAGCAAGAGTTTTGTTTTGTTTTGTTTTTAAGAGCTAAAATGATTTTTTTAAAAAATCAATTGAGGAGTGATAGAAGAAAAAGAAATTACAGACAAGCAGGCTACACACCTTAGACTTCTTCATCAGGCCCCAGAAAGCTTTTCATCAGGGAAGATCATGTTAGTCCCAGAACTCACACACCGGAAGTACTCTCTGGATCCCTCCTTCTGCCCGGAGTGAGGAGGATTCCTCTCGGAATCTCCACTTAATGAGCGCAGCAAAGGTACCTTTTCGTTTCTCATGAGGATTCCCTTCTCTGGATTTCTCCATCCACCCCTGAGCCAGTTACTTTCTCTCTTCCCCTTTCAGCTTCCTTTTATGTGTTGTTTTGTCCATTAGGATACAAACTTGAAGACAGCCACTTACTTTCTGTTTGTATCTATATTCTTAGTGCTTAGTGGAATGCCTGGAACTTATGAAATGCTAATTGTCCTAACTTGACTTAAATTATCAACACATCTTTTCCAGACTACAACATAACAATTATCCTAAAGAAGAGATGAGTTAATGAACAAGTCATAAAAGCAATTTAAAATGCCATTAAAGAATGAAACCAATGAGACAACATATGACGATGTTTGGGAGACAGTCCCAAAGTACTCTTTAGGAGAAAAATTCTTATGTCTAAAACTTCCGACTTAAAACGAAAAGGCAGATCAACAAATTGGTCATATAACTTTAAAAAAAAAACCTAGAAAAAAAAGTCAAAACCCCCTCTGTAAAAGATCAAAATAGAAATCTTTAAAAATAAAACAAAAGATTAACAAAAAGGGAAAAAATCCCTTCAAACCACAATAAATTAATAAAGACTAGGAGCTTTAAAAAATAATACAAAACCAAAACATTAATTAATTTGATTAAAAGGGAAAGAAGAAAAAATTATTGGTATAAAAAATCAAAAAGGCAAATTTTTATCCAAAAGAGAAAAAATACAAGAAATTAACAGGAAATGTTTTCTCCTCATGCAGATGAATAAAACTGAAATTTTAAATAAGATTGATGAATTTTTATGAAAAATATACATTTGTATTAAGAAAAGATATAAAAGACTTTAAGACCCAGTCTTAGAAAAGCAAATTGAAGAAGTTAATAAATTAACTAAATTTTAAAAATTAAGAAAAAAAAAAACAGCCACCCAAGAACCAGATGGACTTACAAGAGAATTTTACCACACATTTAAAGAACAATTTTGGAAAAAATGTGAAAAGAAGTCCTATCAAATTCCTTCTGTGACACAAATATGATCTTCATATCTAAATCAGGGATAGTCAAAATACAGAAAGGAAACCATAGGCCAAGAATATGAATGCAAAAATTTTAGATATTAGGAAGAAGATTTTAGCAACATATGACAAAGATTACGTACATGTTGACAACTGAATTTATAGCAAGCACACATGGCTAGTTCAATATCTGGGAAACTCTAGACATTACTGACCTTATTAATAACAAGAATTACAAAAATTATATAGTAACACAATACCAAGAGATATACAGAAAAGGCTTTTGACAAGACATAACATCTATTCCTGTGTGAAACACTATAAAATACATGGATAAACAGATCTTTCCTTTATATAAGTAATATCCTTTTAAAAACAAGAGCCAGATCGCTTCTTGGCCTTTTGCTAAGATCAAGTGTAAAAACAAGAGCCAGAATTATCTATAAGGGCAATAAACTCGAGGCCTTTCCATTAAGACCAAGGTTAAAGCAAGGAGGTCCATTATCATCATTACTATTCATTATAGTAATAGAAATGCTAATGATAGCAATAAGACAAGAAAAATAAATTGAGGAAATAATCAGAGCCAAAGAGAAAATATAATCAGTTTAGCAGATTATATGATCACTTACTTTGAGAAGCCTAGAGTCAATTAAAAACTAATTGAAATAGTGAGTTTAGCAAATTTGTAGGATATAAAACCAACCCATGTAAATCTTCAGCACTTTTGCATGTTATCAATAAAGTCCAAGAAGAGATTGAAAGAGAAATTCCTTTTAATTAAATAACTACATAAATTCTAAAAATACTTGGGGAGTCAATCGGCCAATTCATCCACAGGAACTATAGAAACAATTACAAAACACCAAAAAAGGAATATTGATTGCTCTTGGGTGGGTCAAGTAAATACAATAAAAATGACAATGTTATCTAAATTAATTTACTTATTAAATGCAATAAAAATTTAAACTACCAAAGAATTTAATAACAGAACCAGAAAAGAACAAAATTCATCCAGAAGAATGAAAGCTCAATTATTTCAAAGGAATTTTTTTTAATAGGGGGTCTAGCAGTACCAAAGTTTAAACTATAGTGTAAAGAAGTATAACCCTGTTGTTCTGGAGAACAAAGAGAAAGTTTGAACAGTGGAATGGATCAGGTATACAACATAGAGAAGTAAATGAGCACAGTAGCCTACTGTTTGATCAACCCCCAAATCCCAGCTATTGGAGAAAAAAACTTAATATCTAACAAAAATTTTCAGGAAAACTGTAAACCAGTTTGACAGATAGGAGACACAAATCAACATATCACATGAATACAAGCTGCAAATGGGTTCAAGACTAAGTCTTAAAGGGTAACATCATTAAAAAAACTGAAGTCTAGAAGAAATTACCTATCATATTTATGGAGAGGGGAAGAGTTCATCACCAAACAAGAGGATGAAAGCATCATAGGAAGTTTTATTTGACCACATGTTTGTAAGCAGTTATATTTTTCTTACTTTCTCAACTGGTGGGGGGTAGATCTTCATTTGAGAAAAATGAATTAAAATGTAAAAAAAGAGAAAAACATCAAGTGGTAGATGTGGGAGGGACTCTAGAGCCCCCCAAGTCACTCTCATTTTTACAGATGAGGGAACTGAGGTCACTAGTGGATAGTGTCAGAGCCCTTTCCTTACTATTTCATCTTCCCTTTCTCAGCTAGGGGGCACAGTGTCTATCAAGATCTGAGCTCAACTACAGTCTGAGACACATCCCACCTGTGTGACCCTGGACAACTCACTTAACGTCCGCCTACCTCAATTCCCTCAACCATAAAAATAATAGCACCGAGTTCTCAGGATTGTTGTGAAGATCAAATGAGCTAACCTGTAAGGTGCCTGGCACAGAGTAGGCACTTAACACATGTTTATGATCTTTCCTTTCCTTCTCTTCCTCAAAGCCTGATGTGCCTTGGGACATGGTCCTCTTCCCCTACTATCCGTTCTCTCATCTTGGATTTTGGCCTCTGGACATCTTGGGGGAAAGATACCTGAACAAACTACTCTTAGGATATAAGCTGTGAAGGACCAGTGGATTTTCCATGTCTCTGCTCTGCCACCTTCCCCTTGGGGGGGGGGGATGATTTGTATTTTTTCCTTCCATTTTAGGATTACTACTGTGTATGGGTCCCAAGGCAGAAGAGCAGAAAGGGCTAGGCAATGGGAGTTAAGTGACTTGCCCAGGGTCACTCAGCGAGGATGTATCTGAGGCTAAATGGGAACCCAACACCTCTCATCTGTAAGCCTAGCTCTCAATCCACTGAGTCACCTAGCTGCTCCTGGTAATTTGTATTTAAAAAAGGAGATTAAAGACATCTGAGAGCCGAAGGAAAGAGACAGCAACGATGAAATTTCAGGCCATTAGACAGGGCAGGAAGGTGGTCATCAGTGCCCTGGATGAACTAAAAAGATCCCCACCATTTAAGCGTGCCACTGCACCGCAGGCAGAGCCACAGGGCCATCTTGGATGCCAGCACTCTCTCTTCCAGCTGTCACATGTCGTATCCCCTAGAACAATGGGAGCTCCTGGGCAGCCACGGATCCTCTTTGTCTCTGCGGCCCCCATGCCCAGCGTACGGAGGCACCTAATACATGCTTCTTGGACTGGACTAGACTGGAATGGAGAAGACGCCCATGAAGAGCTATTTGATCCTTGCCATCTGGCTGTATTACAGACACGGGGTCTGAAGGGATCCGCTAATTGAGTTGTTAATAATCACTTAATAATAACAAAGGAAGCTGGCATTTTATAGCCCTTTAAGGTTTACAAATCTGACTCATTCGATCCTTACAACAACCTGGGATGGGGGCTCAAGACTCCTCCTTTACAGATGAAGAAACGGAGGCAGGCAGAGGTGAAGTGGCGTGCCCAGGTTCTCAACGCTAAGAAGGGTCGGAGGCCAGACTTGAAGTCCCGTCTGCGTCCGGAGCTCTCTCTGTCCTCAAGGTGGGCCCCTACTATGTGCCAGGCCCTGGGCCAAACCCTGGAAACTCAAGGACTGAAGTCCAACAGCCCCCAGCCTCTAGGGCCTCCCATCCCCCTGCAGTCACAAGGCCTTCGCCTTCCACCGCTCCTCTCTAAAATCAGGAGGACGGACTGCCGATCGCCCTTCCTCGGTCTGCCCGGCGGCCCGAGGGCTCACGAGGCCCACCTGCGTGGGGCGGACTCAGGTGATTCCTCGCTTCCAGCCGGGGGGAGCCATGAGCAGCTGCTCTCGGGCACACGTGGCCAGCTCTGACACGGGGCCTCATTTCCTTCCAGCAGAAACGAGCGGCTGAGCTGTCACTCAGGGGCACTGGGCAGCAGCTCCGAAATGCCAGCCATCCTTCCTGTGTGTTTAAGCTTTGAAGTGTTGGTTTTAGAGAGCAGCAGGAAAAGCGACCCGTGCTCTGGCTGACATTTGAGAAGCTCCACGTGGGGCTCCACTGCCTCAGCCTGGCACAGCCCAAAATGCTGACGGGCTCCGTGGACCCGTGGGGCGGCAATCGTAGGGGCGAAGGTGGCACCCTCCAGCCCCGCTCGCACCCTGGTGTCGCCCATTAGGAGCCCACACCTTCCTGGGTGCCCCTTCGTACTCTGGGGTAGGGGTGGGGAGCAAGTTCCCCAGCAGTCCTGGGCCCCCGGGGAAGAGGAAGCTCAGGCAGCCACCTAAGAACATTCTGGAAGAGAATGTTCAGCCTTGGCTTACCGAGGCTCTTTCTTCCCACTGACCAATGGTATTGGAAGGGGTAGGATGGTCTTCCCCTTGGGCAGATGAGGAACTGATGTCCAGGGCTCCAAGTGGCTTGGCCTGGCTCACACAGTGAGTGAGTAAGGGTCATCGGAACTGGAGCTGGAAGGACCTCCAGGGCCGGCTTGTGCGGTTCTCATGCTTTTCAGAAGAAGACCCTGAGGTCCAGAGAGCTGGAGTTGCCCAAGGTCACTCTGGCAGTAAGGGTCAGGGCTGAAACTCAAACTATAGGACGAGGATTCGTCTTTCCCCTGAAACCAGTCCTTTGGGAACTTCCCTCTTTCTGCCAAGGACCCCATCATCTTCTAACACCATAGGTTCTCAAGCTCAGAACCATCCTCTGGGGTCCCTTCTGGCCCTGGGCGGAGGCTCCTAGGTGCCATACCCAGTCAGCTGCTCAGTTTTCTGGACAGAAGCTCCATAAACCCTGTCCCAGCAGTCTCCTTCTCTTTAGTCACATCATCTGGTCACCTCTGCCTTTCGGGTCTTCACTGGATGACTGCTGCAACCTCCTGATGGCTTATACTGCAACCAATCCCGCCTCCCCCAATACATCGTCCACCCAGTCACTAAAGTGATTTTCCTTAGAGCAGATGCAACCATATCATTCCCCTGCTTAATAAAATCTAGTAGCTCTTCTCACCTCTAGCTAAAAATAACAAATTCCTGTTGGATATTTTTTCTCAATAAACAAACATTTGATGCTGTTTTACAATTTTAATCAATGTTATGACGAGGGTATGTTTTCACAACAGTTCGGTCTGTGATAAGCCTCTACTTCCAATTGAGTTTATTGGTTGAGGTCCCCAGCCTTTGAGGTCTGTATTTTTAGGATGGGGATTTGTCATAGGTAAGTTTAAGAAGGATGATGAACTTCTGAAGTATCATTCTAGACACCAAATCGTGACTTGTTAGGCATTGGGCAGGTACTAAACTTTTGGAGCCTACAGTGATGTCCTACATGGAATCTATTCTTTCCTTACATAATATACATTGATCAATAAGTCTGCCCACCTAAGATAACCCATCTATGGTTTCAGGTGTATTTGGTCCTAAATGATCATCACAAATATTTCCATCATTTGCACAACTTAGCCATTTGATCTGACATTTTTTGGTTGACATATTGTAGTTTAAGTTGAGTCACCCATAAAGGGCCTTTTGATTCCACTCTTGGAGCCTAGACATTTCATAGAATTCATAGGGAAGTAAGCCAACTCTGGTTATACTTGATAAATCCAATGACATTTACCTGTTGTTGGTCTTTATCACTACTTAGTAGAGAGATTTCTTCTTGTTCCCAAAGTATGTGTTAAGTTTTTATCCAATTTCCTTTGGGTCTGAAGAACCATCCTCTTCTTCCTCTTTGAGAAGGAAGTATTCATCCTTTCAAGTGTGGCTAAGGGCACCAGGCCCTGTGTTTCTATTTCATAGACAATTATTAAGGTACTTTCCAAATAGGTTAGGATATATTTCATAGTTCCAAAAGTATATGCTAATACTGGCATGAGAGCTTTATGCTTAATATGCCCTGTCTGGAAGAGACCAAGCTCTCTGTAATCATGACTTTCATCTGATTAAAGTTGATCTCTGGATTCAAATGTGAAAATCTGGTCATATTTCCCTTGATTTCCATAAAGAATTTTAGGTTTATTAAGACCAAGTCTTTCTCTGACATCACTGGTAGAGAGTGGGTGCACCATGGCCTGATGGTCTGGGGCTCCCTTGTAACCTTTTGGGCAACCATCTGAACTACAACCCTCCTCTAATGCCTTTTCTTGTATCTTTGGTTACCTTCTCAAGCAGCTCCTGCTAGGGCAGGTTCAATTCCTGTCCTCAGGAGCATTCCTCAGGAGCTGTCCCCTTTCCCCTAAGTTCCTTACCCTGTCCATGATCTCCGATGACATAGACAGGTGCAGATCTTAAAATGTCTCTATTCTCCTTGGTCAATATAGAAGGAGAACAAGTTGGTTTACAGTGGTTGTTGCAAATACTTGTCTGAATTACTGTATTTTGGAGTAGTTGGCCTGCTAATTGGAGTTATGCCATCAGAATAAAAAAGAACTTGCCAAAATTCCAAGCTCAGCATACCCAACTCCTCTAAAAATCATTTATGATGGTGGAGTTGTTTTTGATTTTCACTTCAAAATTTGGTATAATTTCTGGAGTTATGTTAGGTGTAGCTTTTTAGTGACCTTCTATTCATCTTTTCCTCTCTAGATCTCAGAGGCTCTTGTACTTAGCTTTTATTTTTACCTAACCCAGAATTATTATTGTTATCCTTATATAAAATATACTATTTCCATATTGTTTGAAGATGTTTGGGTAAAACAACTCACTATCTCTTAGAACAGGGAATGACAGGGTTGGGAGGGACCTTAGAACAGGACATGTCAGAGATGGGAGAGACCTAGAACTGGGAGTGTCAGGACTGGGAGGAGCCTTAGAACAGGGAATGTTGGGGCTGGGAGGGGCCTAGAAGAGTGAATGTCAGAAGAAGGATGGACCTTAGAGATCAGCATGATAGAAAGAATGCTGACTTTGCAGTCAGAAACCCTGGCCTCCTAAATGCAGTCTGTCCTCCCCTTTCAGCTCAGTATAAACATTGCTTTCTCAGTCAAGCCTTCCTTGATTCCCCTACATCAGGGATGGTAAACCTTTTAGATACCAGGTGCCATGCTCCCCTCCCCTTGCTGCCATTTTACCCCAGAGAGGGGTGGGAGAAAGCAAGGGAGTGGCCCAGGTACTCTGTGGGGCAGGTGAGAAGAGGCTCACATGGTGGGGGAGGGGAGGAGAATGTCCTGAGTGCTTCCACTGGGCTGCTGGGCAGAGGGGCAGGAGGGGTAGTAGACAGGGGAAGGAGAGCAGCTCTGCTGCAGTCCCTCTGCCTTCCTAGTAACTAACTCTGGTGGGCAACGGTGTGTGTGCCCACAGAGAGGCTCTGTGTGCCATCTCTGGCATGTGTTCTATAGGTTTGCCATCACAGCTCTAGATGCTTATTCTCTCTAAAAAATACAGTACAGGATAGTGTGTATAGGTAACATTTACTTTTATGTATTCCTTCATGTTGATGCCCACCCAATAGAACATAATCTCTCTGAAGGCCCAAGTTATTTTGTTTTGCTTTTTCAGCCTCTTGCATATAGTAGGAGTGGAGTAAAGGCTTGTTGACAGACTAATTGCTACTGGCAAGTTACTTCATCTCAGTTTTTTTGCCTCTCAAAGAAAAGAAAACGTATGAAATCTACTTCAGAGGGTCTGTGAAGCTCAAATGGGGAACTGCATTGAATGTGCTGTATAAAAGTAAAATGTAATTATAATTCTCATCTACCAAGGTCTCTTTTTATGGATCCAGAACCTGAGGTTCAGAGAGGGCATGATTTGCCCAAGGTGATACAGCAAGTCAGTGGCACGGCTAAGACCTGACAGGGTGAAACAGCCCGAAGTTTGTCTCACAGAATCCAGTCCTATCCCAAAGCTTCTCAACCACTCTTGGAGAGGAATAGTGCTCCCTGAGGCCATCTTGGCAAGCAACAGAAACCCAGCTACAGGCCCCAAACAACAAGATATGACTCACAGATTTAGCACCAGGCTGTTCCCTGAGTTCAATTACGCTAAAAATCACCCTCTGCAAAAAGTTCCATTGGCTTCTATTTGCTCTGATTACAGTCTTCAGAAATCCCTTCCGGCTCCCTTCCAAACACCCAGCCCATTCCAAAGACTCAATAGTAATCTGATCTTGGCCAGTAATTGCATCCTTGGTCAAAAGAACAAGACAGCCACTTAATAAAGAGGACACAGCTCCAACAGGGAGCAGGGGAGCAGTCCCAAGGTGGATGTAATGCTTGGGGTCAGGCCTGCATTGATCCCACACAGGACAGAGAGAAAGTGTGATGTGGTGAGTAAACAAAAGCACTCAGCTAGGATTAGGATCTAATCCCACACTTAGGCTCAAAACAGTTAATTTTACAAGCATAATGTGAACATCCATCCAAGGTGACTAGATAGGAGTGTCTGGAAAAAAATCAAAAACTAAAAGCAAAGATCTGGGGTGCAGGGTAGACCTCAAGCTCAGTTTGGACCAGTGCACAGAGGTGGTCATCATCCTATCTTCTGCCCTGACCAAGACCAAGTTGTACCCAGAGTATCATGTGCTCTTCTTGGTGCCCATTTTAGGAAGGTCATTGCTAAGTTGGGAGGCATTTGGAAAAGAAGAAGAACAGGAATAGAGCAGAGATTCAGCCATGAGAGGATCAGGTGAATAATAGAATAATCAAGGGTTTGGGCTATGTAGTCTCTGAGGTAGGTCTCTTCCAGCTCTGAGGTCCTAGAATACTGCGATTCTATAGTCCTAGTTTGACAATTAAGCTGCTGTGAGAACGTTGGCCTTTTTTTGAGCTTCTGTTTCCCTATATGCAACACAAACTTTGGGGGGTGGGCTAGGTACCAACTGGTTTTACTGTAATATTTTAGTAAATACCACTTGCAAAAGTCACTTACACTGACACGATTCTCAACATGACTCTTGGTGGGGGCTCAAGCTGATGGTACTAGAGGTTCACTTTTGACCCCTCGGGGCACTTCCACCTTGTAATTCTAAAGGGGAGATGTAACTAAGCTCATCCCTGGGCCTTGGGCAAAGGGTCTTCAGAGAATCTGTAGTGTACACGGGTGCATCCTTCTCATATATTCATATGGCTTTCTTCAGAGAAGCTTTCAGATAAACAAGGGTTTTTTTTGTTCTAGATGAAAGGCTTTCCACATATGTATGCATACATCATATATATAATATGTATACATATATATATATAACCTACATATGTATAGAATATATATTTATGTTTATGGATGTATATGTACTATATATATATATATATGTATACATATGTGTGCCGAGTAAGATAGTTGCACTGGGACAACATTTCAAAAATAATATATGAACATAGAAAATATAAGTAAAATTAAAAACTCATTTCAAAAGGCAGAGCATGACTAAATGGGGAGACCAGAAAAGGTCTCTCATGGGCAGTGACACCGTAGCTGAGATCTGCAGGCTCAAAGAAGTAAATATGAGAAGGAGCATCAGAATCATGTAGGACACTTGTGGATACAAAGAAAAGGAGGTAAGAGATGGCTTTCTGGGCACTGGGAAGAGCAAGGAATCCAAAGAGGCTAACAAGCAGAGTTGAGATGTCCAAGATCAAGAGGGAGGTTAGGGTTAGGTCAGCAGATTGGTGACTTTTATTTTCTTTTTTTTTTCAATTTTATAGTATTTTATTTGATCATTTCCATGCATTTTTCATTAAAGACAAAGATCATTTTCTTTTCCTCCCTCCCACCCCCCCGTGGCCGACGTGTGATTCCACTGGTATCATATGTGTTCTTGACTTGAACCCATTGCCATGTTGTTAGTATTTGCATCAGAGTGTTCGCTCCAAGTCTTTCCTCTGTCATGTCCCCTCAGCCATTGTAGTCAGGCAGTTGCTTTTCCTCGGTGTTTCTACTCCCTCAGTTTGTCCTCTGCTTATGGATAGTGTTTTTTTCTCCTTGATCCCTGCAGATTGTGCAGGGACATTACACCACCACTAATGGAGAAGTCCATTACGTTCGATGATACCACAGTGTGTTTGTCTCTGTGTACAATGTTCTCCTGGTTCTGCTCCTCTCGCTCTGCATCACTTCCTGGAGGTTGTTCCAGTTCACATGGAAATCCTCCACTTTATTATTCCTTTGAGCACAATAGTATTCCATCACCAACAGATACCACAATTTGTTCAGCCATTCCCCAATTGATGGGCATCCCCTCATTTTCCAATTTTTGGCCACCACAAAGAGCGCAGCTATGAATTTTTTTGTACAAGTCTTTTTGGGTGACTTTTATTTTCTGGAGCTAGGCCAACTTTTCATGATGGCCACTTTTATTTTCTCTAACTGATCACCAGCCATTCTTTTAACCATATGATCTAGAATATTTTTAATTTGGAAAATTTTATTTAATTAATTAATTTAGAATATTTTCCCATAGTTACAAGATTCATGGTCTTTCCCTCCCCTCCCATAGCCGACGTGCAATTCCACTGGGTTTTATATATGTCATTGATAATCTAGAATTTTTTCAGTGTGTGTAGAGATGTTTTTGAACATGGACTTTGTGAATAATGCAAATGTCAGTTAGTCAATAGACATTTATTAAGCACCTATCATGGGCCAGGCACTGCACTAAATGTTGTTGCAATTGAAAGTGAATTGTCGCCTTGGATAAGATTTTCTTTCTGCGGTCTAGCTGGCCCAATAAACATACATTTTCTTTCATTCCATTGTAATGAAAATCAAGGCCAAATTAAGGTCTTATAAATAAATGACTTATGATTAGTCAAGGGCCCGATGCCATAACTGCCTAAGGGACCTCACAGCAGCTGAGTGGTCCAGTCCAAAGGATCCTGTATTAAGAAGCAGGCGCACCAGCCTTCATTCCTGCTCTTCCACAAACTCACTGTGGGACTTTGAGGGAGTCTCTTTCCTCAGTGTCCTCGTGGGTAAAATGAACATTTTAAAGAAGACTTTCCTAAAGTCCCTCCAACTTTGACATCCCAATTTCTATGGTCTCAAGTCCATTACAGTTCTAACATTCCACATCCTCTGTTCTAAGGTCTCTCTGCCTCACATATTCCTGAGCTTGTGTTCCAAGTCCACCAGTGAACTGCCCATAATGTCTGCTCTATTCTAAGTCTCCTTGCTGCTACAATCTTGCACAAAATCAAGGAAGACTGGCACTTTAGCAGGTTTCTACAAGCACCAATATCTGGCTAGGGGTTGTTGGCTCCATCCATCTCTTTCCAGGACCTTCCCTGCCTCCTTTGAACCCCATCTGAAGGTGGGAAAGTCCCCCGGGTCTCAGCCCAAAGGTTGGGTTCCCAAACCATGATTACACCCTTATGCTACTTATCAAATCCTAGGGCTTATATTCCAATAGATTTGATCCCCTTAACCTTCAGAGGCTCAAACATCTCCCCTCTCTCTTGAAAAGCAACAGAAAATTAAAGAACAATTTCTCTTTACTTTCTAAATGTTGGCACTGCAAAAAGGGAGAGGGAAGGAGAGACATGAAGGTCGGGTTTGGTGTGACTCTCACCTACCAAATACATGGGTTTTCTCCTTGGAATTTCAAGAACTCTTATTCTTTAATCTGTTATTTATTCTGTTCCAGCCTTCGCTTCCTTAAGAGCAGAAAAGGATTAATGGTTTCAAATTCCAGAGCGCTGACCTTTATTCTACATTAAAATGCTTATTGGAGAGCATCCTGCTGAGGACCCATGAGCCCTCTGGAGCTGTGGACCCAAGGAAATAGAAAGTTTAACTCATACATCCCTAAAAAAACAGGCATCATGAAAATTCTCTGTCTCTGTCTCTGTCTCTCTCTGGCTCTGACAGAGACAGACAGACAGATGAACAGACAGAAAAAGAGACAGACAGACAGACAGAAACAGAGAGAAGGGGGAGAGAAAGACAGAGAGAGAGAAGCAGAAGGACAGAGAAGAAAGAGAAACTATGATGCCCTGGGCTTGTGTACTAATGTTGAATGAAAGAACCTAAGAGCTTTGAGAAGTAATTCTCCCCCACCCTGGTCAGAAGTGACCACTGCCTCTGGGGGGCCAGCTAGCCATCTGCTCCTTCTTACCACCCCCCACTCTCTAACTACATTCCATACAGAATAGTAGTAGAGAGAACAGAACGTGAGAGAAGATTAAGAAAACTGCAGAATTTCTGAGTTGAAAGGGGACAAGCACATACCAGACAAAGAAGTCCCTGGACACCATCCCTGACAAATGGTGATACAGCCTGCTTGAAGAGCTCCAGGAATGGGAAGCTCACCACCTCCTGAGAAAGTTCACTCCATTTTGAAGGGCTCTTCCTCATCTGGAGGGCCAACTTAGTAAGCCCAGCCTGACTCCCCTCCACCCTGCAGTCTTCCTGCCCTTCGGTCTCAAGTAAACCTCCACAATCTGGCCAAACTAGCCTAGGAGCTGCTCTGCTGGTGGCTGGTGTTCATTCCATCTCCAGCTCTGCCGCCATGCCTGGAGCACAGTGGCCCCTCACCCCCACCCCATCTTGGAGAATCCCCTCTCTCATTCCAAGTGAAGCTCACAGCCCAGGCCATGAAGGCCTTAGCCTGACACCCCCCAAATCCTGTGCATTGACTTGGTTTAGATTTCACCTTCATTTGACTGGATCCACGTTGCCCCCCTGGAGGGCAGCAGGAGTTTCCTTTTTGTCTGTCTCCCATCACCTGGCATCCCCTTGGAGAAGAAGGAATTGTCTTTAAGTAGACTGAAGTGCTTTAGGTCCATAGGATCACAGACTTAGACCTGGGAGGGATCTCGGGAGTTATTCAGTCCAACTGCTTTGTTTTTTGGAAGAAGAGAAGTGATTGATCGGAGGATCCCTCCTGCCTTCTAGAGTCAGAACAAATCTCATCCTTCTTCCACATGATCTATGTCAATGCAGGCATCATAGGACAAACAGCTTGCCATCGATTCATTCTTGGGTCATCTCCTGGCTAAACATAGGCAGACACTTCAGGTGATTTTCAGGCCATGGATCCAAGGCCCTTGCCCCTGAGTTTCCCTCCTCTGGTCAGTCTCCAGGTAACCAGTGTCCTGCTAAGCAAGTGGCCTTCCAAAAGGCAAACATGGTCTGACCACATGTCGAGTGCTTAGCTGGTCCCATTCAGGGACAAGCTGAACTTGATGGTCTCTGAGGTTTCTGCTTATTCTGTAATGCTCTCATTCTCTCATTCTCACTTTTTGTGATCAATTAATTGCAAATAACGATGGATAAAATTTCTATAAAGCTTTAAGGCTTAAAGCATTTGGCATATGATGTCTCATCTGATCCTGCCAACAATCCTGTGAGACAGGTGCTATTATCACCCCCTCTGTATAGATGAGGAAACCAGAATTGAGGGAATTGAAGAATTTAGTATTTCATCTTTCTATCCTGAGTACTGAGCCCCATGGAAACTTCCAAGAACGAAATGTGCTGTTAATAACAGAAATATAGTTTTAGAAGGCAAGATGAGAGGTAATTTTTTTATATCATATATGTGTATACTATAAATATCTGTGTACCACATATTTTTGTATAGCTATGAAAGGCTATTTTGCTTAATTATATACATTTGTTACAAAAACTTTATTTTTCTTTTGTCCTTTAATGGGATGGAATGTGGGTGGGACAAAAAGAAAGATAAACTTCTACCAATTTTTTTTTTCATAGAGAGGTAAGTGGGGATTTGCCAATGGGAAATATTGCATACACTTCCAGAAAAGTGATTGTATTGTGTGTTTTCCCTAATTCTTTTTCTGTTACAAGATACTTCATACTAAAGGAAAATAATGTGTATTAGTAATGAAAAACAAAACACATGAATAAAATTATTAATTTTTAAGGCTATTATGGTGACAAGGATGCTACAGATACAAATGAAGAAAAGAAGGAAAGACTCCAAAAGATCTAAAGCAAATTCTCAAAGAAAAATACATCATTAGGCAGCAGTTCAAAAAGATTTTCTGGAAGAGATGAAGCAAGGATTGAAAATGTACATACAAATTAAATGAGAGAGCTGGAGTAAAGAATGGAAAAGAAATGGGAGTTGTGGATGAAAGAATTGGAGAGGGAATTAACAGCTTGGAACAAGAGGTATAAAACCTTGTCCAAGCAATAAATTCCCTGAAAATTAGAATGGATCAAAAAAAAGCTAATGATTCCATGAGACAAAATAAAATATTTAAACAAAGTTAAAAGACTGAAAAAATAGAAGAATGTATATTATGTTAAACACAAGTGACCTCAAAATCAGATCAAAGAGACATTAATTAAGAATCATTAGTCTGAGAGATATCAGACTCTCTGAAAGCCATGACCAAAAAAAGGGCCTATACATCATATTTCAAGAAATAAAACTATTTACATCTTTTTAGAACCAGAGAGCAAAGTGAAAAAAGAACCCATCACTAATAAAGGAGAGGACAGCTTGAAATATGATATTCCAGAAAGCAAAAGATATAGCCTTCAGGCAAGGATAACTTACCCAGAAAAAAAAACAACAAATATAATCTTAATGGGAAAAGATGAATTGTTAATGAAACAGAGGACTTCCAAGAATTTCTGATGAAAAAATCAGATCTGCAAATCTCTTTGAAGTACAAATACAGAAGTTAGGAGAAACATAAAAAGGTGAGCATAAGCAAATAATCACTAGAAATTTAACAAGCATAAACTGTTAACATTCTAATATGGGTGGATGATACACATGCTCCCTGAGAACTCAACCTCGGAAGACTGGTATGAATTGATGCAGAGTGAAGTGAGCAGAACCAATAGACTAATTCATAAAACAACAATATTGTAAAGATAAACAGTTTTAGAAAATGTAACTCTGATAAGGATCATGTCCAACCACACAGTTCCAGAGTACTTATAAAACAGATTGACTGCTTTCTGATAGAAAGATAATGGGCTCAGAAGGCAGAGAGAGAAATATCTTTTAGATGTGGCCAGTGGAGGAATTTGTTACATGTCTGTAACAAGGGTTTTGTTTTTCTTGTTTTCTCCACAGGAAGTGGTATTTGCAAGGGAGATGGGAGGGAGAGGGGGTAGGTTTTCACTAACTGAAAAAAAAAATAAATGGCATGCCAACATGCTGGCATTTCAACAAGATAAGTAAAATATTATTCCAGGAGGCAGATAGTATTAATAGCCATGAGGATCAGGGAAGATTTATCACAGGAAGAATCTATGGCTGAGAATTCAGGAGCAAGTAGGACACTAGAATTTACCTGCAAAATACTGTAGTCTGAGTGTGCTATCTTCTTCCTCACTAAGCCCCTCATCAGATTGGGTGGGAGATATTATCATGATCTCATATTTATCTAGTACCTTAAGGTTTGTAAAGCACACTTGATCTTGTTCAATGCCCATAGGCATGCTAAAAAGTAAGTGCTCCTTTTATCCCCATTTTATAGAGGTGGAATAAATTACCTTCTCACTTACAGCTCGTAAATAGATGGAGCAAGATTAATTAAGGTAGGGAGCATGCCTCTTTTGTTTTCTGGAAGGAAAGCA
This sequence comes from Monodelphis domestica, assembly GCF_027887165.1. NCBI lineage: Eukaryota > Metazoa > Chordata > Mammalia > Didelphimorphia > Didelphidae > Monodelphis > Monodelphis domestica. Next base: position 29,074,410 of record NC_077228.1, on the reverse strand, counting down.
GTGCAAAAGCTACCAATTTCACCAGCTCATTCCAGAATTTTTATATCTTGCTCTAAAGTTGATAAGCATGACAATTCAGACCATTTAGTTTTGGAAAAAAAATCTCCTCAAAGCAGCTCCATCGAACTACTTTACAGTTTCACTAAGGGCAATCTCTGGGATCATAAGAGGACCCAAGTTAATTCCACAGGGTTATGATGGAAATTAAAAGGCATTTTGGATCCTATTTCAGAGAAGTGTTTGGATTGAAGAGGAGAGGAAGAGTGGTTCAAAAGACAGACTTAACCTAAGAGCTTCTTCAGTTAGCTGGCCCAGTGGGCATGGCTAGGGTCTGCATCACAAAAAGCTAAAAGAGCCTCTAGGGCTAAAAGAGAAAGAGAAAGTGTCTCCTTCCCAACCTGAAGAGCATCCCTAGGGTAGCTAAGGACCTGCAAAAGTCAGCTGCATCTCAGCCAAGAGGCTGCATTACAACTGGCCGCCAGCAGATGGCAGTGCATAGGAGCAGCCCACAGCGGCTCGGGTCAAGGAGGAATCCCAAGGATCCCAAGATTGAAAGTGGGAGCAGGGGCTCACAGGGCAGTGCCCTTCCCTGAAGCAAGGATGCGGGCAGGGGTGGGCTTAGGGGAAAGGCACTGATCTGAAACATCTGTGGGGAGTCTGGGTGGAGCTGTCTAACAGGCCACCGGGATTCAGGAGAAAGTCAGAGAGGCAGGGACATCGCCATGGAGATGAACTGGAGCTCCAGGAGGTGATCCGAGGGGGGAGGGGCGCCACTGACCTACACTATAGCCTTCTTGCAAGGATAACTTGCCCAGAAAAACAAACAAACCAATAGAATCGTAATGGGAAAAGGGTACCGCAGTGCCCTGGGCTGTGACTGGCCCCACCCCGGGGGCTCTGAAGGATGGAGGGCTGCTTCTGCAGGGCAGTGCATGGGAGCAAGGCGACCCACCTTTCCTGGCCAAGTCTCGGCTGGGGTTCAAGTGTATGAGCTGTAGTTGTGAAAAGAATCATGCGTGTAAAGCAATGAATAAACCAGGCAGCACTAAAGAAATGGCTGCTATCTTGTCCGCTTCTATGGACTTCTTCGGGGTCCCGGGGTTCAGGTTCTGCTTTTCTCTCGGCTCACCACTTGTCAGATGAACCCTATGTAGGGCCTCCACGGGGTTTCTTTAAACCCTTCCCTTCAGCCTGAGAATCAATGCTGTGGATTTGTTCCAAAGCAGAAAAGCGGCGAGGGCCAGGCCACGGGTGAAGTGACTTCCAACATCCTACCGTTGGGAAGTGAACCCAGGATTCCTTGTCTCTAGGCCTGGTCTCCATCCACCAGCCCCCAGCTACCCCATCATGGGGCTCATGGATCAACTCTAAAGCTCTGCTTTTACAGAGGATGACCCCGAGGCCTCCAGGCATTAAAGTGATTGATCCCGTCTGTTCTGTGAATGGCCCCCTAGTGCTGCCAGAATCAATCACAAGCTCCTGGCCCTCTCCTCAAGCCCTGCACAGCCTGGGTTCCATGGCGCCTTGCCATCTTCTGTCATGTTATTTCCCTTTCCCAATCTCTGTTCCTGTCCACCTGGCCTTCATGCTGTTCACATCCAGGATGCTCCATGTCCCCTGTGTCTGGAATGTTCTCCCTCCTCAACTCAGCTTTGTCCCCTCAAAGCCCAGCCCAGGACCCTTGCTTGGTCACTCTGTGAAAGCCCAGGGCTTCTCAGGATCTCAGGAGTGGTGAATGGCTGTGAAAACGCCCTGGAACCTTGGAAGTGTCCCCCAACTGAGGGGCTCTCCTGCCCCGTTCCTGTTCTTCTCACATACCAGGCCTTCTAAGGGATCAAGGGAATAATTGTTCCCATTTCCATGATGCCAATGAGGCACAATCTGAAACACGGAGCCAGGAAGGCCAGGAATGCAGATCTAGCTCAGATCTCCCTGACCAGGTAATCATGTCCCTCAGGCTCAGTTTCCTCCCGCAGCCCCTGAGCCCCCTTTGTGCTTCTGTAGCTCTTGCCCTAGAAGAGAAGGAGAAGACTGTCAGCTCCTGAAGGGCAGGGCCCACTTGCCTTTGTCTTGGTATTTCCAGTACCTGTCACAGTTCCTGCCACAAAGGTGGTGCTGACTCAGGCTTCTGAGCATCAGCCAACTTGGGCTCCAACACCAGCTGCCCTCTCTTTGGGCCTCAGGTTCCTTGTAAAAGGGGTGGGGGTTACAGGGTCTCTGAGGTGCCTTTCAGCTAGGAGGCAGGTGGTGAGACTCAGGCCTGGCACTGCCCAGGAGGCAGCACTCTCCAATCCGTTTCCTACTGGCCTAAGGGAACTGCCTTTCTTTCTAAGCAGGCTCCCCAGTGCCAAACCAGCAGCAGTAGTCCCAGGACAATGTAAGGGATTCAAATAAGATAAAGAGTGTGAGATCCGTGGCGGTTTCTGAGGGGGCATTTAGGACACTCCAGGTCAAAGGCTGCCTACATCCAATACTGGGCAAAGACTACTCAGCACTCTGCTCCAAGGGGGCAGGCCTGGTCCCTGCCATCCAGACATGTGACTCCTCTGCCCACACCGGAGGAAGGGGACAAGCTGAACTCCACTGATGACTCAGAGGCTAATGGAATAATGTGTGTCCCCACAAAGATGAAAAGGGAAGGTGAGGCATGTAGTAGCCTATCTAAAAATTAAAATTAATCTCAAGTAATAAAAATATTATATTTTAGGAGATTTATAAGGGATCATTAGGAATAAAGGAATAAAAAGGTAACAAATAAAAAGACCATGCACCTATGGCTGATCAGCCATTTTCAAATGCCCTCCACATCCCCACCTAATATACCCTGTCTACAGGAAGTACACAGTGACAGGAAGTCAGTGGGCTCCCAGGAAATGTAGTTCTTTTTTTAGGGTAACAGATTTTAAATTTTACACCTAGGATTGGATCACAGACCTGAAAATGAGAAGGGCCCTTCTTGATCTTCTGGTCCAAGCCCCCAGAGTACCAGAAAAGGAAGCAAAAGCCAAGAGATGGGAATGCACTTGCCTAAGGTGACAAAGCTTCTAAGTGGGCAGAGGCAGGACTTCTGCCTGGGTCTGTAGGCACAAACCCAGCAGCCTGGCTGCATCCGGACACTGGTGACCTGCCAGCTTGGCCAGGCCTGGGGATGCCCTTCATTGTTACTTGGCATCTGCTAGAGACCCACTAAGAGATGCCTGCTGACTGCTTGGCAACCATTCTGGATAAAATTGTCTCTGTGACAGTTCAGACACAAAGTAATTCCGTCACTACCCCCAAACCATCCTCATCAGGCTCTGAGAATAGATGCAAGGTTGGCATTCCAAGGGGGGCAAGGCTGGGGCAGAGGGGAGAGCAGAGGGAAGGGGGGAACCAGCCAAGAGGCCAGCTTAGGTGGAGCTCCAGACAATAAGCTATCCCTGAATGGAGTGGGCTGCCAAGAGACGGGCTACGTTCCTCATCCTTAGAGGTGTTCAAGCCACAGCTGGAAGTCACTGTCAGAAACACTGAGATGGGTCTGAGGCCCTTCCTGCTCTGAGACGCAGTGACTGAATGTATGATCCCATTTCTGTCAAGGGGCTGCATCTTCTGGATCGTCTTGGAGCCCTCTCTCCCAGCTGCTGTGTGATCCTCCCCACAACAGCTCCCTCATACGCTCTCTGCTCTGCTCTGCCGCTGCCACCACCCTCCTTCAGGCCCTTCTCACTGCTCCCCGGGACTACTGCAGCAGCTTGCTTGGCCCGCTCCCTGCTCTCCTGTCTCCTTTCTCCACTCCATCTTCCACACAGCTGCAGCGACACCCTTCAGGCATAGGTTTGACCATGTCCTGCGGCTCCCAATTGCCTCTTAGATAAAATATAAATTCCTCAGCCTGACATTTACAGCTCTCTAGAATCTGGTTCTAATTTGAACCTCCCGAGTTACCCCAGTATGCCCCAATATTTGCTTATATCCAAATAAAAGAATTGTCAGCTTTCCCACATGCTTTCCCAGGCCTCGTAGATCTCTTCAAGCTGAGAACGTCTTCTCTTTCCTCTCCAAAAGCAAATGAAAACTCTTCTGGTTGATCTTGGAAGTAAGTCCTTCACAATTTGTCTTCTGCCTACCCTTTACATCCCAACAAAACTGGCCGCTGATGTTCTTGGAGGGCCTTAGAGCCTTAGGCCTGCAGTTTGGAAGGCTCAAATCCCACTTTAAACACTACCTGGATGACCCTTGAAAACTCACTTAAACTTACTGGGCCTCAGTTTCCTCATCTGTGAAGTGTATCTGGGAAAAATACAGGCAAAGAGGAAACAAAATTATGATAATGACTTGTTTAGAAAACCTTAAAAGAGTTCACAAAAGACGAAGAGAAACAATTCAGCTAGGTTGAAAAATGTCAGAAAAATCCATAGAAATCATCAGCATTCCTGTAAGTTATCTACAAAACCCAGTGGGCAAAGATAGAAAAGAACTTTCTATTCAAAACAACTATTAAAGAGATAAAAGATTTGGGAGTATAGCTCCCAGGATGAACCCCAGAACATCAGGAATCCAGTTCTAAAACACCCCTTGCAGAAATGTAGACCTAAATAACACAAGAAACATGAATTGTGTGTGAGTAAGTCATCAATATGATAAGAAGGACTAGGACCTAAATTAATTAGTGCTATACCAAACTATCAAGAGAATATTTTATAGTTAAAATATAACAAAATCCATATAAGGAAATAAAAAAGGCCAAGAATCTCAAAGTAGGAGAGTGAAAAAAATTGGGAAGGAAGGTAGTGGTGGGAGGGTTTATCAGTTTAAGATCTCCAACTCTATTACAAAGCAGTAATCATTAAAATAATTTAGTAAGAGTTCAAAAATAGAGGGGTTGATTAGTGGAACAGATTTAAAGCCTAACATATAGAAGCAAATGAACACAACAGAATGGTGTCTGATAAACCCCAAGACCCAGTTATTGGGGGTAATGACTCCCTATTGGAAACAAACTGCTGGGCCAACTGGACAAGAAACTAAGCACAAACAACACTGCACACCACATACCAAGACAAGCTCCAAATAGCTATGTGACCTGGACATAATGGCTGATGCCACAAACAAATCAGATGAGCAAAGAAGAATTTATCATTTGAATCTATGAATAGGAGAAGAGTATATAATCAAATAATTATCAGAAAGGATAACATAAGAAAATAGACAATTTTGATTATGTAAATTTAAGATTTTGCACAAGTAAATCTAACAGTTAAAATTAGAAGGGAAATAAGCAAATGGGAAAAAAATCTGTGTAGCAAGTTTCTGTGATAAAAGTTTCACGTGTAAGGTATGTAAGAGTAACACCAATTATAAAACTAAGAGCCATTGCCTAATAGATAACTAGTTAAAGGATATGAACAGGCAGTTTTCAAAGGTTGAAATCCAAGTTCTCAAAAATCATATTAAAAATTATCTAAACCTCTAGTTATTAGAGAAATGCAAATTAAAGCCATCAAGTCAACAAGTATTAACAGAGCACTTACTATGCGTTGGGCACTGTGTTGAGTCCTAGGAATACAGATACAAGCGCAAAGAAAGATAGATCCTGCCCCTGAGAAGCTTACATTCTAATGGAGGAAGGCAACACATAAAAGGAGCTGCAGAGGTAGGAAACAACATGATGAAGACCAAAGAGTCAAAAGTGGAGCTAAGAAAGGAGGAAAGTATGGTTGCTCTGGACACTTCCTCCAAAGGGAGGTTCTAGGAGGAATTTACTCTTGATTAAAGGAGCATTAAAGGATCTTCCAGGGTGAGAAAAGGGGAAAAAAGAATGGAATTTATAAAAAGCATCTAATGGGGGCAGCTGGGTAGCTCAGTGGATTGAGAGCCAGGCCTAGAGATGGGAGGTCCTAGGTTCGAATCTGGCCTCAGCCACTTCCCAGCTGTGTGACCTTGGGCAAGTCACTTGACCTCCATTGCCTAGCCCTTACCACTCTTCTGCCTTGGAGCCAATATACAGTATTGACTCCAAGACGGAAGATAAGGGTTTTTTTTAAAAAAGCACCTACTATGGGGCAAGCATTGTGCGAAGCCCTTATACAAATGGTATCTCATTTGGTAGCACTGTTATTATACCCATTTTACAGCTGAGGAAACTGAGGCAAGCAGCAGTGAAGTGATTAGGTCACACAGCTAGTCAGTGTTTGATGCTAGATTTGAACTTGGGCCCAATGCCCTATCTGCTGTACTATCTAGTTGCCTCTAGCTGAGACAGGGTAGCAAGAGCAGGTGGTAAAGCAAGGAGAATCAGAAACAACCCATCAGATGGGGAAAATGGCAGATGAGGAAAATAACAGCTTTTAGAGGGACTGGAGCAGAAGAGACTACTCACTTCTGACCACAATGTTGCTAGACATGTGAACTGGCTCAGCCAGTGTAGAAAGCAATTTCAACTATGTTCCCAAAGTTACTGTAATAATTAAAAATGGATTTGACAAATATAAGAATTTTTAAAAGTTGTTGTGGTTGCCATTTATAAAAATTAACTCAAGTCACAAGGTTGTAGTAGCGTTAGTAGCTTTATTACAGTAAGGTAGAGATAGTAAAGAAAGGGAAATGTAGAAAGGTGATAGGGGAATTGTCTAGCCTGCCACTCTAAGTCTGCTTCAAAGGAATCTAGCTTGCTCCCTGACAAATTTCCAATCTCTGGCCAGAAGAGTGGGAGACTCTCAGCCTCCAATGCAGAAGTAGTGCCTACCTCAGCAAGAGCCACCAAGGCAGCAGAATGAATCAGAATGCCTTCAGCTGGCTTTTATAAGCAGTTTTCTCCACATCACTTCTTGTCTCTCTGATTTTTAGTTCCTTTATTGTGGACTGGTATATCACATCTCAGGAACCAATCAGAGTCTCTCAGGCGGCAGGCAGTGCTTCTGGTCTTTTAGGACTAACTAAGTATTAATGAGTAAGTAAGTGTGAAAGGAGGGGACTCCAAGTCTTGATTAAGTTAAAATAAACAAAAAGAGTTTAAATTCTCTTTCACATTACTCAACTGCATGTGCCCTTTGATCCAGCAATACCACTACTAGACCTACATCTCAAAGAAGAAAAGGGACCAGATGGACAAAAATATGGAGAGGAGCTTTCTTCACTGGTAGATCCAAACTGTAAACTAAGGGGGCATTCTCTTCTTGGGGAATGGCTAAACCAAACAGAGCAATGGAATATGCGTGTGCTTCAGAGGAAGTTGGGAAGACCTTCATGAACTACTGCAAAACTAGAAGAACAATTTAGAATTTAGGCAATGACCACAACATTAAGGAGAAAAATGACTTGGAAAGACTTGAAAGGTCTGGTCAATAACCTGCCACGAGGAAGATGGGCTTCATTGAAGTATGAACTTGGGAATTTGTTTTGTTGAACTATGATAAAGGGTTTTGCATTTTTTGTTTAGGTTGTACTTGAGCATCCGGGGCAGGGGGGTAATGGGAGACACAGACTATAAATGCATCATAGAATAAAGAAAAAGAAAGGGAAAAAACTAAAGGTCATTGAGTCCTTTATGGTCTCATCAAGGTATAAATCTATGATCTCGTCATCTCCTATTGTTGTAGCTGGAATGCACCCCTTCCCCAATATTTCTACCACTTAGAATCCCTCCCTAGCTTGTCAAAAGCCCCAGTTGCAGCTCCCCTTCCTACAGGAGGTCTTTCCCCTTGATGCCTAATGCTCCCCCCTCCACAGATCACTCTTGGTTTACTCTGTCTGTATTTTGAATTCATTTATATGTGTACATGATGCTTTCCTAGATACAACACCGCCCTCTTGAAAGCAGAGTTGGCTTTATTTTTATTTCAAGTATCCTCAATGTACACGGAGTCTAGAGTAGGTAAAAGCTTGATGACTGATTGACAGTCTTGAGATTCTCCTAGCCCTGATAGTCTATATTTCAAAGGCCCTCCTTGTTCTGACACTCCCTGGCCTGTGTTCTAGAATCGCTCCTCACTCTGAAAATCTTGGTTCTTTGTTCTAAGGCCTCAGTTAGCTTTCACTTTCTCTAAAGTCCCTCCTAGCTGTGATATTTGATATTCTGTGTCCTCAACTTCTTCTTACCTCTGACATTTTATATTCTAGGAACTTTCTATGTTCTAAGGCCCCCAATAGCTCCAGGTTTCAGAGTTCTAGACCTTCATTTCCCAGGAAATGCAGTTACAGTCTGGAACTCTCCATTCACATTTCTAGCCATTTGCCTTTTCCCCAATAGAATGGCATCTTGGGTACATCACATCAGGACGACCTAGTTAGACAAAGTTCCGAAACTTTTAAATATGCATGAATGTTATTGAATGGAATAAAGAGGCTGAAATAAAATGGTTGCAGTGAATATTAATATCTTATTATAATCCAATTTAATGCTGAAAATACGACTGCAACAGAATTTTCTACAACATAAAATCTGGGGAAGAAAATGTCTCTATTCTTTTCTCAGAAAATAATCACCCTTTTCAAGCCAAACTGCAGTAAATAAGCTGCAAAGAGCAGCTGAAGGAAGGAGCCCAAGATAAAGAATTCAAAAAACAATGACAGTCATTGCCCTTCCAAGAGAGATACTTAGAGCTTAGGGGCCAAGAGGGAGCCTCAATCCGGGTCTGCACACGGTCTGTTTCTCTAGAAGGAAGGGAGGTCTTTGGGGGAACCTGACCAAGGGTGGGGAGATGGTGAAGCTTGAATTAGAAGCCATCTCTGGGCCTCCAGAGGGGAGAGGTCATCTTCTGTCCTGACTGTCTCAGCCTATGGATAGAGAGGAAGCTTCATGAGGTGGAGGAAGCTTGGCTTTGGCATTAGAAGACCAGGAATCAAATCTTGCCTTGGAGGCTCAGTACCTATGTGAACTTGGGCAAATTCTAGAACTCTGGACCCAAAGGGAGTAGCCTGGGGAGCTGAGAAAGGGAAAGGGGAGACACAGGGTGGAGGATCTCAGCCAGAGCATGAGGGAACTCAACAACATTCCAACCAAGTGGTCTTCATTTGGGAGCTGAGCACAACGGGATTAAACACAGAGCTAGGGCTGGGGGGGCGGACCTTAGAGATAACGCCGCCTAACCTCCTCCTCGATCAGTGGGGAAACTGAGGCCCAGGGAAGGCTGGTGATGCAGGGAGTGAGCTGCAGAGTGAGCATTCAAGCCCAGGATCAACGAGGTCAAATCCAGTCCTCTCTACTTTTAGGAGCTCCTCTCCCTCCTCTACTTGCTGTTACCCTTCACTCTCAGCTGCCCTCCTCCTTGTCCTTATTCAATGCACTGCCCAGTCCTGCTGATTCTACGGCGACAGAAGCTCTCAAGTTCAGCCCCTTACATGTGCTCGGGAAGCCTCATCTCCTCTCCCCAGGACGACTGCAACAGCCTCCTAACTGGTCTCCTGCCTCCAAGGTCTTCCTCTGCTCAGCTGCCTAAGAGAACTTCCAAAGGAACAAGTACAATAATGCCACTCCACCGCTCCAAGATCTTCAGGGGCTCCTTGCGAGCTCCAGGGAAGCAGAGTCCTCCCCCAGCCCCCCGACTGCTCTTCTGCCCTGGATCAGAAAACAGGACTGACTAAGACGGAAGGTAAATAACGCGGGAGGACGAGAGCTTTTCCCAGCAGGCACCGGAGCACGCCAGCCGAAGCATTCCGGGGACCCGAGAAAGGAGCTCTGGGGGGCCAGCCTGGGAGGGCCTGAATAGGACTGACCAAACTGAGAACGTTTTGCCTTTGCGCCAAGGAGACCCCTCAGGTCCAACAGCTGAGAATCAGACCAGCGGAGGGGGAGACAGTCCGTAGAGGCTGGATAAAAGGGGAGGTCGCTTCATTTTTATTGGGACAAGTCCCGCGAGCGTCCTAGGCTGTGGAGGGAGAAGCCTCTCTAAAGAGATCACAGTGACAGGGAGCGTGTGGGGAGGCGTGCCGCGAGAGCTCGGGCGCCGCGCGCCATGCAGCCGTCCTGGAAGGAGCCTTGGAGAGGTCTGGCCCCAGGTCCCCGGTGGCACAGGGAGATGGGCAGACCCGGCGCGGTGCTTCAGTCTCGTAAATGCAGACCTTGCGTTCTCCCCTTCTTTGGGAGGAGGGGCTCCCAGCTCCTCCCTCTCCGGCCTAGATTCCTGGCTCCACAGTCCAGAAATCCGCCCTGACAGCCCCGTGTTCCACGCGCTGGGTTTCCCCTGGCTCTGGCCAGGGCTCGAGCGCCTGTCCCAGGGTTCCGATCTGGCACCCCGCACGTCATGCTCTATCGGCTCTTTCCCTTCTGACAGGCGGCGTCGGACAGTGGAAAACGAAGCTGTGTTCAGGGACGTGCCTCCTTCTGGCACAGCCCCGGTCTGCGTTCTGAGTCCCTGCCAGCGCTGACATTTCACACCGATAGAAAAGAATTGAAGAGAGAGGATGGGGAGGCCGGGCAAAGGTCGGTTGGCTGGAAATACCAGGACAAGGAAAGGGGGCAGCTCGCATCCTATCTGGCTGCTCTTAGGGAGCTGAAAAGGCAGGCCGTGGCCAGACTCTGGCTAGCCCTGAATGCCAGGGTGAAGGATGCCCGCAGTGGGCCTGCGGGGGCTGTTCCCGGCTGGGAACGTTTCTTCCTTGCCACAGCTGGCACTGAGCTGCCTGGTTCCAGACCCCACATACCCGCCTCCTTCCCACCCTAGCCCAGGCTGGCTGTTTGCTTGTTTACCCTCCCATCTTGTAATTACTGTGCCTCCCAATTAGAGGGGGGATGAACTAATTACAGCCTTGTCGCGCTCCTTGGGAAGTAAGAATGGTGCAACCCTAAAAAGAATGCCCTGAAGGATGGCGGGAAGGGGAGGCCAAGCCTCAGGAAGGTCAGCCTCACCCTGGCCCCCCCAGCGCCGGGCCACCTCGCCCCGCAGGCCTCGATCCCTCTTTCACGGTCAGCTGGGAGGCTCGTCCTCATGCAGAGATCACGGAATCCCAGAAGCTCATGGCTGGAAGGCACCCAGGCATGGAAGGTGGCAAATAAATACACAAGGCTTGGAGAGTAGAAGCAAAAATGCATGCGCACGGGAGGCAGACGCTTGAGTGCAAGGGATGACTGAGCATCCAGTTTGGCTGGAACATCAATTTTGTGGAGAAGAATAGCCTAAAACAAGACTGCAAAGAGAGGTGGGAGCCAGACTTCTGGGAATCTAAATGCCAAACTGAGGTATCTGCCTGGATACTGGCGACCACTGAAGAACTGCGATCGGTTTTGAAAGAAAGTGGCTTTTAAATTGTTTCATGGACACAGCAGAAAATTCAGGGAATGGACGCTGAGCTCTGCTATGCCGGGTGTGCAGAGAAGCAAGTTTCAGGAGCCTGCAGTGAGTTAGCCAAGGATGAACTAGAGATCATTCCTTGAGTCTAAAATGAACATACAATGCGCCATGGATCTGTGATGTCGGTAGGAGGACTGCCTGTCAGTGCTGATCACAAAACCTCTGATTGAGAGGCTGATCTTCAAGAGTCTTCTCGAAGCCAGGGTGAGCTCCATGGCACGAGAAGGCGTTAGTGGGGGACCTTTGTAGGGGTAAAACGACAACTATTGCCTGGATTCCACAGGATTTAGAATTAAGAATTTAAGAAATTCAGTTCATTAATATGGGAATTATTATATGTCAGCCAAAGAAACAGAAGTTTCAAGGACATGGGAAGTATCTGAAAATAAACATTGTTTAAATTGTTGTGAGAAAAACAAAGGGATGTAGGTAAAGGGGTTCACAAGCCTTAAAGCATGATATGAAGATCAGTAAGTTTGTTAGAGTTGAAATTTGATCATATTATTATTCTAATAAAGATTCTGATTTTTTTCATGGAAAAAAAAAAGAATTGTGATCAAGGGACTGCTATGGTCCAACCTGTGCCTTGGGCCTTGGGAAGATGATTCATGAATGAATGAGCAGAGGTGAGGGTCTCTGAGGCAGCCCCATCTGGGCTCTAAAGGCATTTTGACAGAAAGAGGCAAGTCAATAGCCCCTTAGTGAACCTGCTGGTGCCCAGGCTTTGGAATAAACATAATGAAAATATTAATGGATCTCTGTCCTTGTGGGGGCTCTCATAGGCCCTACTTCTGCCTTGAGTTCTCTCTCCCCCTTCCTCACTCTGTATCGCTTTCTCTGTTCCACTCCCCCCTCTCTGTCTCTCTTCTCTGTCTTCCATTCTCCTTCTCCTACTTTCTCTCTCCCTCCCTCTCTGTCTCTCCCTCTCCCTTTCTGTCTCTCTCTGGGTCTCTGTCTCTCTCCCTCCCTCTCTGTCTCTCCCTCTCTGTCTCTCTCTCTCAGTCTCTGTCTCTCTCTGTCTCTGTCTCTCTCTCTCTGTCTCTCTTTCTCATGTTAATGGATCTCTGGCCTTGTGGGAGCTCTCACAGACCCTGCCTGGGTCTTGTTTTCTGTCTCCTTCTTGTTCTAGAGTGTGTGTCTGTCATTGGTCTTAGGGAGCTCGAGGGCTTCACCTGTATCCCAGGGACAGAAGGGGCTCCAGGCAGGACTTGGGCCAGGCTGCGAGGGGACAACAGTACCATCAGGCTGGGGCCCTGGGGTTCTGCGAGTGAGCCACTAGAAAGAAGCCAGCTGGGCTCCTGGCCTTGGTCGGGGTGTTCATTAGAGACGTCAGCCTGCTCTGCAAATCAGCGTCTGTCTACGCTCCTCTGTTGCAGTAAGCTATTTCCCAGCCCAAACGCCGTGGCTACTAGTCCCTTTGCCCTGGGTCAGGACGACCGCTAAGAATTCCAGCACGGATACCCCCGAGTGAGCGTCCCCGAAGAATGAGGAGCACAGAAAGTGCTGCCAGAGCCCCTGCAGTCCCCCCTGGGCCTGGCGCTCTCTGCACCCAGGACCCCAGGCACGCCAAGCACAGAGGGCCTGACACGAGCCCCCCAGGTTTGCCCAGAGCGCCCCCGGGGCGACCAGCCCTCTCGGCCTCTCCCCCTCCTCAGAGAAAAAGCAGCCTCCTGGGCTGCCTCTCCCTCTCTCAGGCCTGCACCATCCTCAGCAGAAGAGAAGACTCAAGAAGGAGCATCCCCGCGGCTTCAGGGGTCGGCAGCGCCGGCCGCCCTCCTGCCCAGCCTCCCCCATTAGGAAAGGGAAGGACGCCGGCGGGACTCACCACGCTCACGCCCAGCTGCTCCCGGAAGAAGAAGTCCATGTTCCTTTTCTGCAGGCTGTCCAGGTAGTGCTGGAACCGCGTGTACGTGTACGGGTAGCAGTACGCGAACTGATACACGTCCTCCTCGCGGTCAAAGCAGAAGGCGAAGGACATGACGTAGTTCTTGCGATGGTCCGGGCAGCGGTAATAGTACACGTTTTTCGGTGGCAGTCGCTGCCTGGAAGGAACAAAGCAAGAAATAGGAGGCCGTCACCCTCTGGGTCAGGCTGAGCAGCGAGGAAAGGAGAGGGCCTGCTCGGCCTCGGGCAGCAGCTCATGGAGCAGCGAGAGACGGGGAAGCAGGGCCTTAGCCGAGCCAGCCAGAGCCGGCTGCACCTGGGGCACCGGACATGGGAGCCGGAAGGGACCCGAGGAGGGAAAACCCAGTCAGAGCTGGGGCCAGAACGGAGACGGTCAGAGCCCAAAGGGACAGAGAACGGGATGCCGGAGGCGGACAGGCTCTCGGGACAGCCAGCACTGCAGGTCCGAGGCGGGACCCAACGGAGCCGCTCTAAGGCTCGCATCCGGCTTGCCTCAGTGCACGAGAAGGGCGAGCACACTTCCGGTGGTCCAGTGAGCGCGCCTTGTCCACACACACCCGTGGGCCACTCTTTGCCACCTTGCCACCTGTTGAGATGCCTTTCCTGATGAATGGAATTCAGAGTCCTTCCAGGCATCTGTCCATCCACCCAAGCCTCACCCCACCGTGTGCTCGGAGCTTCCTTCCACGTAGGAGTCCAGAGAGCGCTTTGGGGCAGGAAAGCACGGCCACAGAACAAATCACACAGGGACGATGCCACCACTGGAATGGGCTGTCAGGGCAGCAGCAACTAGAAGGAGCCCCAGAGGGACGCCGTTAAGGCTGGCGAAGCATATGTAATCTCATTTGATAGTCACAGCGACCGTAGGAGGCAAGTGCTAGACATCTCGCCATTTCACAGAGGAGGAAACTGAGGCTGAGCGTTTGCCCAGCATCCCATGGCTAGGATACACCTGAGGCAGAGATTTGGGCTCCACAGCCCATGTTCTAACTAATTTTCATGTAGTTGCCTAAAACATGAACTGTTCGACACTAGTTATGAAATATCAGAGCTGGGAGGGGGAGTGTCGGCGCTAGGAGGGACCCTCCAGGGCGCCATGGCAGACCGGTGGGATCCTAGAACAGAGAATATGCAATGTCCGACCTGGAAGCAACCCCAGAACTCGGTCTTGAGATCCTATGGCGATTACAGGCCTGCAGAGGAGGAACATAGGAGGACCTCTGCATTGTCCCACCTTCCTCTGGACACTCTTAGCTTATACTTCCTAGACAGGGAGGGAGGGAGGAAATGAAGGTGCTTTTGCTGGGTTCCTACAATGGGCACTGGGGTTCTGCACAGAAACAATGAGGAGCTATGCCAGTGGCACACAGGATCATGAATCCATTCTGCCACCCATGCCAGCTACTGAGCTCTGTGGGCCCATGAGGGCAGGGACCAGGCCTGGCTAATCTTGATCTTCCTCCTGGCTGAGCTCGGGCTCTGCACATCACAGGTGACATGTAAATGTTTTATAATCGATATGGTGACATTGAAAGATTGCTGGAACACCCTTTGATCCAGCCATACCACTACTAGGTTTGTGCCCTAAAGAGAAAATAATGAAAAATGTTTGTACAAGAATATTCATAGCTGAGCTCTTTGTGGTGGCAAAAATTTGGAAAATGAGGGGATACCTTTTGATTAGGAAATGGCTGAACACATTGTCATATCTGATGGTGATGGAATAGTATTGTGCTAAAAAGGAATGATGAACTGGAGGGATTCCATGGAGACTGGAACAACCTCCAGGAAGTGATGCAGAGTGAGAGGAGCAGAACCAGGAGAACATTGTACACTGATACGCTGTGGTACAATCGAATGTAATTGGCTTCTCTACTAGCTGCAATGCAATAACCCGGGACAGGCAGAGGAATTTAGGAGAAGATGCTATCCGCATCCAGAGAAAGAACTGTGAGAGCAGAAATGCAAGACTTATCATTTGTTTATATGGATATATTATTGGGGTTTGGGGTTTTTAAAGATTGCTTTATTGCAAAAATGAATAATATGGAAATAGGTAAAAGTGATAACATTTGTATAACCCAGTTGAAGTGCTTATTGGCTCTGGGAGGGGGAGGATAGAAGGGAGGGAAAGAAAATTAATCATGTAAACATGGAAAAATATTTTTTGAAAAAGAAAAATAATTAAAAAAAAGAAAGATAACTGGCCTTGGAGTCAGGAGATGTGGATTCAAGTTTTACCTGTAAGCTGGCCAAACAGGTTTGACTATTATGGCCCCACTCCGGGCTATGTGCCAAAGCTAATTATCACAGAGGCAGGGTATGACACCCTCTCTCTCCCAGTCTCTTTCATAGTCCTACCTCAAGGCTAAGTTTCCTATATTGATGGCCCTCATCCCTTCTTCCTTGTTAGGCAATGAGGAGGATGCCCGCCATTTCCTGGCCCTAGATGTAATAGAGTGGTCTCCTATTGGTGTCCTACTGCCTTTCTGTCTCACATTCCCTTTATCATTTGTGTGAATTAAATGTGAATGTGAATTAAATATTATTTTAAAAATATTAAATATTAATTACAATTAAATATATTAAATAAAATTAAATAAATAATGTGAATTAAAATTCACATGTGGATTTTAAAACTATTCCACCCTAATCAGACCATACTTTAGAAGATCTGATTTAGCTATTTCCTGATCAATAACAATAGAGATACTTGGACTAACAGAATCAGGTCTTGGGAACTCTAAATTTCTCCAACTTCCTTAGTTTAACAAGGTTAGGAAGGTCTGCACCAAACTCAAGGATTAAATATCTGAGAAAAATGGCCTTCAACAGACATGTGCAGAAAAAACAGACTGACCCCTAGCCTGTCCTAAGTCAAGCTAAGTTATGATTGGTACAGATGAGACACAGGAAAGTGACATAAAACTGTCTATATAAGGCACGCCACTGGCTTTCTTCACCCTTTTTCCCTGGAGAGGCAACTCTGGCTGGCAGCATGCTAGGTGTTCCAACATCTTGGAGTGGTAGCAGTTATTTGTCTGGGTTTGGCAGTGAGTTTTCCCTTGAGCTGATTCAGGTTCAGGCATCTTGGCTGAGCCCCTTTGGGAGTTCAGGCTGACTCCTTCCTCCTTCACACTCCAAAACCTTACTTTCTAGATCTTCTAATCAGGAGAAAACCTTATTCCTTTTCCTTCTTCCTTCTCCTTAATCTCCTCCACTATCAATTAAATCACCATAAAATTTCCAGCTGACCTGGGTATTTTATTATTTGGGATTTTCCCTGGCGACCATTTAAATTTAGATTTAAGTCACAATGCTAAAATTATCTTTACAGCATGATGTCCTCTCCTCTAATTTTGTGTCCCTGCCCCCATGTGCTATCCATTGGAGTAACACAGGCCCAACATGCTGGTGGCTGTTTTCCCCTTTTGAGGAGCAAAAAAATTTATTAAAATGTTCTCTCTGGGTAGGCTGTTGCCCTTTATCTTGATTCCCTGACTATACACCACCATGACTATGAGTAAGTCATTTAATTTTCAAAGTCTTTGTTTTCTATCTGTGAAAAGAGGGCAAGAGGCAGTGTTTCATAGAGGGTAGAGATGTGGCCTCAGAGCCAGGAGGACCTGGGTTAAAATCTTGCCTTTGACATGTTGGCTGTGTGACCCTGGGCAAGTCAATCTCTTAACATTAAAGTTACCTCTTGGTGCTCCAGACAGCCGTCTGAGATCATAAGTTGCAGAGAAGGGGTTGACTGGCTTTGAGAGAGGGGTTTCCCTCATCTGGGAGTTCCCGATACTGGGGAAATTCCAAGTCCAGTCCTGATCTCCTATCCCTTCAGATGGGAAGAGAATTATCTTAGGGTGCTGGACTGCTCTGAGCAAAGCCCCAAAGTGCTCTGTACATCACAGGGAGCCAGAGAAAAGTGAATGGCTCCAGGGAAGGCTCTGGTGGGGTGCCTTGGGGCTAAGCATTGGGCAGTATTTTTATCAAAGACTCATCAGATAAAGGAATAGACAGCTGGCTTATTAAACCTGCAGCCCCTTACACTGAGCCAAAAGAAGTAAGTTGAGGCAGCATGGAAGGAGAATCTCCCTAAAAAGCTGAATGATCCCAAAGGGGAAGGGGCTACCTGGGGAGGTGGTGGGATTCCCCTTCCTGGAGGCTTGCAAGCAGAGGGAGCAGTGACAGCTTGTTGGAGATGCCATGAGAAGATGCTCATTTGAGTCTTAGTTGGCCAGGGGGACCTTAGAACACGGAATGTGGAACACCAATATTGGGAACTATGAACATAACAAACCGCTTTCATAAGAACCAGAAAAATCATATAATTATATAGAAAGATACAGAAAAAGCTGATAAAATACCACATCTATTTCTGGGGGGGGGGCACTGAAGCACAAGGAAATATAGGGGTCTTTCCTTAATATGATAAGTAGTATCTGTTGAAAACAAAACACTTTAATAATGTTTGCAAATATCTCATTTGTTCCTTCCCAAAACCCTGAGGAAGGTGCTGTTGTCACACCCATTTTAGAGATGAAGAAACTGAGGTTAGGAGAGCTTAAGGGCTTTGCCCAAGGTCATGTAGCTAATTAGCATTTGAGGCTGAATTTGAACCCACATCTTCTTGAAGTCCAAGGCTCTATCCTCTGCACCTATGGAAAGGCCGAGCTTGTACAGATTCTGTTCAGAAGAAATGCATCTTTCCCTCATGACCCCAAAGCTGCAGACTAAAGGAGATGGCCACGGCAGGATGCTGCTCAGGGCCCGTTCTGTGATTTTAATTACGCTCCCCCCCAATCTCCCAATTTCAGCTAGCCCAGCGCACAGGGAGAGTTTGTGTCCTCCACAAGCCCTCTGGGGCTTCCCCCAGACTTTGGTTCAAAACTGATGGAAAACAGTGCCATGGCAGGGCCCGGGAAGCTGCGCGTGTCTTCCGGAGCCAGGAAGGTAGAAGTCACGGACCCTCAGGGCTGGAAGGCTCTCAGAGGCATGGCCGCCATCTTGTCCCGGGGTGACCCGACCACCTCGTGGGGCAGCCCTTGTCACTTCTGATAGCTCTCACTGGGAAGCCCATCCCCCAACCCCCTTCCCGGAGCCTTTCCGGAACTTGACCCCGAGCTCTCCATGCCCTACATCGGGCCAGACAGGAAAGAGCAGAGCCCAAGACACCTTCCACAGGCCAGGAAGGCTCACCCAGCTTCCCCCCTCCCCCGCCCCCCCCCCAGCACACAGGGAAGGCCCCTCCCCCAGCGGCCTCCCTGGATGCCCTCCGGGTGGGCAAAGCCGTTCTCAGTCTGGGATGCCCAGATCCAGACAAGCCATCTGGAAGAGGCTGGAGCAAAGTCTTCCTTGGTGCAGCCGGAGGCCTCACCTGTCTTCTGGCTGCCCCACAGCGAGTCTCCTCAAAGGCCGGCCTTTTCTCCGGCCCTCTAAGCATGCCTCCCCAAAGTCAAACGGAAAGCGGTATTTCTGCATTTCTCCTGCTCAGGCGCTCTGGGGTCCCGCCTGTCCTGGACTGGTAAGCGGCTCTCCCGCCCACAGCAGGCCCGCAGCAGGCCGCCAAAGGGATTCCTGAGGCCAAAGGAAGAGCTGGAGAATCTCCCTGAGCTGGGGGCTCCTGTCATGTGACATTCCAGGAGAAGGGACTTGGACAAGGTCAAAGCCAGGAAGGCAGCCCAAGCAGACAGCCCAGCCCCCAACACAACCAGCCTTCCGAGGTCCTCCCTGACCATAAGGGCCTCTTCTCCGCTGGCTGGCCCCATATGATCGTGCGGCCTCGGTGGACATTTTCCCTTTCCCAGCTCTGGGCTCTAGCTGAACAAGCCTTCTCTCTGCTCAGTGCTCTATGCCTGGCCTTCATGCCTGGAATGGGCTCTCTCTCTCTCTCTTACCCACATTCAGGGTCTCAAGCCCTTTCTGACTGTCCCAGGGCCAAGCCTTCCCTCCCACACTGCCACACCTTCCTCTAAAAATAGCAGCCTAACCGGAGAAGACAACATGGGCTGGATTCCAAACAATGGCACAGCCTACCCAGCGCCATTAGGTAGTTGGGATAATCATAAATTGGGGACCTATGGAGACCTAAAGACCAGGAATCCCTACAAAGGAGTATTTCCAGGAAGTTAAACTCCCCTTTATTCGCCTTATTACAGGGATTTCCTATTTATTCTGCCTCTACATGCATGTGCTTGCAGGCTCTCCCCTGACTAAGCTCCTGGAGGGCAGGATTCATGTCCCCTTTTATCTCTCCAGCCTCCGCCCTCAATGGGTCCTTGAGGATCTGACTCCATCTTCCACCTGGCCTGTGGAGACCTGGGGAGCACAAGGACGCTCGAGGACCAGAACGATTCTGTTTGCCAAGGACCGCTCTTGCTAACCACAGAGAAACTGGACGCTTGAACATGAAACTATGGGAGATTTAGAACAAACGATGATGGGGAAAACGATATGGTAACATTACAACAGTCATGTAAAATAACAAGAAAAAGATAAACAATGAGACACACAACAACCCTGAATGATTTAAACAAGCTCCTGAAACCAGGAAATGGAAACCAGAAATGACATTGACACGGACTCTAATAATTTCATCTAGAAGTTAAATGAATGTAAATTAATTGCAACAAGGATATGAAGGCCGCCCAGAAAGCACCTTAGTCAGCAAAGAGCGGATGACTGCTGGCCAACAGGGAGAGATGCTTCCAAGGGGACCCCTGGTTAAAAATATAAATTTGTCTTTAAGAGGTCATAAAGGATGAAGAGGGGTGCTAAATGGTTATGAGCAGGATCATCCCATAAAGCAGGGGACAATAAAGACATTCTAAAGAAAAAGTGGCAAAAAGATCCCCCTGAGCAAAGTCATCCAAAGGGCAGTCAAGAATGAAACCTGATGGAGGAATACCCAGAGGAGGCGAATGGAGAGGAATCTCCTTGGACCAAGGGCTCTCTGGACTGGAGCTAGGCCTGAAGACAGAGGTCCTGGGTTCAAATCTAGACTCAGACACTTCCTAGCTGTGTGACCCTGGGCAAGTCACTTAATCCCCATTGCCTAGCCTGTACCACTCTTTTGCCTTGGAACTAATACACAATATTGATTCTAAGATAGAAGGTAAGAGTTTTTTAAAATGAGGGAGTTGGACTAGATGGTCCCTTCCAATTCTACTCCTATGATCTTATAACTGACTAATTGCATAGGGAAGATAACATCTAGATGACCTCCCTTGAAGGATTAGGGTGACAACTGCACTATGTACTTTTCTTCTGGGAAAGGGAGAAAACGTATTTACTCGTTGCCTTTACTTCCTTATTTGCAACTCACTTCTCCGTTACTCATGACCTGCCTGCACAACATCAATGATCTTGTAACTGCCACATCTGGGGAGCTTCTCTCAGTCCTCCTTGTGTGTGACCTCCCTATAGCTTGTGACATTGTTGGCCACCTTCTCCTCCTACAGTAGCCTCGTTCCTCAGCTTTCATGACAATGTTCTCTCCTGGCTTTCCTCTGTGACTCACTGCTCCTTCTCATTTGACTTTGCTGAATCATCCTGTATCCCCCTCCCTGAAGTGTGGGTGCTCCCAAAGCTCTATCTTCTTCTCTTTTCCTATTGTTCTCTCTCTTTCTCCCTGTGTGACCTCACCAGCTCCCAAGGGTTCAATCATCTCGGATCTGGATATTTAGCCTAATCTCCCTCTTGAACTCTGGTCCACATCCCCAACTGTTTAAAGAGGACCTACACCTAGATCACCCAAAGTCATGCAGATGCATCCCAAACAGAACCGATGCTTTCCCCTAAATTCACCTCTTTCCCCAACTTCTATTTCTTCCCAAGCCACTACCACCTTTTCACTGGCTAGATTCCTAATCCTTGTTGACTCCTACCTCACCCTCCATCCCTGCATACAACGAGGGGCCAAGTCCTGCTTGCTGTCCCTCCACAATATCTCCCATACCTGTTCTCTTTTCTCCACCATCAATCAGATCCTGAAATTCCTTACTTAGATTACTTCTCTGGCTTCTTCATTGGCCTAAACAACTCTAGGCTCTGCTCTCTTCATCCATCCTGAAACACAAGTCTGATCAGGTGAGCTCATTGCTCAAGGATTTTCCATTGTTCCCTGCTGTCTCTGGGATCAGTATGAACTCTTCTGCCTTTCACTATCTATCTCTAGCATGACCTTTCTGACTCACCTCAAACTCTAAACTTCTGACAAACTAGCCTGTTCATTGCACCCTACAGATGCTCTGACTTACAGCTGAAACCTGCACATGTTGTTTCTCTTCCTATTTCTCCTACTTGGAGCAGGGCCCGCCTTGCATTCCTGCTTGTGTCTCCAGTGCTCAGCACCGTATTGTGTGCTGTAATAGATAATATTGGAGGGTATATTTGATGGAGAAATGATAACTGATGGATCAGGTAGTTATCTTCTTTTGCCTACTGTCCTCCCTTTCATACCCCCCTTCCTCCCCTCTTCTTCCCTTCAGTTTCCCTTCCCCCTTCTTCTTCAGCCTCCTTCTAAGTCACTCAGAGTGAGCTATGATGTTTCAGAGGAAATACCCTTTTCTCTTCTTTTTCTCAAGTAATGGTTTATTGGGGAAAACAGGACAAGATGGAGGATGGAGGTAAGAGGGGTGGAGATTTCCCTATTATCTACAGTGAGTGTTAGGTTGGAGGATATTGAGAGAAATGGCAATTCAGTCACTAGCATGAAACAGAGCAAGTCAGGTAGAGATACATGGACTATTGTCCTTCTTCTTCTGCCTTCAAATCAGCCAGGCCACCTCCAACTTGATTATCCCAAGTCCCAGAGATAAACCCAGCTTCTTCCTTCAAAGTCACCACCATCAACCAAAAGCCCAGAAAAAGTCAGCAGTTGGCTCTTGCCTCAATCTCCAGCTTCTTGTCTTGCTTCTTGTCCTTTTGCATGCCTTATACTTTCTCTCCTCCAGAGTGCACAGAGGCTGTGTAATAAACCAGTGCATCCTTCCTTCATTCCCTCCCTCTCCACTTCCATTGGCACAGTTCAACTGAGGCTTGAGGAACAGCCTCCAGGAGGCCACGATGCTTAAGCATTTGAAGGACGGGTGGCTGGAGAAGATGGCTTACACATGTTCTGCTTGGTTGGTCCCTGAGAACAGTGAGAAGCTGGACTAACTAGCTCCAGGGCTATGATTTGGGGAACAATTGCTATCTCTGCTTGTCAACACTGACTTACCGAGGGAGGGGAAATGAAATTAGAGGGAAAAATCCAATCCCACCCACGAGGCCGCTCCATTTTAAGTCTGTGTCATCCATCAGAAGAAGGAAAAGCCTTTGGTTGGGTGACTAATGCTGTTCTCTCTTCCACAATGCTGCCACTGTCTTAGAAAAGTGGTGGGTCTCAGAGCCCTGCCAGGCCTGCTGTGGGGGAGGATTGCTGCCATCCTGGCACCACGACACCAATATCATGTCGGTCTCCTCCCACAGAGGCGCTTCACCCCCCAAACAAGCTTCTTTACTACCTTTTCCAGGCCTTGTGGGGAAGCTGGATGCTCTCCAACAATGGGCACTCGGGCTTTGACAGGGGTTGGAGGGGGGTCCTGCCCTACCTTTAGCACAGCAGCTTGCTGGGGAGAGGAGGGGGAGAGTACAGACATCCTCATCAATCAGGGAACACACCGATCAGTCAACAGCCAGACATAGCCAGTGAGAGCTGTGGATGGGACACCATAAAAGTCCTAGATTTTGGTCCTGACCCAACCTGGAATGAATGACTTTCATGGCTCTGGGCAGGTTCCTTGCCTCTCTGGGCAACAGATTCTTCCAAGACCCCAACCAGCAAGGATGCTTTGTGTTCTTCGTCCCCAAATCAGGACCAGCCCTTCTCTCTGATGCTCATTTCAATTCAGTGTCACTAACTGCCCCCTCCTGGAGCCAGAAGAAAGGCCAGGACAAGAGAAAATGTGTCTTGCCCTCCAGGAGCTTCCATTCTGCTGAGGGCTGGGCGATCCCGCATGTACACAGCTGGATAACTAAGTCCATTCGTAGTCAATCCAGAATCAGCACAGGGAAGTGATTAGGAACAAGGGAACTGGACACTGCATGCTACAACCATAGCAGGGCAGAGTGAGTTTGTTAATGAGCTTTTAGAAAATCATGGCGAGTCTGTGCACCTCCGTCACATAGTGACAAGCGCCTGCCTGAGTCTGCAGAAAGAGTGGAGCTGCCGTCCGCCATGGAACCTGCCGGGATGCTCTAGGACTCAACTAAGACACACCTGCTCTCTGCAAAGAGCTGTTGGAAGACTCCAAGTGGCCAATCCCTGCCCACACCACCTCTACGTCACTTCTCATTTCTGGTGCCAATTCTCATTTCCGACATCTCCAGCACTAGAGTTGCACTGGCCATCTCCCTTTGGGAGAGGCTCCTATCTGGCTTCTCTGCCTCAAGAGGCTCTGGTTTCCAATGTGGCTTCCAGAAAGCTGACAAAATACTTTTTATAGTGCAAAACTCTGACCATGTATCTCCCTTGTTCAGAAATCTCCTGTGACTCCTAACTATTGCCTTTTAGACAAAATAGAAATTCCTTAGGCACAATTGCATATAAGGAGGGATGAAATTGGAATCAAGAAGATCTAAGTTCAAATTCTTCCTTAGACATTTAAAGGGCAAGTCACTTAACCTCTATCTTCATCAGTTATCTCATCTGTCAAAAAATGGAGATAATAACAGCTAAGATTCTCCCTAGCATTGTTTGCAGATAGAATATTTGTAAAGTGCTTTACTACTTTAAAGTAGTCTTTAAATATCCTACTGTGTTATTATTATTAAAAATAATAATAGCTCTTATTATAGATAAGCCCCTACACATAGTAAGTGTCTAATAATTACTTGCTAAGTTGAATGGTAATGAGTGCACTGTATTCTCTAAATCATGGAGTCCAGGATGGAGAATCATGAGCTCTCCATTTCTGGATGCCACCTAATGTAGCTCAAGATCCCATTAGCTTTTTTGGCCATCACATAAAGTCTGTGATTTACATGGAGCTTGAGATCCATTACAGTCTTTAGATCTTTAACAGATGATGGCTGTGTAGCCAAGATTTCCACATTTTTACTTGTTAAGTTGGTTTTTTTGAACCCAAGTATACGATTTCAAATTTCATTCTTAGATTCAGCACAATATTCTAGACAATAAACATCTTTTGGGATCCTGATTTTGTCATTCAGTAGCAAAGTCATCCCTCTCAGCACTGGGTCATCTGCTAACCAGGCCGCTGAGGTCTTTTATGAAGAAGTCATTTGTATATAAAAATTAATGTGCAATTGCCAGGACCATTCTCAGTTAATCAGGTTCATCTCCTAGAATTACTCCATTCTGTATTATAACCTATAGCCTCCAGTTTTGTACACTGCAAACCTCAAACAGAGGTTTAAGAGGTTAGACTTGATGATTAGTTTATAATTATGGCCCAGTTTTCATAGCACTATGGGTTTCCCCTCCCCTGAGGAATTCTTCTACAAATCCTTGTCTAGGTTACTCCAGTAGCCTCTTCTGGCTCTTTCATCATCTTTTGTTTTAATTGTTTCTCTAAAACAATTAGAATTTCATTACTATATCTGAAAGTTTAATATAGTCATTAGAATGTCAAAGGAAACCTCTTGGAGATGTATTAATATTTTCATCCAAATGCAAGTGCTGGGAGAATGTTAATAGCAAAACAGCTTAAATCAATGATTTCATTCATTTATTAACTCCATTCTGTCCCAAACTCTGGAAGAAATAACAAACAATCCCTTTAACAGAACATGGAGCACATACTTGGGGACTCTTTGGCTGTGCTTAAGGACTGACAATGGTATCAATCCCATGGCATCAGGAAACCCATCACTACCAAGAGTTTGAAGTTTATCCTTATTTGTCCTGATGGGGAGGGAGGTCTAGGCAGGACTTCCAACCCCATCGTTTTGGGGCTCTCAGTAAAGAAGAACTCCTTCCCATTCTTAAAACTGCTTTTCTCTTCACTCCCCAAAGAATCATCTCTGGGAGTACCATAATCTTTCTCATGCAAAGATATGCTTACATCTCACTTGCCATGTTTCAATGGCATAAAAAACCCTCCTCTATGTGGTTCTGCCTTACTTCCCTATCTTGATCCTATTTAATTTCCTCCATGTCACAGTCACAAATGAGAGCACTGACTTTAGAATCAGGAACCTAGAAGTGCCAAAGAGATCAACCTCAAGTGCAGGGCTGATTCCACCATCCCTCTTGGCATACATGCCCTCCTCACATCCACTTCTTGGCATTCTTGGTAGCCTGGAATATGCAGCTTGAATACTAGCTTCTATATGAAATCTTTCCTGATCCCCCAGATCCCAGTGACCCCCTTCCAAAACTGACAAGTATTTATTTTGTATTTATTCTTTATATTCGTATGCAATATGAATTGGAGAAGTAATTGGCATCTTGAAATTTTCAGTCCAGAGGGCCAAGTATTCCTATCTCAATTCAGAATTATTTGAGACTATTGCCATCTTTGATGCTTGGGCATTTTTAAAGGGGTATACAATCTATGAGAGACAAGCTGAGAGCAAGCTATGGGGACCTCAAGACCGGAGCAGCAACAGTAGCAGTGAATAGACTCTCCCCAGTTCCACATAGGATATAACGAGGTAAGCTCATTGTCAGCAAAGGAGAAAAAGAGAAAGGACAAAATGAAAGGAGGGATAAAAGGAGAGACTGAGGAGGAACTTAAAGGAGAAGGTAAAGAAGGGTTAGAAGAAGAGAATGAAGGAGGGACTGGAAGAAGAGAGTGAAGGAGGGGTTAGAAAGAGAGTGAGAAGCGATTTGAAAGAGGAACAACTGAAAGGAAAGGGAGGAAGAGGGATGGAACAAGATTTGGTAAACCTGGGGGACATTATATTATCCCTGAGGTAAAAATAATAAAAATAAAAATTCACTGAAGGAAATAACTCCTTAAAAAGCAGAATTGAACAAATGGAAAAAGAGTTTCAAAAGCTTACTGAAGAAAAAAATTCTTTAAAAATCAGAGTCAGGCAAGTGAATGTTAGTGATTCTATGAGGAATCAAGAAAAACAAAGCAAAGTTGAAAGAATGAAAAAAACAGGGGGAGAAATGTGAAATATCCATCAGAAAAACAACTGACCTTAAAACTAGATCAAAGAGAGATAATTTAAGAATTATTGAATTACCTGAAAACTATGATCTATCTAGACACCACATTTTAAAAGTTATAAAGGAAAATTACTCAAATGTCCTAGACCCATAAGATAAAAAAAAGAAAATTAAAGAATCTACCTATCAGTTCTGGAATCAGATCCCCAAATGAAAACCCCTGGGAATATTATAGCCATATTCCAATACTCTCAGTCTAAAAGGGAAATATTGCAAGCACCCACAAAGAAACTATTCACATATTGTGGAGCCATGGTCAGGAGCACACAAGCTTTAGCAGTTTCTATGTTAAAGGAGGGCTTGCAATACATATTCTGGAAAACAAAGGAGCTAGGATTACAATGAAGAATAACCTTCCCAGTAAAATTGAGTATAATCCTTCATGGGGAAAATGGATATTTCACAAAATAGAAGTTTTTCAAGCATTCTTGATGAAAAGACAAGAGCTGAATAGAAAATGTGACATTCAAACACAAGACTCAAGTGAAGCATAAAAAGTAAACATGAAAGAGAAATTATAAGGAACTTAATAAGGTTAATTTGTTTACATTCTTATATGAGAAGATGATACAACAACTCCTAAGAACTCTGTCATTTGTATTTATCATTATTAGGGTAGTTATCTAACTGCACAGAGGGCATGGGTATGATTTGATTATGCTGGGATGATCTCAAAAGAATGGAGAAAGAGGGATGCATTGAGAAAAGAGAGAAGGGAGAAGAATGGAGAAAATTTGTTCACATAAAAGAAGCACGTAATGAAGAGCTTTTATAATGAAGAGGAAAATACTTGGGTAATGATCCACATTGTGGTTAAAAAAAGAGAAACAGCAAATCAATTAGTTGGGCATACATTTTTTTTCAAAAACTATAAAAAGAACAAATTTTAAATCTCCAATTAAACACCAAAATGGAAATCCTAAAAATCAAGAGAAATTAATAAAATTTATAATAAAAAAGCCATTGAAATAAATAAATAAAACTAGGAGCTAGTTGCATGAAAGAAAAAAGAAACAGTAAAATAGATAAACCAGTAGTTGATTTGATTTTTAAAAAAGGAAAGAAGAAAAACAAATTACCAGTATCAAAAATGAAAAGGGCGAATGCACCATCAATGTAGATGAGATAAAAGCAATTATTTGGAGCTATTTTTCCCAATTACATGCAATAAAACTGACAATCTAAATGAAATAGATGAATATTTATAAAAATGTAACCTGCCCAGATTAACAGAAGAGGAAATAGAATACTTTTAAAACCTCATCTTAGAAAAATAAATTGAACAAATCATAAATGAGCTTCCTAAGAAAAAAGCCTCCGGTCCAAATCGATTTACAAGTGAATTCTCCTGAACATTTAAAGAAGGCACAAAGTGGTATGAAGCCAGGTGCTGGAGAAATGCCATCTGGTTGGGGCAGTAAGGCATGGCGAGTACACAGAGAGCCTGTCTCAGATTCTCTCAAATATACCTGCTGTGGGATCCTAGGTTAGTCACTGACGGCTCCACACACTAGACAGCTCTCTAAGACTACCACGGAAAGGGGCCAACCAGTGAAGATCCCGAAGCAGCCTCAGGCCCAGGGAGGGGGAGAGCCCCGCTTTCCCAGGCTGCTCTGGCCACCAACATCCCAAGGAAAGGTCAAGGAATTTATTTTGATTTTCTGTCTTGGGCTGCCCGACCTCTCTGGGCATCGATTTTAATTACTCTGTAATTGGCTGTGGGCCAGCAGCCTGATCCTTAGCACAGCAGCCCCCCTAAGGTTTGCTGGACAGGCTCTGGGAACACCAAGGGGCAGCGGCCTGAAGGCGCTGTGCCCACACAGCCTGGCCATCCAGGGGAACTGAATGGGGTCTCCCATGTAAATGCCACCCCCAGGAGCCAAGGCAAGAAGCAGTGGGGAAGAAGTATAAGCCCCATCAGCAGCGGGGTCAGGGGCTAATTTAAGGAGGCAGCTATAGAAGAAACACACACATGCACACACAGGCACACTCACATACATTTGCACAGACACACATGCAGACACAGACACACATGCAGACACACAGATGCACAGACACACATGAACAGACACACATGCACACACATGAACAGACACACAGGCACACTCACATACATTTGCACAGACACACATGCAGACACAGACACACATGCAGACACAGACACACATGCAGACACAGACACACATGAACAGACACACAGGCACACTCACATACATTTGCACAGACACACATGCAGACACACAGACACACTCACATACATTTGCACAGACACACATGCAGACACACAGACACACACATGCACGTAGACAAACATGCACACGAGCACCTGGCCCTCAGCAGATGGAGAGGAAGTGCCCAGGGCTCATGTGGCCACCCTGGTCCCTCTCCAGGGTAAGGGGCGGTAGGGAATGGCCCTGGGAGAAGGAGGGGGATCTGGGTCACTGCACCCCGCCTTGGCTCTCAGATGAGGGGATTTTCCTAGATCCGAGCCTTGCCCTGGGACAGCTTTCAGGCTCTGTGAACCTGGAAATGTCTTCCTTTTTACCCCCCTCTCAAGGAGGGGAGGGGTCATCTCTTCCTGCCTCCACTTATTTCACCTGGAGTCCCGAAGAGCATCTCCCTGAGAGGCTCCCGCCTCCTTGCGGGCAGGGCTTGCTTGTCTTCTCCCTCCCCTCAGCCCTAGCCCAGCTCCTGGAACACAGCGGGCGTCTAATAAGTGACAGAGCCAGGCCTAAACTCATTTCTTTGCATCCTCCGGAGACCTCGAGCCCAGGGTGGGGGCGGGGGAGAGAGCAGGAGAATCGTCCCAGAGAGCGGGGAGCTGCCGACGCGCTGGAGGAGAAGAGAGCCCCGCCCCGAGTGCGGGCGGGTCTGGGGGGGGGTGCCGCTGACCTGACCCCGCAGGGCCAGAGGAGCCGCGCCTCCAGGAGCCCCTTCTCCAGCTCTGCACCCCTCTTCCTGCTCTGACTGACACACGCTCTGCCGGCCTCTTTATCCGGGCACGGGTGGGCCAGAGCCTGCCCGGGTCAGGGGTGCTCAGGGCGGGGCTGCCCTCACCTGTCCGACGGTGGTGGGGCTTCGGGGCAGCTGCTTTAACCCTGGAGGATCCGGTGTGCACCCCGGAACGAGAACCCCCTCCAAGGGCCTTGGGAGATGGCCGCGCCATGAGCCAAATCGGTCAGCAGCCGTCAAGACTCACAACCTCTGCTTCGGCTCTGACAGCTTCAACATTCAACATGGCGGCAAAGTGGACTAATTCTACCTCAGGAAATAGCTCACACGTGTACACTCACAGCCCCTTTGTAAGGTCCCTCCCCCTCTGACACGCCCTGCTCTAAGGCCCCTCCCCCTCTGACACGCCCTGCTCTAAGGTCCCTCCCCCTCTGACACTCCCTGCTCTAAGGCCCCTCCCCCTCTGACACGCCCTGCTCTAAGGTCCCTCCCCCTCTGACACTCCCTGCTCTAAGGCCCCTCCCCTTCTGACCCTCCCTCTTCTAAGGCCCCTCTCCCTGACCCTCCCTGTCTGAGGCCCCTCCCAGCTCTGACATGCCCGGTTCTAAGGTTCCTTCCAGATCAGACATTCCCTTACCTTCTGTCCTAGAATCAATCAATTGTAAGATAGAGGAATAGTAAAGGCTAGGCAATTGAAGTTAAGCGACTTGCCCAGGGTCACATAGCTCGGAACTGTCTGAGGTCAAATTTGAACCCCGGATCTTCTGACTTCAGGCCTGCGGCTCAACCCACTCCTTAGCAGTCCCAGTCATTTCCTGCTCCAAGACCCCTCCCTGCCTTCACATTCTCTGTTCTAAGCTATGAAATGATCTGCTCTGAGACCTTTTGGAGCATTGATATTCTGATTATCTGGTACCTTTTTAAAAAAAGTATTTTTAAAACTTTGTCTATAACTCGTTTCCTTTGTGGTTGCATTGAATGCGGTTGCAAACCTTATTCTGAGCAGGCATCCACTGGCTTCACTCGCATGCCAAAAGACAGGCCGGTTCAGAACTCCCAAGCTTCTCAGTTCTCTGTCCTAAAGGCCTTCCCTGCCAACTCAGGATCAAGTGACCAATTAAAAGCTCTTGCACAGCATATGAAAACAAGCCTCCACTTCTAAAGCACTTTAACATCGACAAAGCGCTCTCCTCATCACAACCCCTTGAGGCAAGGGTCATCGTCCCCATTTTACAGAGGAGAAAGCTGAGACCTAGAAAAGTCACACAAGTTGTGGACGAGAGAAGCAGGGCCCGAGGCCAGTCTCCAGACGCTAAGTAAAGGGGTCCTTCCTTCCATGGAAGCCTCTTCAATCAACCGCCCAGGCTTTGGGCCTGGAATCCAGCAGCATGAAATTCCTGCCAAGGCATTTTTAGTAAATGAGAATCTGCTGTCTCGGCGCACCAGACGGTTTAATTTCTTGCTTGGCTTTGGCGGTGGGCACTGCAGACTACCTTGGGAGATTAATCATTTTACTTTTAATGAAAAAATATAAACACCCGGCTCTGTGTGTACCTGTGGGCGGAACGCACGGTTTTCCTTGGGGATGATGCTTTGGCGGCAGATTCTGCCCCCAGGGACCGCGTCCTGGGTCCTCTTCCTGCAGAGATCCTTCTAGACCCCTTGCTCATCTGCATCTGCAAGGACTGGACCTTGACAGCTAAGGACAGGGATGATGGAAGCTAAGTGGGAAAGGTGCCATTCCAGATGACTGCTTTAGAAAGCCCGAGGCGCTGCTTTCCAGCACTTCTCCCTTCTCCTTACGTCCTCCAATAGAATATAAGCTTCTAAAGGGCAGGGGATGTCTAAGCAGTGCCTGGCATACAGTAGGAGCTTAATAATGCTGGATCACGGACTTGCTGATGCAAAGAGAAAAGAATCATGGAAGGAAGACAGACAGTGGGCTATACACAGCAGCGGGAGCCTGGGATGTGGGGGCAGAATTCAAAGCCCACCTGAGTTTCCTTATTCACAGTGTGAACCTGAGGAAATCACTTGCCCTGGACAGGCCTCGGCTTCCTTCCAAAGCGACCTCTGATGTCCCAGCCTGTTCTAAGGCCATAATCCGGGCCCACTTCTGTCTCTGCACTTACCCCTTTGCAGGTCCCAAAGCAAACCACTTCAGTTCTCTGAAACTCAGTTTCTTCCCTTGTAAAATGAAATAAAGATATTTGAATCTCACACAGGTATTGGAAGAAAACAACTTAACCT
This sequence comes from Monodelphis domestica, assembly GCF_027887165.1. NCBI lineage: Eukaryota > Metazoa > Chordata > Mammalia > Didelphimorphia > Didelphidae > Monodelphis > Monodelphis domestica. Next base: position 29,042,853 of record NC_077228.1, on the reverse strand, counting down.
AAATGCCTTCTGGGCTGTCCTCGCATTTCTAAATGGCCAGTTTGTCTAGAGAAGGGTTGAAGGATCCCAGAACTGAGAATATCAAAGTTAGGCAGGATCTTAGACCCTACAACAGAGAATGTCAGAGCTAAGGAGTTAAGAAACAGGGAGTGTCAGGCTGGGAGGGGCCTGAGAACAGGGAGTGTCAGGCTGGGAGGGGCCTAAGAACAGGGAGTGTCTGAGGGGGAGGGGCCTTAGACGGGGAGTGTCAGGGGGAGGGGCCTGAGAACAGGAAATATCAGGGCTAGGAGGGCCCTTAGAACAGGGAGTGCCAGAGGGGGAGGGGCCTGAGAACAGGAAGTGTTAGAGCCTAGAGGGGGCTTAGAACATATTAATAGTTCTCCTTATGTCTCCAGTTCTCTGGTGTTTCCAAATTCCTGCCCACCCTTCCCCTGAACTAGCCCACATAAAGCTTGTGTCCTTGGGCATGAGATTCTGCTCTGCCCTAGGCTCAAGCAATATTAAAAACAATTCTTCCTTGTCATCAATGGGGTTTTTCTGGGATGTTGCATTGCCTGGTCCTGAAGTTTTAATCCCACAGAGCTTCCTTCCTGGAAATGTAACGTTTGCTCTTGAAAGCACTGATCATCTTTCAAAGTCACTTATCACCTGGAGAAAATCAAGGCCTGCCTGAGTTGGCTGCCGCAGTGGGGCTTCAAAGCCGGCTGGCCTGAGGCTGCAGCCTGTAAGGAAACTCTTCTTCCAGAGCCGATGTCCTTCTTTCTTCTTTCAAGGGGGCACTCAGAGAATGTCTGATCCCTGGGAGGGGCCTCGGTCCATCAGCCGGTCCACAGTCATTGCGTGCCTTTCACTTGCTGGCTGCCTGTGCCAGGTGCTAGAAACTCAAACCATCAAATAAGGCCTGACCTTCCCAGCCTCAGTCTCCTCCTCTGTAGAATGGGGACAACAATGCCCCCAGGCCCAACCTGCTCAGGCTGGGGTGAGGCTTCAGTGAAACAGCCTTGGGGAGGCACACTGCCTATTTTCAGGCACTGTGTGAATTCTCTCCTTCCTGGTGGTTCCTGGCCTAGACTGGTCACCATCCCTGCTCAGGGCTGAATTTCCCCCCCAAATGGCTAAAAGCTCTTTTCAAGGCTGGTCCCTACACCGAGAACCGCGGGCCACGTTTTGATGGAAGACACTCAATCTGGGTTTATGGGCCGTTGCCCCAAGTTTCCGGCCCCTTGAGATCTCTGGGGCCACCTCGCCCCGGGCCGGTATTGACCTTTTGGGGGGACTCGGCGAGGCTGTGACGACTGGATTTTATGGCCCCATCAATGCATGCCTCCTCACTGTCTTCTCCAACTCAAATGCCCTTCAAAGAGATCAGGGCAGCCGACGGCCGGGCATTTTCAGCTTCTCCTCTGAGGGGCAAAACATCCCTGCTTTGGTTTGGAAAGTCAGGCTGCAGGGCTGTCCCGGGGAGTTTTGAAGGACATCCGGGAGAGGACAGACGGAGCAGGCCGAACGCTGCTCTCCAGGGTTTGACTCCTTGAGGAGTCTCCGAAGCCTCCGTGGCTCCCCACTACCCTTCCAGCAGGTTCCCTTTGCTGCCCGTCCTTTACCCTATGATCGAGGCCTCCCATGAGGCCCCCAAGCTGGACATTCTGCCTCTGGAGTCATCCTGGAGAAGCTGCTCCTTCCCCAGGGAAGGGGTGACGGGTAGAGTGATGGGAAGGCCATTGAGGGGCGCCCAAAGGCGAAAGAAGCCCCGAGGGCCACGGGGTCAGAGGGAAGGAAGGCCCCGGCAGGGGGGCGCCCATGGAGGGGGTCCGCGGGGTGGGGGGGTGACCGGCTTCTTTGGACGGCATCCCTCTCCATCGCAGCATTTTTAGGGGAGCCAAAAGCTTTCTGGGGGGTCTCCAAAAGTGAGATGAGGGTTTTGGGGGTCTTTCTCCGGCCTCTGCTCCTCAGGGGTGGTAGGTCGGGGGCAGAGAGGGGCCTTGGAGACCGCCTGCCTGACCTCTCCCAGGAGGGGGTGATCGGGGCGCCCCAGGCAGGGAAAGCCCCGCCCTTCTGCACGACCTGGGGGGTTCTGGTTCCCATCGCTTCTCCTGGGCGGCTTCGGCTGTCCAGCGCCCAGATTCTGTGGCTTCGAGTTTCTCTATGGGCGCGGGGCGCCCCCGTCCTGGCAGGGCCCCAACACAGATCTGAGAGGGAATGAGGGAGACCCCCGGGGGAGGTGGGGCGGGGCACCCAGGAACAAGAGGGAATGAGGGAGACCCCCGGGGAGATGGGGCGGGGCACCCAGGAACAAGAGGGAATGAGGGAGACCCCTGGGGAGATGGGGCGGGGCACCCAGGAACGAGAGGGAATGAGGGAGACCCCCAGGGAGATGGGGCGGGGCACCCAGGAACAAGAGGGAATGAGGGAGACCCCCGGGGGAGGTGGGGCGGGGCACCCAGGAACGAGAGGGAATGAGGGAGACCCCCAGGGAGATGGGGCGGGGCACCCAGGAACAAGAGGGAATGAGGGAGACCCCCGGGGGAGGTGGAAACATGCCCAAATAACTACGTGGTAAAAAAATACAAGTGAAGCAGCTCTGAGATTTCACCTCATACCGTGCAGGTTGGCAAAGACGACAAATGTGGCCACAGCCAATGCCGGAGAGGCCGAGGGAAAGTCGATATTATCGGTGAAGAAATGAAGGGAAGTTCTGTGTGTGGCATTCAGTGCCCATCCCGGCTCTCGCCCCCGCCCCCGCCCTCTCTGGGCGCCCTGGGTACTCGCTCCTCCTCTGTATCCACGTGGCGGCCCCCAGCCGTCCGCAGAGCCCCCGCTAAGACAATGGGCGCCTCAACACTGAGGACGGCGGTTTTGCCTCCGCAGGCCCAGAGCAGCCCTTACGAAGGGTGCAACAGACTGACCGATGCGCAGGCCACTGACGCCTCCATTCCTCCAAGTGCATCAGGGAAGTTGCTGCAACCAGGGAGACCTTCGGAGGCCTCCGCCTCTTCCTCTGTCAAATGAAGCACCCCACGGCCCGGGGCCCCCCGAGAGTCCTGGGCAGAGGGGCCCCCCTAGTCCTAGTCCTTGGGGAGAGAATAATATAATCATAACAAGTCCATTGGTGGGGAGAATTTGGGCAGAGAAGTCACAGAGGGGCATCAGCGGGGGGGGGGGGGCTCATTCCGGGGTCTGCTTTGCTGACCTTCCTTCCTCAGACCATGACCTTGTCAACCGGTCGGGGTATGACGGCCTCTAGCAGGGACTCCCAGGAAGTCCCTCTCTCCCCTCCGGCCTCCGCAGGATCTGTGTGGATTGGTCAGGCCCTTTCTCTCAGCACCTGCCAGATGAAGGGCACCAGACAGCATGAGCTCCCAGCCTTGTGCTGGGTCTGACAAAGAAAAACACCACTTCCTGCCCTCTGGGGCATCTGGTGCACGTTACATAAGACAGGCAGGAAGAGGCTGCTGATCACCTGTGCAAACCTGTGTTAAGGGATCTTCTATCAGATACCACGAGGTGGGAAACACCCTTCTGTAGCCATCGGAGAGGCTGTGGGCATTGTGGCCGAGAAGGACAGGCAGATGCAGGATCCACCTTCTGGCCGGCAGAGAAGATCAGATACTCTTTCTTGGGTCCTGTATAAGGCAGCTGGTCCAGAGTCAGAGCAGCTGTGATGGATGAGCTCCAGGCATGTCCCTGAGTGGTCAGGCATCCCTTCTGAGAGGAGGTGAAAGGTGTTCCCTCCCCCTCCATCTTCCTAACAAGTCTGAAAAACTGACCAGATGTAGGAAATGCACCCAGAGGACCCAAGGCCGGAGAAAGCTGGCCCAGAGAAATGCTCCTTCCAGAACAGAGGCTGCCTCACCAAGGGCCTTCCCACAAGCCTCCCTTGAGCAAGGAGGGCCAGGAACAAGGAGTCAGGAGAGGCTGCTCCTCATCCCTACCTTTGCAGTTCCTCTCCCAAAGGGCCCCGTGTGCACAGGAGACAGAGCCCTTCAGAGAGGGAGAGTAGGCTTGTACCTCCCAGGCCAGTTATGAAGGGCTGTAAATGTCAAGTGAGTTTACATGTGTTTCTAGATTCGATAGGAGCCCCTGGAGCTTCCTGAGTAGAGAACGACCAGGCTCAGACTGTCCTAGTGTGGCCAGAAGGTGATGGCAACCTCACCTCAGGGAAAGGCAGCTTCCATCTGTGTCATTCCCTGTCCAGAGGCCTCTCCTGGGTCTAACACTGACTGTCCAGAGGCCCCTTCAATTCTTGCTTCTGAGACCTTTTCCAAAATGGAGGTTCCCCATCCAAAGGTCTCCACCAGAGCCAATGCATTTGGCTCAAGGAGTTACTTTCTTCTCAGGTCTTGGGTATTTTGATGAATAATCCACCTCTAAAGGACGTTAGGACAAGAGAGCAAAATGCGGCTGAAGCTTGACTCAGAGGCGTTCCAATGGCCTTTTTGTATTCAGTCACAAACATTTCCAGCAATGTTCTGTTTTCCCCAGAAAGGCGCACACCTATCACTGGCAATCCTGATGAACCCTGCAGGCTCACAAGGGGGCTTCCCAGACCTGGGGACATGCTCAGACTGTCTTCATGACTTCACAAATACCCAGAACTGATTTTCAGGTAAACATGGCAGCAGTTTAGACACAGGGCTATTCCTCTTCTCAACCCTACTGATACAGACTACCTCAATAGGCAAAAAACAAAAAAACCCCACAAATTTATATCAAGGAAGGGTCTCCACAGTAGGGTGCAGCATTGAAGGTATGTGGGATTTGGGCATTTCCACACTATAAATGGGGTGAAATAACATCTACCAAAACATGAGCTGATCTCTCCATCCCCACCCCACCTACGGAGCCAGTGCACTAGATTCAGAGCCAGCGCACATGCTAGAATCTGTGAGCAAGTCAGGGATACCTCTAGGTCCTTGGCAGCTAACTAAGACCACCAAAGACCTACCCCTGAGAGCAGCTAGACTTGAGACCCCAACAGATGGAAGAGCACAGACCTTGGGTGAGGAGATAGAGCAGAGAAGGGCTGTAAACAGTAGAATCTCCAGAGACTTGAGAGGTGGCCTTGAGCAAGAATCTTGCTCCTTAGCTTCATACACAGAGAGTCTGCCCTCCTCACTCAGACTTCTGACTGGAAGGGGAAGGAAAAAGTACCATAGTGATGGCAAAAAAAACACCCACAAAAAAGAACTTCCCAATACCAAGAAAAACAAGAAGGAGGTATTGACCCTGGATAAATTTTATGGAGGAAAAATCCAGACTACAGAGGAAATAGCAGAAGAGGACATACAAATAAATGCATCCAAACCTCCCCCCCGCCTCCAAAATGGAAATTGGCCAAAAGCTCTTGAAGAATTTAAATTGGAGCTTATCAAAAAGATGGAAGAATATTGGCAAGAAAAGTGGGAAATAGTTCAAAAAGAAAATAACAGATTAAAAGATAGGCACTCCCAATTGGAGAAAGAAGCCCAGAAATAAAATGAAATTAGAAATAAATTAGAGACCAAAATTAAACAGCTGGAAGCCATGAAAAGCAGGATAAACCAAATCGAAAAGGAAAATCAAAAGATTATAGTGGAAAACCAGTCTTTAAAGACCAGAATTGGGCAATTAGAAGCCAATGATCTCGCAAAACAGCAAGAATTAATAAAACAAAATCAAAAGACTGACAAAAAAGAAGGAAGCATGAAATATCTCACTGAGATGACTGACCAAGAAAACAGGTCTAGAAGAGACAATTTGAGAATCATTGGTTTACCTGAAAACCCAGAAATAAACAGAAACCTTGACATCATATTACAAGAAATTATCCAAGAAAACTGCCCTGATGGTCTTGAACAAGAGGGCAAAATAGATATTGAAAGAGTTCATAGAACACCCTTGATACTAACTCCTCAAAAGACAACCCCCAGGAATATAATTGCCAAATTTGAGAGCTTCCAAAGAAAGGCAAAAATTTTACAAGAAGTCAAAAAGAGACAATTCAGATATCAAGGAGCACCAATCAGGATCACACAAGATCTCGCAGCTTCCACACTAAAGGACCACAAAACTTGGAATATGATATTCAGAAAGACAAGAGAATTGGATCTTCAACCAAGGATCACCTACCCATTAAAATTGATTATATACTTCCAGGGGAAAGTATGGGCATTCAACAAAATAGAAGATTTCCAAGTATTTATAAAGAAAAGACCAGAACTAAGTGGAAAGTTTGATATCCAAACACAAAGATCAAGAGAAACATGAAAAGGTAAATAAGAAAGAAAGGGAAAAGGGGGGGTGGTTTTTTTATTTAAATTTTCTTCTCTAAGGGCTTCAATAAGATCAAATTGTTTATATTAATATATGGAAAAATGTTATTTGTAACTCAAAAATTATATTCATTATTATAGTAATTAGAAGAATCATTCATAGGTAAAGATTGGGGTAATAAGTGGTCTAAGATGATATGCAAAAAAAAAAAAGGGAAGGGGAAATAGAAGATGGCACAAATACACAGAACTCCCAAGGAGTGAACTCCTCCTTCAAAGCACCCACAGGGTCAAGAAGGATAAGTCACATGCTTTGGCTGGGCTGGGGACAGACTTGTACTTCTGGGGAGTTCATCACAGTGAGCAGCAGAGGGACCCCACTGATGACCCCAATGCTTAACATCCCATTCACCAAAGGTTTCTACAGGTATTTTCTCCACAGCACTGGCCTCACTATGGATTACATGATGGGGGAGGGGGCACAGAGGGAAGTGAGTGGGAGGTCCACAGCCAATAAAGGTAGGAGAGGACACAACTGTTGGAGGCTACACAAGAGAGTGAGTGTCCTAGAATCCCCAAGTCAGAAAAATCTTTGAATAAAATAAAAGGTTTGAGTCTGCATTCAAATCCTACCTCAGACACTTACTAGGAGCTCTGCAGATTCCCATCTCAGGCCTGATCCTGATAATCCAGGCTTTGAAACCACACTTCAGCTAGACTCTTCTCCTGGAGAGGCCTCCTGCTCTCCTCAGCCCCTGGGCTTTCCTCACCATAGGACACCCAACCAACCACCCTTGAGGTCTTTTCAATAAGGAATATTTTCTAGGTCACTCCCCTTCTCCCACTGCAGTTTCTCTTGGACATTCCATTTTGTGGAGGAGTCCAGGCCAGTCAGCCTCATTCCTCTCTTGCCTCTGCACCTGACTTTCTGAAGATCAAGCCTACACTCGGAGACTGGATTCCTTTCAATTTCCTTTTATGCCTTATTTTACTCTGATGAATGTAAGTTCTTCGAGGCTAGGCCTTTCTTTTTGCTCACATCTGTGGCACTTAACCCAGTGTCTGTCTAGCAAATGGTAAGCAAATGATCCATCCATCCCTCCATCCCTCCCTCCATCCCTCCATCCCTCCCTCCATCCATCCATCCCTCCATCCATCCATCCCTCCCTCCATCCATCCATCCCTCCCTCCATTCATCCCTCCCTCCATCCATCCCTCCATCCATCCATCCATCCATTCCTCCATCCATCCATCCCTCCATCCATCCACCCTCCCTCCATCCATCCATCCATCCATCCATCCATCCATCCATCCATCCATTCATTTATCCATCCATCCATCCACCCACTCAGCCACTCACCCATCCATCCATCCGTCTGTTCACCTCCCCATTCACTTTGTTCATTGTTCAATCATTCATTCAAACAAATGCTTTTCTGCAGCCCAGTAATGTTTATGAGATACTTTCTTTACAAAACTCCAGGAGGGAAACGCCTCAAAACTTCTTACATTTGCAGAATAGGAAGCCAAAGCTTAGAAAAGTGAATTTAGCTGCCTAGGAGTTCAGAGCTCATAAGTGTTAGACCAAAGATTTGAAGCCAGGTCTCCTGATTTCAAGATCATCTTTCATGAACAGATTATACAGCATGGTAGAGGAGAGAGAATTCTGGACGGAAACTCAGGAGACCTAGGAGTGAATCCCATCTTTCTTTCTTTCATAATCTCCAGAGGAGGAAATGCTTTCAAAATATGGCAGAATGGCTTTCCTGGAGATGACCTCCAATGGACACGTTCCATTTCTTTCTTGGACACTGCGGTTTCAAGTTATCTCCGCATTAGCCTGTGAGCAGAGGCTTTCTTTTGCCTTTCTTTCTCGATTGTGAGGCACGTGGTGGGCACTTCATAAAGGCTGACTGATTTGGGGCAAGGAGACACAACATTCTGCCTGCCAAGGCTGCCTTCAGCGAGCCTCCAGAGATCACCTTGGGCTCGTCTAGAGAACACAAGGCAGAAAGGAATGATGCAGGAGGGTGGCTTATCCCAGGACTCTGGGGATGTTGCAGATGATGGCAATGATGACGCGAGCCTCCATCCTAGAGTACTTTGGGGCTTAGCCACTGCTCCCCTCCTAACTACCCTTTGAGGCAGGCAGCTACACTCAAACCTGGCCCTCTGATGGGGCCAATATTATTTTTCCACAAACCATCTATCATAATCAATCATTATTGCTGGAAAAAAAAGAGCCCCCTAGTGTTGCCAATATGGACCTTGCCCTCCAGCAAGCGGGTGATGCTGTTGGGTAGAGTGCTGGACTTGAGAGTTAGGGAAACCTGAAGTTAAATTCCACCCCAGATACTGACATTTCTTAATCATTTTCTTAAGTTTCTTAACCATTCTGAACTTCAGTATCCTCCTCAACAAAATGGGGGGAAATGGGCTCCTCAGTGGCTCAGTGGAATGAGAATCAGGCCTAGAGATGGGAGGTCCTGGGGTCAAAGCTGATCTCAGACACTTCCTAGCTGTGTGACCCTGGACAAGTCACTTGACCCCTATGGCCTCGCCCTCACAGCTCTGTGCCTTGGAAGCAATACTTGGTATCAATTCTCAGAGAGAAGGTAGGGTTTTTAATGGAATAAATGAATACAATTTACATGAATAAATGAATACAAAAATGAATACAATGGGAGTGGGGGTGGGAAATCAGAGTACCTGCTTGACAGGGTGGTTGTGAGGATGAAATGAGACAACTTAAAACGCTCTATAAACCCTCCGTTGCTCTAAACACACTCACGATTATGACTTATTATCAGGGCCTAGAAGGCCCTTCGGTTCTAGCCTCTCCACGGAGTGCAGAGCAATAGAAGGATGGAACTGGTTACCAAGAGCTTGTCCAGAGGAAAAGTTTCAGGAGCAGTTTAGGAACAACTGACCGACTTGGCAGCTAGCATGTGTAGAGCACGTCCAGGCTCACAAAGCACGATCCCAAGCTACCTCATCTGCGGCTCACAGCGACCCTGGGGAGTAGATGATGACCCCCACATGGAGATGGGAAAACAGAGGCAGAGTGACTTGACCCAGGATCACAGAAGTATCTGATGCAGGATTTGAACTCAGGTCTTTCTGACTTTCAAGCTGCCAGGAGAGCTTCCCTCCGCCCCTCCTAACATCTGAGGCCAAGGTGGGCCAAAGGGTCATGGGATGGCTGGGGGAGAAGCCGCTCCTTTAGCCGTCCTGCTCCCACCTCCCACCCTCCACCCCCATGCTAACGCTCTGGTTTAGCAGATGGGGGGAGAGAGGATGGAGCTATTTGAAATTCCAACCAGGGAGGCCCTCAGAAAGAGGCCATGAAAAATTGATAAGGACACCCCAGCCCGGCAAACACCATGAATAATGCAATCTTCAAACGCACCATGCCGAGAGACTGAGGTTACAGAAAGAACAGCCCTGGTGAGCTCTGGAGGAAGGCAGGTCCAGGAGGCCCAGGTGTGCCTGGAGTCCCCAAGCGGGAGGGCAGGGGTTGGAGAATCGGACCGGAGCCGAGTCTGAACTACAGAACAGGCCACTTCCAGACAGTTCCAAGCCACGCGACATGTTCTCCAGCTGTCCTCCTCCCCCGCCCCACGTTTTCTCTCTCAAACAAGGGCTCAGCCCCCTTTAGTGCTCCCAGTGCCATCCCTAATAGGTGACATCTTGTCCAGGGCCAGGACACCCTGCTACTTCCTAGACTGCTCCAATCGCGATCAAGCCCGGTTCTGGCCCTCCTTCCAAAGTTTTCCTATGTCAGCACTGCAAACTCCTTGAGTGCAGGGACCACCAGGCTTCTTTGTCCTGGCCCTGGCATACAGAAAGAGCATAACAAATGTCCTTCATTGGCTCATGCAGAATCTGGGCAGGGGGAGAGAGGAGTGATGGCAGCCACGGGAGAGCCTTTTAGCAGCATCCCAGAGCACTCCTCCTCCTCCTTCCTCCTCCTCCTTCTCCTCTTCCTTCTCCTTTTCCTCCTGTTCCTCTTTCTCCTCCTCCTCCTTCTCCTCTTCCTTCTCCTTTTCCTCCTGTTCCTCTTTCTCCTCCTCCTCTTTCTTCTCTTCCTCCTCCTCCTCCTTCTCCCTCTCCTCCTCTTTCTCCTCTTCCTCCTCCTCCTCCTCTTTCTCCTCTTCCTCTTCCTCCTCTTCCTCTTCCTCCTCCCCCTTCTCCTCCTCCTCCTCTTCCTCCTGTTTCTCTTTCTCCTCCTCCTCCTCTTTCTCCTCTTCCTACTGTTCCTCTTTCTCCTCCTCCTCTTCCTCCTCCTTCTCTTCCTTCTCCTCTTCCTCCTGTTCCTTTCTCCTCCTCTTTTTCCTCCTCTTTCTCCTCCTCCTCCTCTTCTTCCTCCTCTTTCTCCTCCTCCTTCTCCTCTTCCTTCTCCTTTTCCTCCTGTTCCTCTTTCTCCTCCTCCTTTCTCCTCTTCCTCTTCCTCCTGTTCTTCTTTTTCCTCCTCTTCCTCCTCCTCCTCCTCTTCCCCATTTCTTTCTTCTCCTCCTCCTCCTCTTTCTCCTCTTCCTACTGTTCCTCTTTCTCCTCCTCCTCTTCCTCCTCCTTCTCTTCCTCCTCTTCCTCCTGTTCCTCTTTCTCCTCCTCTTTTTCCTCCTCTTTCTCCTCCTCCTCCTCTTCTTCCTCCTCTTTCTCCTCCTCCTCTGCTTTCTCCTCCTCCTTCTCCTCTTCCTTCTCCTTTTCCTCCTGTTCCTCTTTCTCCTCCTCCTCTTTCTCCTCTTCCTCCTGTTCTTCTTTCTCCTCCTCTTCCTCCTCCTCCTTCTCCTCTTCCTCCTCTTCTTCCTCCTCCTCCTCCTCTTCCTCCTGTTTCTCTTTCTTCTCCTCCTCCTCTTTCTTCTCCTCCTTTTCTTTCTCCTCCTCCTCTTCCTCCTCCTTCTTCTCTTCCTCCTCCTTCTCCTCCTCCTCCTCCTCCCTCTCCTCCTCTTTCTCCTCTTCCTCCTCCTCCTCCTCTTTCTCCTCTTCCTCCTGTTCCTCTTCCTCCTCCTCCTCTTCCTCCTCCCCCTTCTCCTCCTCCTCCTCTTCCTCCTGTTCCTCTTTCTCCTCCTCCTCCTCTTTCTCCTCTTCCTTCTGTTCCTCTTTCTCCTCCTCTTCTTCCTCCTGTTCCTCTTTCTCCTCCTCCTTCTCCTCTTCTTCCTCTTCCTCCTCCTCTTCTTCCTCCTCTTTCTCCTCCTCCTCCTCTTTCTCTTCCTCCTTCTCCTCTTCCTCCTCCTTTTCCTCCTGTTCCTCTTTCTCCTCCTCCTCTTTCTCCTCTTCCTCTTCCTCCTGTTCTTCTTTTTCCTCCTGTTCCTCCTCCTCCTCCTCCTCCTCCTCCTCTTCCCCGTTTCTCTTTCTCCTCCTCCTCCTCCTCTTTCTTCTCCTCCTTCTCTTTCTCCTCCTCTTCCTCCTCCATCTCCTCCTCTTCCTCCTGTTCCTTTTTCTCTTCCTCCTCCTCCTTCTCCCCCTCCTCCTTTCTCCTCTTTCTCCTCTTTCTCCTCCTCCTGTTCCTCCTCCCCTTATCCTCTTCCTCCTTCCCTTCTCTTCCTCCTGTTTCTTTCTCTTCATCCTCTTCCTCCTCCTTCTCCTCTTCCTCCTCTTCTTCCTCCTCCTCCTCCTCTTCCTCCTGTTTCTCTTTCTCCTCATCCTCTTCTTCTTCCTTCTTCTCCTCTTCCTCTTCCTCCTCTTCCTCCTCTTTCTCCTCTTCTTCCTCCTCCTCCTCTTCTTCTTCCTGTTCCTTTTTCTCCTCCTCCTCCTCCTCCTCCTCCTCCTCCTCCTCCCCAGCATGCTACAAGTGGGATGGGAGGAAGTGAGGAGAGGGCCATCCAGGCCTAGAGGCAGTAGCTGGGAATTCAATGTCTTCTGGAAGGGGCTGTGAGCTCAAGATGATGGAAGGAGGGATAGAGAAGGAAGGAAGTGACACTGAAGAGGAATTTGCTAACAACAGAATGGGGTGAGGAAGTGGATTCCACTAGGTCTGATGGAAAGGAGCTTGTGGGTCTGAGGTGCTGGCCAAACTGGATGGGCCAGTGGAAGCAGAGAGGGTAGATGAGGAGGGATTTTTGAGGTTTGCTCCCTTGTTTGGGCCTTGACAGATGGCAACTCTAAATCATAGATGTGAGGGGAGGCACAAGTGGGAGTCCTCTGACCACAAGAGAGTAAAGCTGTAGAGGCCTGGGTGATGACGAAGGAGGTGAATGCCCCTGCATCCTCTCACTCAGCACCAGGAGGCAGGGGATGGAGGCAGAAAAGAAACAAGACGAGGTAACTGTGCCACTAGATACACTTCCTGATCTTCTGCCTGGACCAGGCCTGAGATGCCAAAGGTGACCATGCCTGGAGGGAGTCCTGGGCACCTGACGGTTACAGAGCTGGAGGCTCTGCTCTGCTCTTGTATAAATCAAAGGGTTTGGTCATAAGGTTGAGTAAACAATCATTAAAGCCATTGGTGCTGAGTGCCCCTTCCAGATCACAGGGCCCTCGGTCTGCTTTATCTCACTGGAGCCTAACATCGGTTTCATGATTATTTTCCCCATTTTACAGATGAGAAAACTAATGGGTTCGAGACATGAAATAATTTGCAGTGAGGATCTGAGGGAGGATTTGAGCTCTGGTCCTCCTGCCTGGAGGTCCTGCACCCTGTGAACCATTCCACACCATGTCCACATGTGGTGGCCAACTAGGGTGCAAAGGCTGGGGCTGGGGCTGGGGCCAGGGTTGTGGGAGCCTTGCTCAGCCTCTGCATCACTCCCGGGGCACAATGCTGGGAGGAAACATGTCTGTGGAGCACTAATTAAAGGAGATTATCATCAGGGCCCTGTCCAATCCCATCCGATTCCTAGGCCGTGCCTAAACACCTTCCCAGGAGAGTAGAAAGGATCCTGCTCTTGAAGCCACCCATCTAGATTTCCTGAGCGGGTGAGCTCCCAGGGACCTTCTGGCCCAATCCACACAGAACAGAACCGGACTGACAATTCCCTGACAGAATGAATGCCCAAAGGGGCCATCAGGTCTTCCTTGAAGGCTTCCTGCAATGCATAACGCCCTCCCTCCTGAGAGCCATTGTCCCTCCGCAAACTGGATGTCACCCAGGCGCCAAGGCCGGACCTTCTCGGCCCCTTCCGGCCCAGTGAGGCAGGCCTCCCTGCTCTTTCCTAGGGCACAGAACACCGATGCTCCTAGCCAGGACGCGGATAGAAGCTGAGCAGCCGCTGTGCCCCCGTTGGGCCCTGGGTTCACGCCTGGGATTGTCTAGTGAGGTTCACAGCACATCGCCTTGGGGACGCCGCTGCCCCTTGACAAACAGAACAAGTCAGCTCCTTCTTCCCCTTTGGACGCTTGAGGGCTCCTTCAGGAACAGCCTCCCGGGCAAAGTGTCCGTTTCTGTCCCATCCCTCAGGCGGGCCCGTTGGTGAGGAGCCGGCCCGGTTCTGGAGGACGTCCTCACTGGCGTTCTCGGCTTCATCGAGCGGACGATCCGCCAAACCCAATCCCGAGCGCCCAGCTGCAGGGCCGCTCTTCCCCCATCCGGGAAGCTGACATTTATCCCTCCTGAGTCCATCTGCTCCAGAGCCTGACGCTCCCATCCGCGGCACTCGATACCGTCCCTTCCAGCTCTGGGCCGCCTCGCGTGGGATGGGCTCACTGCGGAGGCCTCCACCCAAGTCATCGATGGGAGCCTGAGCAGCGTGCGTGCTCAGCAACTGGGCAGTGGTGGATGACTGGACTAGACTATTATTACTGAGTGAGAAACAGGAAAGATGGGAAGATCCGTTCAATGATCCAGAAGGAATAAGCAGACCCAAGAGAACCATCTGCAGGATGGCGACAACGACGTCGAAGAACATCTCACAAAGAGGAAAGCCAGACTCTGGGTCAGCAAAGAAAAACGAGGAAGAGCCCGAGAAGGGGCCACGAATCTACTTTCTGTTAAAAAACATGGTTTTCAGTGACACGCAGAAACAGTTGTTGACAACTGCTTTCTGGCCTTTTAGGGCTCAGATTTTCCCCCTCCCCGAGGTGACAGAGTCGGACGTAGGTTACGCCCACGTTTCACCCAATCCTATTCCATCTTGTTCCTGTCACGATCGGGGGCATCTGCAGTACAAAACTCAGGCAGGAAGCAGAAGGGAAGGCGGCGTGCTCCGAGGCGCACTCCGACTCCAGCAGTTCCTTCTTTGGCTGCGGAAGGCCTTTCCTCGGGGATCCCTTCCTTGTGCATCAGGAAACTGGCTTTGCTGATAAGGATGGAGTTCCTGTTACTGTGCACACTGCTCTCCTGGTTCTGCTCACTGCACTTTGCATCCGTTCACCCACGTTTTTCTGAATTCATCCTGTTTATCATATGGCACGATAGAGTCCGTTACACCCCTGAACCCCAGCTCGTTCATCCATTCCCCAAGTCATGAACAACCTCCCACTTTCCAATTCTTGGCCGCTACAAACGCTTTGGCACAGGGAGGTCCTTCTCGCTCATCTCTGACTTCCTTATGATACAGATGCAGGGGAATTACTGGCTTAAAGGAAGGGCAGAGTTTTGTGGTCCTCCGAGCCTGGTTCCATGTTGCTCTTCAGCATGTCATACTGGGTCACCATTTCACAATGTCCCAATTTCCTGACATCCCCTCCAACATCCAATCTTTCGGGTGTGAAGCACGATCTCAGCTTTGTTTTAGTTTGCATTTCTCCGGTCAGTGGTGAGTGGGGGGAATGTTTTCATAGGGCTATAGATTTAGTTTCTTCTTCTAAGAACTGTTTATTCATATCCTTTGACCATTTTTCAACTGGGGAATGCTGGGTATTCTTATAATTTTGACTTAGTCCTCTATACATTTGAAAAATGAGGCCTTTGTCAGAGATAACTGCTACACATTTCCCCCCAAATTTGTGATTTTCCTTCTAATCTTGGTTGCATTGGCTTTGTTTGTACGAAACCATTTTAATTTAACGGAATCAAAACAACGCAGTTCATTTTTCATAATGTCTTCTATGTTATTTGGTCATAAATTTCCCTTATCTATAAATTTGATGGGCAAACTTTTCCAAGTTCCTATGATTTGTTTATGATGTCACTCCTTATTTCTATATCAAGTATCCATTTTGACTCAACTAGTGAAACATACCTTCTCCCTGGAAGCACAGAAGTGAGGAACAACTGGGGCAGAATGGTGTGCACAGCTTTAGCTATGGGTGTTGCATGAAAAGAGATGGAGAGGGATGGAGCCTGGGCCTGGGCCCATGCCAGTGGTTTCCATGGAAACCAATGCAGGTTGGTCCCTTCTCTAATAGGACACTGAGAGCTTAAGTAACTCGCCCAGCATCCCACTGCATGTCAGGAGCAAGCCCGAACCCAAGTCTCCCTGGATTCTAGGGGGGCCCTCTATCCCCCTCCACCACCCCTCCCCACGCCATATTGTTTTTATGTCATCATTGTTCTCTGTAACAAGGGAAAGTTTCAACATAGTGGTGGTGGTGCTGATGAATCTCAGAAATGCCTATTTTAAAGACAAAAAGCATATTTCAATAAATATTTTCTAGGTAAATACAATTCTAATTAGCTCTAGGACCAAGGCAGATCTCTACCAAAGGCCCAATTCAGAATTTTTTTCCTTAAAGAGTACTATGGGGGCCACTAGGGGGCATATAGATAGAGAGTCAGACCTGGAGTCAGAAGATCTTGAGTTCAAATCTAACCTCAGACACTTGTGAGCTATGTGGCAAATCACTTAATCCCAACTGCTTAGCCCTTGCCATTCTATCTTAGAATTGAAATGAAGACAGAAGGTAAGGTTTTTTTTTTTTTAAGTATTGCTTAATATTGTTGTGAGTTTTAGTTCTTATACTTTGGACCACAAACTGAAAAGGGCCTTTGGAGACCATTTCACCCACCCCCATATTACAGAGGAGAAACTGAGGCTGAGATAAATAAAGTGAATTGCCCAAGGTCACACAGATAAAAACCATCGGAGGTAGAATTTGAACCCTGCTCCTCTGGCTCCAGAGCCTGAGTTACCACTTTTCTACTTTTTCCTGGTTAGCTCTTGGGGAGTCTATTTACTTCTTTGGAGTTGTCCCCCTTAATGTAAAACAGAGATGAGACAAATGTCACCTGTCTCCTAAGACCACTGTAGAAAATGCACTGTATCACCTTTTCCAGCTTGTTCTTGGGAAGGTCTTTAGTCTATCCCTGTCACTGAGAAAGAAGAAAACAGAGGCTCAGAGGGGAGAAGGCATTTCCCTGAAGTCTGAGAGCCCGGATGATGGGGCTTATGGGCTCCCATTGCCTGGAGGCCTTAGCTTGAGGGTCCCTAGGAGCTGATCAGACTTGGGTCCTGGCCCTCTTGCCAGGAATACCCTCCATCCTTCAGCATGTGTTTTCCACCATAGATTTATTATTATCGTCTGCTCTATTGATACAAAAGAACCTTCTATTTCCTCTGATGCTAAAAAAAAAATTATAGTGTTTTTGGCTCCATAAATAATGCAAAGCTGCATAAATATTTTAAGAACAATAAGCCATATATTTTGGACCAGGGGAAAAATGGAGAGGCCTGAAATTAGTGATTTGTAGCTGAGAACTTAATTGCAACCACATATCGATTCCTATTTCTGGCAAGCTTTATTATCTCTATGTTAGGACAAAACACTGGTCCGGGCTTGCTCATGCTGCCAGGACCTTGTGTCTACCTGAGGCTGCCAAGGGTGCTTTTGTAAAAAAGGGGGGAACCACCTGTCCACAACCATAAACTTCTAGTGTTCTTCTGGCTCAAATATTAAGCCTAGGACAATAGCTTTGGTGAGGCAGCATGATGTACAGGAGAGAGGTTCATAGAACCTGGGATACTCAGTTCTCAATGGGTGATCTTGGACAAGTCTCTTTCCTTTTCTGGGATGTCAGGGAAAATTTCCTGGTAATAAAAGCTACCCCACTATGAGAAAGGCTTCTTGGGGGGGTGTCCCCCTTTCTTGGATGTCCAGCAAAACTCCCAAGTGGGCTAAAAATCGGATTGAAATATTTTAATTAATTTAGAATATTTTTCCATGGTTACATGATTCATGGTCTTTCCCTACCCTCCTCCTCCACCCCTATAGCCAACATGCAACTCCACTGGGTTTTGTATGTCATTTTTTTTAATTGAAAATTTTTCTTTAATTAATTAATTTAGAATTTTTTCCCATGGTTACATGATTGATGTTCTGGGACAAAAATTGGGAAATGTTGAACAAAAGGAAAATAAAATACAATGGAGATAACATTAATTTATGATTTCTTTTTTTTAAATCTGTTTTTTAAATTTTGTGTTACAAAATCTATCCCTTCCTCCTCTCCCCCTTCATTGAGAAGGCAAGCAATTTGATATAGGTTATACATGTGTAGTAATGCAAAACATTTCCCCATTAGTCATGTTGTAAAAGAAAATGCACACCAAAAAACCAGAACAAGGAAAACAAGTGAAAAAGGTAGGCTTCAATCTGCATTCAGACTCCATCCCTTCTTTCCCTGTAGTTAGACAGTATTTTTCATCACAAGTCCTTCAGAATTATCTTGGATCACCGTTTTGCTGAGAATAACAAAGTCATTCACAGTTGTTCATCATGAAGTATTGCTGTTACTGTGTTTCTTCTGCTTCTACTCACTTCACTTTGCAGCAGTTAATTTAGTTCTTTCCAGGATTTTCTGAAAGCATCCTGCTTTCCTCACATTCATATACCACCACTTGTTCAGCCATTCCCCAGGTGATGGACGTCCCACTATTTCCAATTCTTTGCCACTACAAAAAAGAGCTGCTACAAGTATTTTTGTATCTATAGTTCTTGCCCCCCCCCCCCCTTTAGTCTCTTTGAGATACAGACCAAGTAGTGGCATTGCTGGATCAAAGCGTATGCACAGCGTTATTACCCTTTGGGCACAATTCCAAATTGTTCTCCAGAATGATTGAATCAGTTCACAATTCTATCATCAGTGCATCAGTGCTTTAGTGTTCCAATTTTCCCACATCCATTCCAACATTCGACATTTTTTTTTCTGACATATTAGCTAATCTGATAGGAGTGACGCGGTACCTCAGAGAAGTTTTCATTTGCATTTCCCTTACCAATAGTGATTTAGACTGGGAGCACCAAGTTGGCTCAGTGAATTGAGTGTGAGGCCTGGAGATGGGAGGTCCTGCTTAAAATCTGGCCTGAGACATTTCTTAACTGTGTGACCCTAGGAAAGTCACTTAACCCCCATTGCCTAGCCTTTAATACTCTTATGCCTTGGAACAAATATACAGTATTGATTCTAAGACAGAATTTAAGGGTTTAAGAAAACAATAAAAACTAGTGACAGAGCTTTTTTTCATATGATTATAGATAGGTTTGATTTCTTCATCTGAAAACTGCCTGTTTGTATCCTTTGAGCATTTATCAACTAGGGAATGATTCATAATCTTATAAATTTGACTCAGTTTTCTACATATTTGAGAAACAAAGCCCTAATTAGAGAGACTTGCTGTATCCCCCCTGCCCTGCCCCCAGTTTTCTGCTTTCCTTCTACTCTTGGTTGCATTGACTTTGTTTGTACAAACCATTTTAAATTTAATGTAATCAAGTTATCCATTTTACATCCTGTAATGCTCTCTCATAAATTCTTCCCTAATAAACTCTAAGCCTAATAGGTGGTTTTCTACATCAATATATGGCCCACAGAGATCTGATTCAATTGGAGGGCACCACTGTTTAGACAACCATCTTTCAGGTTTTGTGGAGAGGATTCTTTTTCTGGTATGGCTTGAATTTGGAGTCTCTGGGGACTCCTCTAACTCAGGAGTCCCAGGACTCTTTGTAGAAATGAGAGAAGTGCAAGTTCATAGGATTTTGGAACTGGAAGGCATCTTCAGAAAACATCTAGCTCGAGGATTTCAGTACTGCAGCAAGTTTCCCAAGATCTCAAGTGGCCAAGTTGTTTTTGAACCTAGGTTTCCTGTTCCAAGTTTCTTTGTGCTGTAGACTACATGCCACCCTAACCTTCCTCCCATCTGAGACCTCCTGACTTTACGATTAAGTCCCAGGGGTCAGATGGGGTTAGAAAGGGGGGGGGATAAAAATGGAGATTTGAACCCCAGACTTCAATCCCCAGAAGTCCTTGGTACTTCCCAGAATTCCCTATAATCTCACCTGAGTCTCCACCTGGGTGAGATCACAATTAGTATTTAATGGGCTCTCTGCCTCCCAAGAGCTCTCTTCCTTTCTACTCGGTGATTGCAAGGATGTAGTGAGTAAACTAGGCCCGGGGGTTCTGAATCTGGCTAATCAGCCATGGGCACGTGGTATATTATTTTGTATCCTTGATTTCTAATAATCATAATAAACATCACAAAATATAATACTTTTATTATTAGAAACTAAATTTAATTTTTACAGGGACCAAAGGAGGCCCTGAGACTAGTCCATTTCTGAGTGAAGGCCTGATCTTCTGAGAATGAGCGCTCAGAACTCCATGCAGCCAGGAGAAGGAGAGAGGCCAGCCAACTTACTGAGGATTAGTGCTTCATCCCCATGCTAAATGAATCTCACCATCTTGATAGCCAATAGAAATCACTAGTTTTGGGCTCAGCTTATAAGCTTGAGGGCCACCATGCTGTGGGATCATGGGATCCCACTCCAACTCCACTCCAACTAGAGATCCAATGAGGTCACCACTACTCTTACTTGGAGACCCAGCTTGTTTTCTCTCCTCTAGAAGTTCTGGGTTTTGTTCCAGAAAAGCCTCATGATGAGTCTCCAATTGCCCCTCTCGCTCTGAGGTGTTGATCATTCCCATTGCTCCTGTTAACATGACCACGTCTCCTTTTTGACAACATTCATTTATGGGCACTTTCAGAGTTACAAAGTGCTTGGCTCCCAGAAGCCCTTTACAGGCTGTCTTCCTTTCCACAGATTCATTATTTCTGGATATCAGGTCACAGCCTCAGAAAATAGGAACAACTTAAAGACTCCCTAAGAAGACTGGTTTGTCTCCTCTATCTGGAGTTATATGGAAGCTGAGTGCATTCTCAGAGGATCAGGCTTTAACTCAGAGTTGGTCTGGGCCCACAGCCTCTTTGGCCCCCAAGAACCCTGCAAGTAACACAGAAACTACCCAGACTGCCCAGGATTCCCTCCAGGACTCTCAGGGGCCATGGGGAAGAAAAAGAGAAGGATGGAGTGAGTACCTATGCTTAGAAAAGGACAGGAGGCACTGGGAGCCATTGGGTACTTTTTAGAGCTCTTTCATCTTTCACCTTGTACAAGAGGCCCTGTTTCCCATGTCTAGGCTCAGTGCTCTCTTCTTTTTTAAAAAAATTTAATTAATTAGTTAATTAATTAAATTAATTTAGAATATTTTCCATGGTTACATGATTCATGTTCTTTCCCCCCTTCTTCTTCCCTCCTCTCATAGCCAACAAACAATTCCACTGACTTTTACATGTATCATCAATTAAGACCTAATTCCATATTGTTACTATTTGCAATAGAGTGATCATTTAGAGTCTACATCCCCAACCATATCCCCATCGAAACAAGTGATCAATCATATATTTTTCTTCTGCATTTCTGCTCCCACAGTTCTTTCTCTGGATTCTTTCTTAGAAGTCCCTCAGAATTGTTCTACTAGCATTACTGCTAGTAGAGAAGCCAGTTACATTAGATTGTGCTACAATGTATCTATCTCTGTATACAATGTTCTCCTGGTTCTGCTCCTTTCACTCTGTATCAATTCCTGGAGGTTTTTCCAGTTCACATGGAATCCCTCCAGTTCATTATTCCATTTGGCACAATAGTATTCCATTGCCATAAGATACCCCATTTATTCAGCCATTCCCCAATTGAAGGGCATCCCTCATTTTCCCATTTTTGCCATCACAAAGAGTATGGCTATAAATATTTTTGTACAAGTATTGGAGAAATGTAAACTAGAACTACTCTGAGCTTCCTTATCACCATGATCAGAGTGGTAAAGTGGACAAAAATGTAAAATGACAAATGCTGGAGAGGCTCTGGGAAAACAGGCACATATCTCTAGCAGCTCTTATCATGGTAGCCACAAACTAAAAATTGAGTTGTTTGAGGGGACTGGATGAACCAGTTATTGTATATGAATGTGACAAAATACTATTGTGCTAGAAGAAATGATGAAAGGGATAATTTCAAGGAAACCTGGGAAGACTTGCATGAACTGATCAAAACAGAAGTGAGCAGATCCAGGAGAACAATTTGTACAATAAGAATAGTATTGTAAAGGTCAAAGTGGGTATATGGCTTAGACATAAATGGTGATACCATAAATAAATTAGGGGAACATAGAATAATTTACTTCTCAGATCTATGGAGAAGGGAAGAATTTATGACCCAAACAAGAGACAGAGGACATTACAAGATGTTACAAGAATAATTTTAATAATTTTAATAATAATAATAATTTTAATAATATTAAATTTAAAAGGTTTTGTACAAACAAAATCAATGTAACCAAGATGAGAAGGGAAACCACTGGGGGAAATGTTTATAATAAATTTCTCTGATGAAAGTCTCATTTCTCAAATACAGAGAACAATGACAAATTTATTAGAAAACAATACATTCCTCAATTTACAAATGGCCAAAGGATATGCAATTTTCAGATGAAGAAATCAAAGCTACCAATAATTATATGAAAGAAGATCCAGAAAATAATCAGGGGAGCAAGATTACAGCCAATGATAAGGGGCAAAGAAGGAAAAAATATGAGTAAACAACAGAAAAGAAAAAAGAAATTACAATCGACAGTTTCTATCCAGGTAATGAACAAAGAGCAAATGAAACAGAGGAGGATCAAGGATCACCAAGAAAAAATGCAGAAACTCTAGCGAATTAGACTCAGACTTTGGAAGAACTCAAAATACAATCCAAAAAACAATTAAGAGAGGCTGAAGTCAATTGGGAAATGAACTTAAAAAGCAAAATAAGTCATCTGTAAACAGAGGCACATGAACCAAAACAAGAAAATATTGTCTTGAAAGTCAGAATTGACCAGCTTGAAAATGAGGCAAAGAAAGTGAAAGATGACCAACAAAGAAAAACAGACCAGAAGGAGAAGGGTGAACAAAAAGCCAGGGATGAAATTCAGTCTTTAAAAATTAGAATCCAACAACTAGAAGCAAATGACTTCACAAGGCAGCAAGAGTCTATAAAACAAATCAAAAGAATGAAAAACTGAGGAAAATATGAAACACCTCATTGATAAAACAACAGACCTGGAAAACAGACCCAGAAGAGAGAATTTAAGTATTATTGAACTACTGGAAAATCATGACAAAAGAAAAATCCTGAACATCATTCTACAGAAAATTTTCCAAGAAAACTGCCCCAACATTCTTGAACAAGAGGGAAAAATGGGGATTAAAAGAATCAACAGATCACCTCCTGCATTTAATCCCCAATTGACAACACCCAGGAATGTTATAGCCAAATTCAAGAACTACCAGACCAAGGAAAAGATACTACAAGCTGTGAAGAAGAAACCATTCAGGTGTCACAGTTAGGATAACACAGAACCTGGTTGCATCCACACTGAAGGACTATAAGGCATGGAATATGATATTCTAGAAAGCTCGGGAACAGGGTCTACAACCAAGAATCAACCACCCAGCAAAATTGACTATATTCTTATAGGGGAAAGTATGGTCATTTAATAAAATAAAAGACTTCCAAGTATTCATAAAGAAAAGACCTGACTTAAACAAAATTTGATGCCCAAATACAGAACTCAAAAAAATCACCAAAAAGTAATTAAGAAAGGGGGGAGGGGGAACAAGAAAAAAACTTTTTAAAGGGATACAATAAATTCAAATGATTTGTATTCCTATAAGAAACTCTTAAAATTGTTATTATCATTAGGGAAGTTAGAAGAAGTTACTTAGAGGGAACAGTGACAAAATGTAGAGGATGAAATGTCAAATATATATATATATATATATATATATATATATATATATATAAACTAGGGGTAAAAAGAGTATAATACTAAGAGAAATGGGAAAAGAAATAAAATGGGGTTATGGGGGAGTACGGAGAGAAGACCAATACAATGAAAGAGGTTGGAGACAATCTCAAGAAAATTTTAATCATTACAATGGGAAGGGGCAGAAAGGTTCAAATGGAAGAAAAACCTCCAATTCCAAATTCAATCAACATCATCATCAACATCATCAACAACAACATCATCATCATCATCAACGCTCTAGAAAGGAAGAAAATTTTAAAATAAAAAAGTCTGCCCTAATTGCTCCAGCCCATTGTATTCCTCCTTGCTACCCAAGATAACTCATAACTCTCTGGCTTTACTGCTCATTCTTTAAGGGTAGATGAGAGAGAGAGAGAGAGAGAGAGAGAGAGAGAGAGAGAGAGAGAGAGAGAGAGAGAGAGACAGAGACACAGAGACAGACAGAGAGAGAGAGAGACAGAGACAGAGAGACAGAGAGACAGAGACAGAGAGAGAGGGAGAGAGAGGGAGAGAGGGAGGGAGAGAGAGGGAGAGGCAGAGAAGTGGAAAGGGGAAGGTGTGTTTTCCTCTCTCTCTCTCTCTCTCTCTCTCTGCCTTTCCCTCCTTCTCCCTCCCTCCCCTCCCTCTCTCCTCTCTCTCCCTATCATCCTCCCTCTCCCTCTTCCTCCCCCTTTCTCCTCTCCCTTCCTCCCTCTCATATGTACACATATAATACATAAATGCACACACTGATATGCAGACTCACACCGACTACTCACATGGACCTGCATTCATCCTTGTCCTGACACATATAGAAATATGCTCATTCATATATATACAGATATCTTTGCCGGCCATGTTCTCTGACTTCTAGTAGCTAGATGTAGTCCAACTATGGCCCCTGAGGGTCTATTCCCTGGGAGATCTGGAGCTCCTTCATCTCTTGGTGTGTGGATTCCATGTGCCTAGCTCAGGGCTTCAAGTGAAAGAACCTAGAGAAGCCAGGCCAAATTTGAGGCCAAGGGAGGGCAGGGTCTCCAGAAAGAAGAGAGGGAGGGAAGGGAAGGAAATAAGCATGTAGTAAGTGCCTGCTCTGTGCCAGATATTACACTAAGTACTTCACAAACACGATCTTATTTGACCCTCACAACAATCTTGGAGGGAGTTGCTGTTATTATGCCCATTTTACACTTGAGAAAACCAAGACAGAGATTAAGTAAGTTGACCAGCATCATATTGGTAGCAAGTATCTGAGACTGATCGTAGGTCTTCTGAAGTGAGTAGTGAGTAGATCCAGGAGAACAATTTGTATGTTAAGAACAATATTGCAAAGACAACTCTGATCCACTTAGGAACTTGGACCCATACAATGACCATCACGACTGCAGAGGATTCGTGACAAAACATGCTTCCTGCCTCCTAACAGAGGGTTAATGGACTCAGAGTACAGACAGAGGCAGAGCTTTCTAGACACGGCCAATAATGACGGAGAGCAGATTTGAACCTAGGTCTAATTACCTCCAAGCCTAGCACTCCAGAATTCCTAGCTACCCTAATGGCCTTGGAGAGAGGAGTGTCTGGGACCTGGGTGATGGGGAAATGTGCACAGTTGTCGGGCCATGGCTTGGGGTTAGCCCGCACAGGCTGGGGGGTGTCTGTAGTCAGAGACAGGACAGTGAGCGTGAGGCAGACAGACAGACAGACACAGACACAGACAGAGAGAGACACAGACAGAGAGAGACCGAGACAGAGAGACAGAGAGAGGCCCCCAAGATCATAGGAGATGATGACTGGTCCAAGATTAGGGGATCATGCACCTGGCTCATAAGCTCACGTTGCCTAGAGCCACCTCTCACTTTGTGATTTCTCTCCAGGAGGGAAAAACTTGAAAACATAAAGCAGAGGCAGGAGCACTAACTGTTTACGGGGGGAAGGGGCTTTTCTAGGGTCCCACTGTTCCACCGAGACAAAGCTAGGCCCACGTCCCAGGTCTCTTGCTCAGGTCCACACCTCATTACCGCCTCATGCTCTCCGCCTCTCTGCCTCATTGCTGCAGGAAGCACCTGTTTCCTATAAATAAATGACTAGAGATTAGCTGGAGAAACTCAGTTAAAATTGATGTGGAAGGGCTGGGGCAGGCTGGAGCTGGGAAGCAACATCCAAATTAGCAGGTGGCCTGAGTGCCAATTTGTCCAAGCTGATAAATAGCCTTTCTGGGACGCTGGTGGTCCGGCAGGCCTGCTTTGAGTTTCTCATTCCCAGGCCCAAACTGAACATGACAGGGAGATGCAGCAGGCCAGGCCAGACAGGGCGGAAATTGGAAATGAAGCTATCATGGGTCATTAAGTCTCAGAAACACAAGCTCTGGCTCTTTGGCTCACTGATATATGGCTGGCTGCAGGGAGAAGAGCTCGGGGGGGGGGGGGGGACTGGCTGGAAGGGCCTGGGGTCAGGGCTCTGCCACAAACTATCCCATTCTGTGACCCTGGACAAGCCAACTCCCTTCTGTGAGCCTCAATATTTTCATTTACAAAGTGAGGAAAAATCCTATTGTTTGAGATGGGAAACCCCGATCTCTCCTTCTCCCGCCTTCACATTGCCCTCTGAGATGCCTGGAGCAAGAGTGAGCCATGATCTGGGAGAGCAGGGGCAGCCTTTGCCTCCCTGGGAGTTGGCAAGCAGAAGAGCTCCATGACTTGTAAGGTCTTGTCCAAAGCAAAACTGATGACCGCAAGTCCCTCCAAGGCCCTGATCTTGAGGAAGAGCCTTCTCTTCTGCGGCTTTCAAATTCCTTCTCGGGGGTGCCCTGATGGGCCCGAAGGCCCTTGTTTTATGGCAATCTCGTCACCCCAGAATCCCAGGTTCCCCAAGGAAAGAAGTCAGAATCCTCACCGGACGTCTAGAACGCCTGAAGCTACCAGGCAGCGTCCCGGACCACAGCCCAGAGCAGGCAGCCCAAGCAGGTGTGTGGCTCCGTCTGACCCTCTCGTCTCGGCCGCCTCCTCACTCCCAAACAGATCCCGGAATGTGGAAGACACTGCAATGCAGATGCAATGAGGTGGCGCCGGGAACAGAACAGCAGGCCTGGAGCCAGGGAGGCGGAGGAGCTCTGGGACCTCGCACGAGCTCCTTGACCCTGACGGCCTCAGATCGTCATCTCTATGATGGAGACCCCCTGGAGGAGGAAGGGGCCAACCTCTCCAGTATCTTTGCCAAGGAAAACCCCATGCGTTGGACACAAGTAAATGCCAGCGATGGCTATACAGGGTAGAGACTGAGAAGCCCCGCTGGTAGAGAAGGGGCGCCCCAGTCCAAGGGACTAGGAGCCTCGCTGGAGTCGACTCCCCATGCAGTCTGCTCTGGGGACCCCCAATCCCTACATCTCAAGACAGTCCAAGGCTCTCGAGGAAGGAGGAGGGGACCAACACTGGCTGCTGGGAGGACAGAGACAGGCTAAGGCCAAGAGAAAAAGCCTGCCTGCCAAGTGGGCAGAACAAAAGAGATTCTAAACAACAAACACATTGACCAAGAACTCTGTTTGGAAGGAAACTGGACCCAAAGCCCCAAAGTTCAAGAGAATCTATGAGGCTCCCCAAGGGGTCAGAGGGAAAATATACGCAATTATCCAACAGAACATTCTGGGGAAGGACTGGAAATAAAGCAGGCGCCCATGAAGGGAGGGGCGTTTAACAGGGCCAGAGAAACAACCAATGGGAATCATTTCAAGAACCCCAGGAAGCCAGGTGAATCTTGCAGGAACAGCTGAGAAGAACTAGGAAAGTCCTACGCCCAGGGACCAGAAGGAAAGAATGCACAAACCAACAACTTTCGTCGAAGAGGAGGGAGTCAGGAGGTAAGAGGGACACATAGGCAGCCAGGAGGCTTGGTATCTTTACTTTCTGAATCTTGGTTCTAGAGAAGGATCAATAGGCAGAAGAACTGAAGAAAGATATTCAGGAATGGAATGCAAAAGGCAAAAAGAAAATGAACAAAAACCAACAACATAAAATTCAAAACTCAAGTGCTAGGAACAGGAGTCATTATTCTCCATCTCTGGTCTATACCTACTACCAAGGACCTGGTCTACACGAGAGCTAGAGGCCCGAGGGGCCTGAGAATAGGGGATGTCAGAGTTACGAGGTTCTGAGGAAGTTAGTTAACAGGCATTAATTAAGAATCATACGTCCATTTTACATTGAATATCATCTGAGGGCACACTTTAATAGCACCTTGGAAAGTTTAGGCTCTAGTCCAAATCCTGTGCCCTTCGTGCCAGTGAATTTACTTAAGATAAAAACTCGTGCTTTTCTTTTCCCCCCTTTTTTCCTTCCTTCCCTTGCCAGCCTCCAACCCTCCAAGGAGTGAAGGCCCAGCCCCGTGGCAGGGGCCTGGCTGGCCACTTTTGGGGGGCTGCTCTGGTAGACTTAGCTTAGGAAGGGGCAGATCCCAGCTGCGCCTTCCAAATGTCTGTCTGATTGGCAGCAAGAGGGTCTTATTCTCTCCTCTGAGCTGGGCAGTTGTGTACCCAGCTCACCATCTGCAGAGAGGAGGAACCCCCCTACCCAGGGTGCCAATGTTTGCTCTGAAAGGGCAGGGGCACATGGGATACCATCCATCAGCATTATGGAACACGGGGTGAATTTTCCCAGCTGTATCCTTGAAATGCCACCAACTCACAGCAGTCTCCTATCATGGTAGAGGCAGGAGGGGAACAGAACTGAAGACTAGTCCTGGGGCCAGCAGATGCCCAAGGGGAGTTTGGAATCTCTGTCCAGGAGGGGAGGCAACATGCTTAAGGAGAGAGATCAAAGTCTCATTCCTTCACTAGGGATGACTTAAATGGGAAGCCACAGCCTCATCTCCATCCAGCCAACAACCAGGTGAGGAAGTGAAGGCTCTGGGAGCACAAGTGACCTGTCCAGGACTGCCCAGCAGCATCCAGGCACATTATTGCTCTTCCCTAGCTGTGTAGTCACACAGGGCAGGTCAATTGCGTCAGGTTATTGCTTCGTATGAAGAGGTATTTGGACTAGATGCTAGTCAAGATCCCTCCTTGCTGGGGCCTCCTACTGTCTGGCCCTGAGCTTGACCTTCCATTTCCTGCCCCACCCCCCCGCCCACGTGGGTCTCCCATGTCTAAAATGCCCTCCTCTTTCACCTCCACCTCTTATACTGCTTTGATCAGACACCACATTTCCTCTGACACTTGGGTTCTGAATGAGATCTCTGCAAATCCCCATTTGTTCCTCCTCCCTCCACTTCCTTCCTACCCCTGCTAATGGAGCTGAAGGCATGGTTTTATTTTGTTTTGCCTTCTTGTCCCCAGCGCCTGGCACACAGAGGACACTTGATCAATCTGCATTGCTAGCAGTGAGAGTCTCTGCTCCAAGGGCCTTTCCAGCTCTTAGGAGGCCCTTTAATTTCCAGTCGCCATGATTGGTCTTGGCGGCCAATGCCGTCCCCAATGCCTCCATTTCTTTGCACATGTTTCTGTGACTCACCCTTCACCATTGCTTCTCTTTTCTTGACCATATTTTCTGTTGGAGTTGCTATGAACACAGCCTGTCCAGGGCGGCCTCAAGGACCATAGTGACACTGGACAGATCCGGGAGCAGACGCCTCTCTTTGGCCCTTACTTCTGCTGTGAATGGTGTCTGTTTGTTCCTAGAGTGTTTCTGACAGTGTTCAGCCTTCTATCATGCGCCCTGACAACAGAGGGTCATAGATTTAGAGCTAGAAGGGGTCTGAAAGGCCACTGAGGTCAATCTTCTCCTTTTACACATGAGGAAGCCGCCACTAATGCATTGCTGGTGGACTTGTGAACGGATCCAACCATGCTGGAAGGCATTTTGGAATGACGCCCAAAGGGCTATAAAACACTGCATGCCTTTGGATACCGTCATACCCCTACTTGGGTCTGTATCCCAAAGAGATTAAAAATCAACGGGAAAGAACCTACTTGTACAAAAGTATTCAGAGCTGCTTTTGTGTGTGTGTGTGGGATAAAGAAGTGGAAATTGAGAAGATGTCCATCTGTTGGGGAGAGGCGGAACAAATTGTGGCATATGACGGTGCTGGAATATTATTGTGCTACAAGGAATAATGCCCAGGCGGATTCCAGAAAGAGCTGGAGAAACCAACATGAACCGATGCAGAGTGAAATAAGCAGAACCAGGAAACCCGTGTACACAGTAATAGCAATATTGTGGAATGATCAACTGTGAGACAGCTACGCGCTGCAAAACAATGATCTAGGACAATTCTAAGGGACGTATGACCGAGAATGCTAATCAGCACCAGTTGGAGCCAGAATACAGATGGAAGCATAGAATCTTTCACTTGTTCATTTGGGTACATGTTGGGGGGGGGTTGGCTTTATAAGATTATTCATTTACAAAAATGAATAATCTAGGAAAAATGAGGAAATTGAAGCAACATGGAGACCAGAATTGACTTGTCCAGTCACACAGTTGTTAAGTGTAGGAGGCAGGATTCAAACTCAAGTCTAATTCCACATCCAGTGCCTGATCCACTCTATCACTCTTCTTCCCCTCTTTCCATCAAGAAGTGCCCCAGCTTTCTGGAGCTGTTGTAGGCTGAGAGGCCCCGTCCTTCCTTGTAGCCCAATCAGTAGTTCTTCAATGTCTTAACATTCATGGCTGTTCATCTTTTATTGTCACCAGCATGGCCGCCTGTGCATCACGCAATTGCACCCTCTTTAACACCCCCTAAGTGAATTCCCTTGAACACCTTTCTCATTCTCGCTGCTGGGGAAGGGTGCACATTTTGCAGCACTAACCTTCGCACCCACCTCTCCAGAGGGCGAGGAGACTACGAGGAGCCCCGATCCATGATTCATGCTCATTAGAATCCATGTAGAGAGTGGAAAATAGAAAAAAAAGAAGGCATATTGTGAGAATAACAGTTGGGGGAAGAAGACAGCTGGCATGAGAATTTTCTAATAAAGCTTAAAAAGGCTACTGTGACTCTGGTAGATTGGAAAAAATAGGGAAGCACTTTACACTGAGTGTGCTGTCCTGGAGAATGGGCACTGTTCTAAAACTGGGTCATGAGAACAAAAGCTGGAAAGGTCCCCGAGTGCTGAATTCAATTCAATACAGCAAATATTTATTAAGTGTCTCTTTTGGGCCAAGGTGGGGGTAGGGAGGTTACAAAGACAAATATGAATTGAGCCTTGACCCTCAGGACTTTATCTTCTCTTACCTTACGGGCTGGTGAGATGAATCTGTATGAAGGCAGGTTTGCCCTTAATGGGGGGAAGGTCTCCCTTCCCCTTGGCACTTCTCTAAGAGAAGGTAACTGGTTCCCTTCCTTAGAAGCTGGATTATCATTGGTTTGGGATCTTCCATTTGATAAGTCAAAATGATGATGATGAAGAAGAAGAAGGAAGAAGAGTAAGAGAAGGAAGATGAGTAATCTATATTTAAACTCACAATTGCCTGGGAAGTGGATGCCAATATCTCCATTTTGCAGATGAAACTGTGGCACAAAACAGTTAAGTGACTTGCTCAGGATCACACGGTCAGGGAGTATCAGAGGCAAGATTCAAACTCAGGACTTCCCAGCTCTAAGTCCTAAATGCTTACTGTGGCTTAGAGACTGTCCTGGGTGCTGGGAATACAAAGGCAACAGGACAGTCTCTGCCCTCAAAGAGCTTACACTCAAAGGGGACAGAGATGAAAGACCACATACCATGTGGAAGAGATAGCACTGTCCACCCAGGTCAGAATGCCCAGACTTTGCTCCTCACTCTTGGCCTTCCATAGAGCCCTGCCAGGATCCATCTCCTGAGTCTGGGGGCTCACAGTTCTGAATGACAGAGCCTGGCTCTGAGCTGTCACTAGTCTCCTTAACTTGAAACAGGGAACCAAAAAGACCAAGAGGAAAGGCCCAGTGATGGGCTACCTGGTTGTGTCCAAGGAGGAGGCCCCTCACATCCTTCCTCTTGGCACTAAAACAGCCAGGCAAGAGAAGGCACATCCAAGGCCCTGCCTTATCTGACTGATGCCCCTTCGGTGGAACCTCAGTCTAGCCCCCCCCCCTCCTCCCCCCGCCAGTCAGCAGGGACTCTTCATTCATCACGAGCTGAGCAGCAGGGACCAGTTTAGAACATCTGTACATACTCCAGTTCGGGGAGGAAGGCCCTTCATTCCACACTGTCCCACCTTCCTGGAAGCACAACACCCAGCCTCTTCCCTTCTCTGCTGTAGCCTCCCCAGTCTTCATAGCCATTTCTGATGCTTTGTCATTTGTTAGTGAGTGGGACTCCGGTGATGGGGCTTGGGTCTTCAGTAGCTGAGACTGTCAGCCACAATCTCTCCAAGGGTTCTGGCTGCCCTGGTTCTCTTGGTTCTCTTGGAATATGGCGGGCTTGTTTGGAGATGCTGCAGAACATGAGGCAGAGGGTGTGCCTTCCAGCTTCCTTCAGGCCAGGACCCCAGCCACGTCTTTTAACCAAATCTTATAAAATGACAGTAAGAGTTGACATTTGCCACTTCTTGTCAGACTCCAGGTCCAGTAAGTTTTGTACAATGGGTGGTTTCTTTGGGAATGTTTCTTTTTCTCTTTTTAAAAAAAATCAATTTTATTATATTTTAGTTTCAAATTCTCTCTCTCCTGTTTCTCTTTCCAACATCCCTTTAGAAAACAAGAAAATAAAAACCTATTATAAATATATATAGTCAACAAAACAAAATCCCCATATTAGGGAGAGAGGAAAGGGAAGGAAGGAAGGAAGGAAGGAAGGAAGGAAGGAAGGAAGGAAGGAAGGAAGGAAGGAAGGAAGGAAGGAAGGAAGGAAGGAAGGAAGGTAGGAAGGAAGGAAGGAAGGAAGGAAGGAAGGAAGGAAGGAAGGAAGGGAGGGAGGAAGGGAGGGAGGGAGGGAGGGAGGGAGGAAGGAAGGAAGGAAGGAAGGAAGGAATGGAGAAAAGTGTTTTAATCTGTACGGAATCCATCAGGTTTCCATCTGGAGTTGGGTAGTGTTGTTCATGAAAACAAGCCCCACAATCTGAAATAGTTTTAGAAAGAAACTTATTAGATCGTTTGATAGAAAAGGGCAAATCAGAAAGATGTGACTCCCTTTTATCCAGGTTCTGGAAGATTTACATTATAAAGGATTTAGATAAAGGTTTCTTCACACCCACAAACCACAAGAACACAGCCAAGCAATTTTGCTCAAAGGGCAACTAGAAAGCAAGGTAGATAGAAATGGACATCAGCAAATGTAAACATTCAATAAAATTTGGGCAAATCCAGTGTTTTACAGGAACCCAAAATATAAGCTTGGGTAGACCCATATCAGAATGTAGGTGAGGGGACCCAAAATTCCTTGTAGTTATTTCTGGAATTCCTGGAGAGTTACTGATTTTAGGTCAAAATTCTGGTCACAGAGAGTAAGACTTAAGCGTGTATTAATAAATTATAAATAAAAACTCAAAATAGCATATTTCATTAGGAGCCCTTTAGAATTGTCAGAGTCCCTAAATCTTTCAACATTGGTCATCTTTAGAATTATTGTTGATGTGGTATAAAATGTTCTCCTAGTTCTGCTCACTTCACTTTGTATCAGTTCATACAAGTCCTTCCAGTTTTCCCTGAAACCATCACCGTAATCATTTCTTCTAGCATAACAGTATTCTATGGCATTCATGTGCCGTAACCAGTTCAGTCATTTCTGAATTGATGGGCATCTCCTCAGTTTCTGCTTCTTTGCCATCATGGAAGGAGAAGTTATAAATACTTTTGCATACGTGGTTCCTTTTCCTTTGACCTCTTTGGGGCAGACTGCTGAAACAAAGGGTGGGCTCAAAGCTTTTTGGGGCATAGTTCCCAATTGTGTTCCAGAGTGGCCGAAGCAATTCCAAATCTCCCCCCACACTGCATTCAAGCCCTCAGTCCCTCCAACATTTGTCATGTTCCTTTCTTCTTAGTTTTCCCAATGGGATAGGTATGAGGTAGCAGCTCGGAATAGTTTTAACATACATTTCTCCAGTCATTGGTGATTTAGAGCATTTTTCCTTATGGCTTTTGGATTTCTTGTGGCTTGGATTTCTTCCTCTCAAGATGTCCTGCCTGGCCATATGCAGGATGATGTAGCCGCTGGAGAATGGCTCATTTTCTCATGCATTTCATGCCGGTGCCCCTATATCTTAGAGATGAGACCCTGATCAGAGAAATTTGCTGCAGAGATTCCCCCCTCAGCTTCCTGCTTCTCTTCTCATTTTGGATGCTTGGTTGGGAATACTTCAATGGCTTTGGCATCTTCTGACTGTTTCTCTTCCTTTTAGAGGTCTTGATAATGACCCCAAGGCCTGATTATGAAGTCTTCTAAGCACACGGTGCTCACCAGGCTGTCCTGGTCTCCGTGCTGCTCTGTACTTGTCCTGTGCGCGTCTTTGTGTGCCTCCCTACGCTGGGCAGCTCGTTGGACCAGTCATGACCGGAAGAGCCATGTTTGACAGGGGAATGCTGCTCACCGGAGTCGGAAAGCAGGGGAGGCTGCAGGAGGCAGGCTCTCCAGGTGGTCTTCTGCCTCCTTTACAGACAAGGACCCTGAAGCTCTCGGGACCTCCCGTCGCATCGGAGGCCTCGGGGCAAGCGTCCTGGCAGAGCTTCCTTGCCCACTGTCCAGGACAGCGAGAAAGGATCTAGGAGGCATTAGCCAACCTCGGAGAGAGCAAGAATCTCAGCCAGAAGTGGCCAGAGAACCGGAATCCAACCGTTTCATTTTTTACAGATGAGGAAACTGAGGCCAAGAGGATGGAGCGACGCGTCCCAAGGCCACTTCATAATAAATGGCAGATGAAGAAACTGTTGGCATCGGAGTACAGATCAAAGCGTGCTACATCTCCTTTGTGAGTTTTCTATTGTGCTGTGTGACATCATGACATGGACAACATGGAGATATTACACATTACAGGAAATTCAGGGGGAAAAGGGTATCAGACTGGATGCCGCCTGTGGGGGAGAGGGAGGGAGGGAGAAAATCTGAGTTGTAAACAGTCAGAAACAACTGTGAAGAAGAGGCTCTGCATGTAACAGAAGAAAGAAAAGGGAAAACCCCAATGAATGGCAGAGCTGGGATTCAGAGGCGAATCCTTAAGTTACAAGCCAGTCAATAACGATTGATTAAAGGCTTGCTAGTGTGCCTGGTGGGGCAGCTGGGTGGCACAGTGGATAGACTACCAGGTCCGAAGTCAGGAAGACACGAGATCAAATCTGGACTCAGACACTACTGTGTGACCCTGGGCAAGTCACTTCACCCGGTTGGCTTCAGTTTCCTCCTCTGTAAAATGAACTGGAGAAGGAAATGGCCAACCACTTCAATATCATTGTCAAGAAGAGCCTTCATGGGGCTCAGACATGACTGAATAACAATGGTAAAGCCAAAACAGTCCCTGCCCTCAGGCAGCCGCCGTTCTGATGGTGGGAAGCACGCATGCCTGACTCTGACCCCATCTGGGATCCCAGGATGCCTTGGGGTTTGGTGAGGGAAAGCCCACAGCCCCCTGAGGCAGCCCATCCCCCTGGCCCCATGGTTTTTGGCTCTTGCTATGAAAGGGGAATCTGCCTGGCGTAACTTGCCCCATTGCTCCTGGTTCTGCCCTCTGGGCCGGGCGGAATGAGGCTCATCTGGATTCCCAAGATTCAGAGACCGCTGGCTTCCCAACCCTCCCTTCTTCAGGCTCGCTGCTCCCTGCCTGCCTCCCCACTCTCCTCCTCACACCACGGTCCAAGGCCTCCAGATGTGCCATTTATCCTGATGCGGAAATGATGGCTCCTCGTAGAACAATGGCGGGTTCTGGGCTGACTCTCAATCATGCTAACTTGGAAATAAGAGATTGGTTTGACTTCTTATTTACCAGTCAGAAGGAGACTCAGTCTTGGGCCATTTGTCCTTAATTAAATCCAGCCACAGAATGCCCATATTAATTAGCAAGGCTGCTTACCTGCCTGCCTCAATCCTTTCTGCAGAGGGTAATTAAAAGTGGATCTTGTAAAGGCAAAAATCAACAGGGAAACACTGACACTGGCCCCACTGCTTTTATCCTACCCAGAGCTGGGCTAGGACCAAAGGGTCCTACGTGTTGGGGCCGGCAAGGCCTAAGAGACCTCCTGGATCCGTCTCCTCACTGTACAGAGGAGGAGAGTGAGCGAAGAAGAGAAAACTAGAGCCTGTTGGGACTGGCATCGAAGGCCACGCTTCCTGCCTCGAGCCTCATGTTCTTCCCACCAGACTACACTGGCCCCCATCTGGCATGAAAGCACCAACAGCCAAGATCCTGAGCCTATCAGTCCTGGGAGCCCCAAATACACAAGTGACCTCTTAGGAAAAAAGCTGCCAAGAACTACCACATGTGGAAGATTGGCCTTGAGGGGCAGCTAGATGGCTCAGTGGATAGAGAGCCAGGTCTAGAGATGGGAGGTCCTGGGTTCAAATCTGAACTCAGACACTTCCTAGCAGTGTGACCCTGGGCAAGTCACTTAACCCTCATTATCTAGCTCTTACTGCTCTTCTTCCTTGGAACCAACACATAGTATCAATTCTAAGACAGAAGGTGAGGGTTTTAAAAGAAAGGAAATAAGGCCTGTTCTGCCTCCTGGACCAGTTGGCTGGTCCATGAAGAAGCCCTTCTTTACACCACAGAGCAGAAATCCATCTCTCTTGTCCTTCTGACTCAGTTCTTATTTTTGACCCTAGAAGCCAAGCCAAAGAGGCCTTCAGCCCTCTGCCCCTGGACAGCCCTTCAGACACTTGAAGCATCCCTCCCTCTCTCAGCCTTCAGATCTCCCTCACACTGAGAAAACCATCCCTCCCAGCAAAGCGGGATTAACCTGGTTCTGCCTGGCCCCCAAGGCCAGAATGATGAGGGAGAGAGTGGCAGAGATGGATCCAGGCTCCGTCTCCATCTATCTCATGAAATCTCTGGCTTGCTACAAGACTCAACCAAACGCCACCGCCAGGAGGCCTGGCTCGGAGACGGCCGTCCCTCCACTCTGAACGCCCAGTCTCTAGCGTAGACCTTCCTAAGCGCTTGTGCCTCTCCGCTGAAGCTCCCTGAAGGGTGGATCCGTTCACTTACTGTACTGACCCTGGCAGGAAAGGAGCTTCCTCAGTGAAAGGCGGCTCCACCCTCTGAGCTGTCCCAAACCAGGCTGAGGTCAGGCTGTCCCCCAAGAGAGTTTCAGGGTGAGGCTGGATGATCTCAGGTCAGGGCTGAGTCATGAGGTCCCAAAGATGCTGTCGAGCTCTGAAGTCTTCCCAGGCTACAGTCCTTCCCTTTAAGGGAACCCTCTTTTTGGTCCTTTATCAGCATCCTCTCTTCCTCCCCCCAGCAGACTCCTGGCCCGATCCTTCTGCTAATGCCACTCTCCTCTCTTCGGTCCTCCTCCTCTTCCTTCACACACTATTCAATACTATTAACACTTCTTAATGTTCCTTCCTCCCTCCCAGGTCTATCAGATTGTCAGTTATAGCAGTGAATAAGTACCTGCTATGGGCCAAGCACTGTGCTAGCTGTTGGCGATCCCAAGAAAAAGCAAGGACGGCCCTGGCGCTCCAGGAGTCGACGTTCCCTGGGCCTCTGAGGCCCTTGCCTGCCCTCTGCATTCATGCCTTTCTGCTCTGGTGGCTCAGCTCTCCTCTCCTCCCCATCAGCGTGCTCCATCCGGGGCTTTGTCCCGGCCCTCCTTCTCTGGACACGCTCTAATCATCTAGCTCACAACTTCAAGCCTCACCTCCCAAACTCCTGTCACCATTTCTGACCACGCTCCCGAGTTCTTTCTGCTCCTCTGTTTCCAGCTTCCTGTTAGAAACCTCCAACTGGATGTGCTGTTGACAACTCTAAGTCAAAACATCCCGAAAGGGAGTCAGTCATCACCTTCGCTCCAAGCCAGGTCCTTTAGGGAAGAATCACAGTAGAAAGAACAGGCTGAATCTTGAGGAAGACATCGGTTCAAATCTTGGCATCATTCCTTGTGTCTATGGTCTTGGCAAATGATTGAACTTCTCTCGATCTCAGTTCCCTCATCTTTAAAATGAGAGGGTTGGAGTAGATGGCCTCTAAGTCTATCCTACATGGTCTCCACTATCCTACAGACATGCTATTAGCCATCTTCCTACAGCCTAGCTTAGATTATGTGACTTCCCTCCTCAGAAACCTTCAGTGGATCCTCACTGTCTTCAGGATAAAGTCCAGACTTCTTATTCTTCAAGGCTTTACAAAGTCAAGTTCCAATTCATTTTTTCAGCCTGATCTCCTACCAGTCCCTCTCGTACAACCTGTGCTCAAGCCAAAGGTATAGTTCTCTAATTACGTCCTGACTTTCCCCCCTGCATCTCTGTGTCCTGAAGTATTCCTCTGCCTGACATGTCCAGCTCCATCTCTATGGCTCCTCATGTCCTAGCCACTCTTTGGGGTCTACTCCAAGTGCTACACCTTCCATTCATTCTCTGCAGAAGAGATTTCTCCTCCCTGACATCTTCCAGGTCTTGGATTTCTCCTGGAGGTCCTCTCTAAAGAGTGTTCACACGCTGCTCAGGATCACACTCATCGCTATCTATGAGCAAGCCTGATCCCCCTTTGATTCTCTCCCAGTGCCACTGCAAGGCTGGGCATAGAGGGGTGCTGAAGGAATATTTATTAGGTTGGACTGGTGTATAAACAAAAGAAAGCCACCGTACTGGCCTACTGGAGAAGATAAGACAGTATCTTATGATATTTAGTCCATGAAACAAGTGGAGTCAAGCAGCCAAGGGGGACAGACCTAGGACCAAGACTCACAGCTGGACCCCAAGGGTTGCAGACCTGAAAACCCCTGGCAAAGACTCCAAGGGTCCAAGTCCAGCATGGGCCTGTGGTTGGCAGAGTGGCTGTCTTCCCACTAAGCAAGAAAATCAGAGGGGATGTACAGGAATGAAATGATGGTGCCCATGAATTTGTAGACTTTTCTACCAATTTACGTAAAGGTGCAGAGAACTGTGTTGCCTGATCCCCCTCTTTGTGCTTAATATTGTTTGGTGTCTTAAGTGTTTTTGCTATTGGATATCTCTGGCATAGTCTAGGCCTGTGTTAGTAAACTATGGCACACATGCTGGAGGGGGCTGCTCCCCTCCCCCTCTCCACCACACCTGAGCATATTTTTCACTTTTCCCACCCCTCTGCCCAGCAGCCCCAATGG
Source organism: Monodelphis domestica (assembly GCF_027887165.1). Taxonomy (NCBI): domain Eukaryota; kingdom Metazoa; phylum Chordata; class Mammalia; order Didelphimorphia; family Didelphidae; genus Monodelphis; species Monodelphis domestica. The sequence continues at coordinate 29,004,417 of NC_077228.1, read as the reverse complement.
CAGAACTTTCTTTCTATCCCTGGAGCAAGGGGTGGCTCACATGTGGCACAAGGGTGCAACTTGGGCACTTGGTCTCTAAAAGATTCACCATCACTGATCTAGGCTTATGTGCAATGGATAAATGATTTCTCCAAAAGAGCTATAAGCAAATAGGGACAGTGAGGGATGCCACAAGGAACCTTTACTGATGTTAAGCCTGAATCTGATTCTGAAATATTCCTCATTTGAAAAAACAGTTCCTCTTAGTCCTTCCCTCTAGAGGAGGCCACAAAGGATAATTCTCATCAGTTCTTAACTAGGCAGCACTGTTTTTTTTGGTAAAGATATTTTATCAATTACATGTAGTGACAAATTTCCCCATAAGTTTTCCAAAGTTATATGGCCCAAAATGTCTCTCTCCCTTGTATCCCTCCCTTTTCCTGGAGTTGGCAAGCACTTGATCAAGACAGCAGTTCTAATGCTTAAAGACAATTATGATGCCCTTCCTTCCAAATCTTCCCTTCTACAGACAGAAATCTTCATTTCCTTCCACCAGCTAGCCTAAAGCACAATCTCAAGGAGCCCTGCCACATGGCTGCACTTTTCTGGATGTCCTCTGGTCTATCAATATCTTGCCTATCAGTTATACCCAAAGTTGAACACAATAACCCGAATGATGCCGGGCGATAGTGGAGCTATGGCCTCCTTTGCCCTGGAAGTGATCTCTCTCCGAGCATAGCCCACGTTCACATGAGCCTCTTTTCTGGCTTCTCTATCCCATTGTCGACTCCTTGAGCCTGACATTTGCTCAGCCCTAGGTCTTTACAAACCTGCCCCCTCCTCTCCAGCCTGTATCTGTGCCACTGAAATATCAATTGTGCTTCAGATGAACAGGAATCTAAACTGTTGTTCGAGGAAGATCATTTTTTTTAATCCCTGAGGGATTCCTGGTCTCCAGAGAGGAGCCCCAGCCAGACAAGAGGCTGCTATCGTCCAGGAAACAAAGACCCCGTCCTGTCCAAGCTCTGCAGGCCCTCTAGGGTTTGACCAGGCTTCTGCTAGGAGCGCCAGAAAGCTTTCCACGGGGGAGAAAAAGCTGTGCCTACCGAAGTGCAGAAACATCTGCGTGGAAACAAATAAGCAATTACTGCCGAGGCTTTATCAAAACGCAATGACATTTCATGCCCGGCCTGGAACGCGAACAGAATGACATTCACGAGGCTGCTACCCCCCGCCTCACGGAGGAAACTCACTCGAAATTGCAGGTTTCAAGTTTAATCTAATTCTATAAACCTGTTTAATTAAGTAATCTCTGGCTCCCTTTCCCCTTAGGACTTGTTCCCTCCTACCTTCCAACAGGCCTGCGGAGACGAGCTGCATTGAATTTTGATCACAAACCCCAGGCTAGCTCTGTACTCCCAGAAAGCGGCGCCCCCACCTACTCCTCCACCCCTCTCGCTGCACCCCACGGTAGGGATGGGGCGGGAGCAGAAGCCAGAGGAGGGGGTGGGCGAGGGAAGAATCTGCGCTCGGGGGGGTCTCGACTGGTCAGCCCAGCGGTAGAACGGCAGCTCTACGGGAACGGTTGGCATGTGGCAGGGCGCGGCCGGAAGGAGGCTCGGAAGCCGGATTCTAGAAATGTCAACACAAGAGCCGAGCCCAGAAACTCCAACTCCCCGTGAGAGGGTGGCAGACTAGGAGACCCAAAGACTGCGGAATCCTAGAGGGGAAGGCCGGTCCTCCAGAGCCCAGAGACCACTAAGGGGCAGAGGTCAAGTGACTCTTCAACGCACAACAGCAGAGCATCTTGCAAGCTTTTAGGGTCGGTGAATTCTGGAAGCAGAGTGTTCTCTGGCCCATCAAAGACCACAAAATCTCACACCTCAGCAGGACCTCCGAGGCCGCCGGGCCCAACACACACGTGGATGATCAGAGCTTCTAGGCAGAAATTGTCCGGGCCTCCCGCATTTCATGGAGCATCTCGTCCGAGGCAGTAAGGAGGAAGCCGCGCCGAGGGCCTCGGACCCAGACCGAGAATCCCTGACAAGGGACGTCTGGACTTTGCTTGAAGTCCGTCCCCGAGGCTGCCGAGGCCCCTTGGACAACTGTGGGCACGCTCTCCTTACAGTCAGACGGAGTGCCCTGGTTTGTGCGCTCCCTCCGGCTCCCTCTTCCCCTGCTCCCCTGCGTGCTAGGCTGGAGGCCTTCTTTGCTGTCTCGTCTTCTCACCTAACCAGCCCATCTTCTCTTCCATGCTGTCATCCCTTCATCAGGTCTTGGGCACCAGTGAAACCTCCCTGCAGTGATCTTTAAGTTGTCCAGAATATACCTCGTCTGCCCGTTTCCTCCTCCCTTTAGACGGCGAGGACCTGGAGAGCACGGCCTGATTTCTGCCTTTTTTTATCATCACAGCACGTGGTCTCCCTCCCGGGTACACAGCAGGTGCTTCATGAGTGCTGCTTGTTCATGTGACTTGCTCGAACCTCTGAAGCTGCAGTCACTCTCATGGCTCTTCACGGCATGCCCTCGGGCTCTCTGTTGGCGTCTGATGCATTCTGTGCGTCTCTTCCCAACAGCAGTCCCCGGAGACTGGCAGTATTAAGGAGGTGCCTTGTTGCCATTCTCTATCCAAGGCACTTCTAAGACTTAGTCACAACAGAAAAGCAGGGAGCAAAAGGGAGAACTACACGATGGGGACCGTTGCCAGTTTCCCAGCCGACATACACTCCCCTTGGAGCTGGACTCGTTCCCCATCGGCCCATCGAGCCCAGACACCTGCACAGGTGGACCATGGCCGAGGGCGGCACCTACACGTGTATTTCATGATGCGGCCAATAGGCGTCCTTCATCCGCTTGGCGTTTCCTGTGTGAATGATCAAGCAAAACTCCACGGCGGCGTTCTGGGGCTGGGCGTCCCCGCCGGCCCCCCTCCATCGAGGTGGCAGCAAACCCGCGCGGCGAACAGCAATCTCCCTGTTTGTGTCTCTTGAGGTTCCTGCAGAGCCTGAACAGCTTCCTCCCTTTCGGGAAGCTACGCAAGGAATCGGCCACGACCCTCCTCCTCAGGTTGGAAAACGGCTCTTAGGAGGCCGTTCTGAGATCCGTCTCCTCTACGTCTGCTGGGTGCCGGCTCAGTAGAGGCTGCGAGGCCTCCCCATTCCCTGCTGACGCTCTCCGGAGGTCCTGGATGAGAGGAAGAACAGGCTGAGGCCCTCCCGGTGGGCCGGAGCTTGTTTCCGGGCTTGCGGGTGCCTCTTCCTCCTCTATGCCCCAGGCTCTAAGGGCCTCCCACGGGTGTCTCCCCTACATACATGGTTCCGCCCGGCGGCTTCCCAGGCTTTGTTCTCTTTAGTGACGCGTCTCTCCACTGTTTCCTGAGGGACGGCGTGAGAACCTTTATCACGCGCATCCCTAAGTCAGCACATACGTAATTCTTTTGACAGTACGGTATCGTCACCCTGTCAAAGAAAGAAATACGGTTAAGATGGTCAGGCATGGCCCCTCCTTGAGGACGCCATGCTGATTCCTTGGGATGGCTGCTTCATCTTCGAGAAATCCATTAACCGTCCTTTTATAGGACATTCTGGAATTTTGCTGCAAACTCAAGTCAAAAGTAGTGATCTATGGCTTTTGAATTCAGTTCTTTTTCCTGTTTTGCTTTTTTTTAAAACTCTTACCTTCCATCTTAGAATTAATACTGTGAATTAGTTCCAGGGCAGAAGAGTGGTAAGGGCTAGGCAAGGATGGGTTAAATGACTTGTCCAGGGTCACACAGCTAGGAAGTGTCTGAGGCCAAATTTGAAGCCAGAACTTCCCCTCTCTTGACCTGGCTCTCCATCCACTGAGCAACCCAGCTGTTCGACTCTTTCCTGTTTTAAAAACTAAGACATTTGTCATTATCTGTTAAAAGCTTCCTGAATATTACTTCTAAGAGTAACTTCCAACAGGAAACTGTCGATCGACCTATGAGGTCCCAAGATGTTTAACTACTCCTCTCCCCCTCTCTCTCCAACTCTGTGGAGCCATCATAGAAGATTGTGATTAGGTGCCTAGGGAGGGAGGGTATAACAATTACTTTCAGCTTGATCTTATACCTCAAGCCTTGATAGTCAAATCTTGCTATATACAAATAGCACATAATAATTATAGGAGACTTTAATGTCCCTCTCTCTGAATTAGACAAATCTAATCAAATGATAAGCAAGAAGGTAAATATTTATCTGAATGGTTGGACAAGTTAGAGTAGAATGTGTTATAAAAGACATCTTCTGAATAACATTAAAGAACATACCTATTCCTTAGTACCATATTTACAAACCTTTACAAAGACTTTGTGCTAAGGCATTGGGCAATTACAAATAAACATAAACAAATCTAGAAATACTAAGTAGATATCTTATAGACCATAACACAATAAAATAATAATTAATACAGAATGTAGAAACAAAAAAGTACAGACAAAAAATGGAGACTTAATAATGACACACTGAATGATGAGTGATTCAAAGAACAAATCATAGATATTATTAGACTATGTGAAAGGAAATTATAATGAGACATCCCAAAATTTCAAGGAGTCCTCAAGAAAAAAATCCTGCCTCTGAAAACATACATTATAACACTTGCTCCTCACAACAGCTTTTGTGAGGGAAGCAAAGATTTTTATACCCACTTCACAGTTCCTATACATATCCTTTGACAGATAGGGAAACTACGCCCCCATCCCCATCCCTATCTCTAAAAAGGATAATTAATTGCTCCAAAGACACACTATATCTAATATGTTTTGGCTTCAGAGCCTGAGCTTCCAGCTTCCAGGAAGAGCTGGCACGGTTAGAAGAAAACACCCAGCCGTGGCTTCAGGAGAGTCTGGGCTTTCCGTCTCACCTGGGCCACTGACCAGAGAGCAGGAACGGCCGGCAAGGCCCTCCCCCTTGAAGTCCAGGCTCCACACTGGTGAAACGTGCTTTAACATCTACACGGCTCACCTCGCTGGACTATGCTGGACCACTTTGTGATCCTTCAAACGACAGAGGAACGCGTTCATTCAACAAGCGCTTTTAGTACCTGCTATGAGTCAAGTGCAGGCTAAGAAAGGAGGATTCAAAGACAGAAGCCAGTAGTCCATATCCTCAAGA